>NC_061796.1:3545589-3918922 GCF_021462225.1 Girardinichthys multiradiatus
TCTGAGATCACTTATCAAGTTAAATACTCCTTTTCCTTTAGACATGTTTCAGGAACTGCCTTCTGCAGATATTGATCTTTAATGAGCTTAGGTTGTCAGAGTCAGAGGAGTCATTCTAGAGTTTGTGTGCTCAACAGGTGGGATTGTGGGTGCACCTGACCTGCGAGTTCTGCTGGTGGATGTAACTTGTGATGATACGCAGGCCAATCTGGGCCATCTCCTTCAGCTCTGTGTTTCCAGGGCTGCCGGGGGTGCTGTGCCAGGCCTGCAACCTGTCCAGCAGGTTCACCACCCCTTCAAAGATCTGCAGCAAAACAACAGCTGTCAACAGAAGGACTCAGAGAAAGAAGGCCAGACCTGTTTCCACACCTTTGAGTAAACCATTGGTACACCCTGAGCTGCAATTAAACCCAACCTTGACTCAAACACAAAACAGTGGCATTTGACCTAATGTCTAACAGTGACACCACCCATAGACACTTCCAGTTGATTATGGCTTGTATTTACTGCCTTATTCTATGAAGAATGGAAAAACATTTACCTGTAAATTAATTTTAGACAACAGTTGTGTTAAACAAAAACCGACCCATGAATCTCACATAAAATATTCATTTTTATTTAATTGCCTAAACTTTAAACTGAATAATTAACTTTCTTAGAGAGCTATGTAGAATTGTATAACCAGTACAGCGCTATGTTTGAGAGCATCAAATAAATGTTGATATAAGACAAAGTTAACCTGAGTAAATAGCATTTATGAAAGATGATTTATTTTATCCAAACCAACCTGGCCTAGTGTGAATAGTAACTGCCCCTAGGCCCAATACCTGTTGGGAACAACTACCACAGAGTGTTTACAATAACTGGCAATGAGTCTCTAACATTGGTGTGGAAGAGTTTTGAACAGCATGTTTAAAGTCATATGACAGCATTTCAATTTAAGTCAAGGCTTTGACTAGATCACTCCAGCACCCTTATGTTTTCCGTAGCTTGCTACGATGTGAAGTGGCTGAGATACACAGCCAGAAATGTTAGGTAAATTATATCTAGAGGGAGATGCATGACGGGCACTTCAAAAGGGTTATTGTGAATCCGTAATTCTGAAGTCCTCGGACTAAACCACCCTTGGTTTGGCTAGCTGGAGTGAATAATTACAGTTTCACCAAACAGTTTCATGAAATAATCATTTGAAAACTGTGTTTTGTATTTACTCAAGTCGTCCTTGTCTGATGTTAAAATTTGTTCAAGGATCTGAAACATTTAAGTTTGACAAAAAAGCAAAAATAGAAGAAATCTGTTAGAAAGCAAACAGCTATTTCACTCATGTTTTACAACACTACCTAGCACGGGATGCATTGTATTTTGGACTGGGATTCAGTGATTCAGGTCTATGTGGGACAAAAATATGCTGATATCTGGATGGCCTAATTACAGGTTTCTTAGGGTTTGGAAGCCCTGATTAAGTTATCTTGATATTTATCAGTCCTAATAATTGTCTGTGTGGCCTTTTGTAAGTTAGGAAAAGTCTATTATTATAAGCCAGATAAGGTCACTCGAATAATTTGTAAATTTGGCATTAATATTTAAACCTCCCTCTATAATTATATATATACTGCAGTCAACTAGGTCAAAGAAGAGTGAAAATTAATCCTATCAAACAACCTACTTGTATGTATCTTTATACTTCTTCATATGCAACGATAATCAGTTCCACAAATTAGAAATCAGCTACAACAGTGTTTCTGGACAACTTGGGTTAGTTCATTACCATTATCAGCAACTCTTTGAGAACAGCGAACGTCTCAGACTGAAGAAAATACCCTTTACCACAGTTTAATCATCCTCTGTCAAAATATTAATTTGTTCTTCAGCTTTTTCATAGTAAAAAGACTACTTTTAGAGTAGCTAGTAATAATATTTCTCCACAGACTATCAGACAGATACTTTTTGCTGTCTCTTAGTCAATTGGCGAATCATATAGAGCTTCCTCTTTATGATTTATGAGTAATCACAAAGTACCTTCTCACTCCACAGCGTTCTGTTGTCTGTACCCTCAGCAAAAAGGAAGTCCTGCAGCAGCCTGAGGAGCCGGACCAGACTGGGACAGAAGGGCAAAGACACTCCCTGTGCATCCCTCAGGTCTGACAGGGAGGACTCCAGCATCATTTCCAAAAGACTGCCATGCACAGTAATGGAAATACATTTAACATAACATTGGACAACATCATCATATTTATTAGCATAGGTTCTCTTGTTAAAATCAGCAGAACAAACCTGCGCTTGATTTCATCAGGAGGACGGACCAGTTGGCAGGAGGAGCCCAGTTTGGTGAGAACAGAAAATACCTGACCCCTCTCCCTCCACACCACGTCCTCAGGCCCCTCAGCCCCACTGCCACTCCACAGCACGCAGAAGACGATGTTGGTTAGCAGGTTGCACAGCTCCTCCTCCGGGGTCTGCTGAAGTACAAACAGATACATGTGAAAATGAAGAACTATGTTTAAGGGCGCCCTGATCGTTTCCACACTTTATCACATTTTATTGGCATTTTAAGTGACAGGCCAACACAAAAAATAATGGTTGTAGTTTTTTACTAATAACCAGATAAACAATGTGGCATGCCTTGGTATTCACCTGCCTTTACTCAGAAACACCGAAATAAAATCCAGCGCAACCATTAATGGACTTTGATAGTTTAACAGGAGCACACCAGACACATCATGGATAAAAGCATGGAGAAGTTTTAAACAGAGTTAAGTTATTAAACAATGTTCGAAGCTTCGAACATCTAGCAGAAACCTGATCGATCCATCTCCTAAACAATTGCGACTCTATCAGGAAAAAGCCAGGCACCTTAACTGACAAACCAAGCAAAGAGGGCATTAATCAGAGAAGCAACCAAGAGGGCAGTGGTCACTCTAGAGGAGCTGCAGAGGTCCACAGCTCAGATAACAACATCTATTGGTCAGAAGAACTAAAAGTCATGCATGTTCTGAACACAACTTAACCATAGTGAAGCATGGTGGTGGCAGCATCATGCTGTGGGAATGTTCCTCTTCAGCAGAGACCGGAAAGCTAGTCAGAGCTCTTAAGTAGAAGGATGGAGCTAAATACAGGACAATCCTGGGAGAAAACTTGGTAAAAGTTGCAAAATACTTGACACTGGGGCAGATGTTTTCAGTCTCCAGATGTGTGCAACAGAGATCAACGGAAACCAAAAGGCTTGCATCTCAAACTGAAGTGAAAGACCTTTGTTCAGACGGCCTTACTACAAATGTGCGCCAAATCTTTCAGATTACTTAACCGTGTATTCTTTTCCTTCCATTTCACAATCAGGCACAACCCTCTGCTGGTCTATCACATTAACCTGTAACCACACCTGCAATAAAACTAAACTTTGAGTAAATGGAGGAGATATACCTGAGGGTTGGATGTGTTGGAGATGGTGTCTCCAGTAGGAGGGTCTGTCCCATAGCTGGTGTCATCCAGCACATTAGACAAACTGGAGCTCTTCCTCGGCCTTAGTGGTGAAAATGGTTTTGAGTGCTCCAGAGGAGACGGTGTGTTGGTCAGACTTCCTGCAGGGGTGTGCGTGCTGGTGTCCCCCATGCCTCCTAACTCCAAATCGAAAGGAGATATGCCGAATGGGGAGAGCGGCTGGTAGTCTCTTCCCTCGTCGTCCGGTCGAGGAGAAGCAATGTCAACCGGATTGGAGGTGGAGGATGAGTGGCTCCCCTGATCCACCGAATCAAACGACTTAAAATGAAGTGAGCTGCTGTAGTTCTTTAGCTGGCCTCCGCCTCCACTAGAAGGCGACTGGGATAAATCAGAGAACCCCTCAGAGATGTCCCGGTGACCACAATTGTCGTCCTCCTCCTCCTCGTCCTGTGAGTTGTGGTAGTTCATGTAGATGTCAGTGCGAGAGTCCTCTACGACCACAGACGGATCCCTGCGCAGCGGCGGCCGGTAGCTTGGCGCAAAGGAGCCGTGGTTAACAGAATCTGTGATGCTCACATCGTGGGCTTCCAAGGACTCCTTCACGAAGAGTTTGGTCAGAACATCCTGCCAGCTGGGCTGCTTGGCGAGCTGCTTCACATAATCCTCGTTGGAGTAGATCAGATGAAAGAGCTGGAGGAAATTGAAAAGAAACAGAAAATTATCTTGGATTTGTTGGCAGCAAACTTGCTTCCAAAAGTCTACATTTAAGATAAGATGTGAGAGGACTGACCTTGCGACAGACGTCCAGCCGGACGGTGAGCTCAGCTCGATGGGACAGACAGACCACAGCCAGGAGGTCTCTGAAGTTAGGACTGGCATCTGTAGCAAACAGTAAAATGTGTTTATGAATGATTCCCTTACAGCATACAATCATTCAATTGAGGTGTTTTTAATCATATGAACAAAACAGTACAAAACATGTAAATTTGTGTTCTTTAAAAAAGAGATTATCCTTGAAATTAGAACATTTCCAATTTGGAATAAATACTCCAGAAAATAGAAACTTTTAAAAACATATTTCTTACAAAAGTTACTCAATTACTAAAGTTACCTAGTTACTTAATAATTTTAGACATTTTAAGAGGTCAGCAACATTAGAAAGTTTAGAGAGAGTAAAAACCTAAAACTAATAAAAACTATCCTCAAATATAGTTGTGCGAGAAAGTTTTTAAACAGGCAACAACATTAAACTTTTTAGATAAAGATACTTAATTTTCCAAACTACTATTTATCTGGGCTCATGAGTGAACCTCTGCTTTCAGTACTTGCTGGGACCAATATGTATTTTAAAAGTATTTGCTCAATAGGGATACAACATATTTTAAAAACTTGACATAGGTGTTAATTCATGTGCATGTCGTGATAATGATATGACTACCAACAAGGAAACAAATACTTAACTAAATAGCATTAACATCTTTGTTCTTTGGGTTGATGCAAACATAAAACCCAGGCAGACAATCCAGCTACTGGGAAATAAATTCAGTTTATTATTTCCAGCTCACCAATGTGGTTTTCTTGAAGAAGTTGCATCCACCTGTTTCTGCTGTTTTGGTAATAAAATACTAAGTTGTACTTTCCATTCATTGGCTAATATTTGTTCCATTCAAAAGCTGTTTTTTGCCATAATGATATTTCGTATAGCGATATTGCAATAATGATAAATTTTGATAGAGTGCAAGACCCTTTTCACTAGATAAAATATGAACATTTAAAAATTCCACATCGTTCTCTGACTTTCTTTGTTTAAAAAAACATTTAAAGATTTAGAATGATAGACTGAGCACATATTTTGAAAATGATGAAAGAGTATTTTTTTAAAAGCACTCCTATTCAAAATGTTCTTATTTTCTTGAAATATTAAAACACTGCCAAGTTCTAAACTATTTCTGCTCAAAGTTATTAGGAGCCACTATGGAGGGCTTAAAGAGCCATATGCAGCTCTTTAGCCACGGGTTGCAGGGCCTGTCCTAAACCTTTCTGTGGTGGTACAAATTATGTTTTTATCCTCCCTGTTTTCCTGCTAATCACAGATAAAGATGCCCTGATACTCTCCCTTCTTCATAAGTCATTCCAGATGTTTCAAAACAGATCTAAACCAGAGCATTCCCACCACGTTTTATTGAATAAATATGATTTTTCAGCTAGGAAGCCCAATATATTTATCTAAATTAATTTTTAATTTCAGTGTCCTATGATCCGGCCTCTCCATGTTTTCATGAACAAACAGAAAACAAGGTCCAGTGCTGTTTGTGGAGAACACTTGTTTTTTTTTTGGGTCTGGTTCAGTTAACCACTTTGGCAACTTGTGGACCCTGTTTGGTACCTACGCAACCCATTTTGTCTCAACTTACTTCCTTTTTGTTACTGAAGACAAACTATTTCATAACCACGTAGTTATTTCCCATCCACTTCTCATCAGCTCATTTCTCCTGGTTGATGAGATCATTGATGAATTATGGACATAAACAATCATAAAACACCCAGATCTACTGTTTACCTTAATTTAATTGCTTATTTTTTTCAGAAGATGTTATATCACACTCCAATTCCCTATTGGATCTCTGTTTGGGCCAGTTGAAACATGTTAAGTATCACAAATTAAGACCTCTGATTGAACCAAAATAGCTCACATAGCTCAATTTCCATGCAGCAGACTATAGGCAGATCATAGAAAAAGACACATTAGAATCACTGACAGTCAATGACATCTTGAAGGCAGGAGCAAACTGATGCATGAAAGGTCCCAGGGCAGATGGGTACGAAACGTTCAAAACCTCGAAGGTAAGACAAGGTGAAGGAACTGATCTGCACCCATTTCTTGCAGCCCTGCTTTGTTGTTCAATGTTTTCTGATTCAGAATACCCCTGACTAGGGGCTTTAGTTGCTTACAAGTTACCTAAAAGGTCACTTTTGTGAGCTTTGAGCTCTGAGAGAAATTTGTCCTACCTCAGCAAAGAAAAACAACAGATTCCAAGAGCACAGCAAAATAGCTCCATTTTACCCTGTTGAACTTTCATCCTCTATCTATATTGAAACAAACTGGATTTGGAAAACCAGGCAGCCATTCAAACATTTCAGAGTCATGGTAAAGATCTACATTGTCAAGAATGCTTTTCTCTGCTGTTTTAGTAGTGCTAGAGGTGATAGCCACGTTAACTTCTAATTTAAGACCCTAATGAGAGTTTAAAATGTCACAGCTGTAATCATGCTGCCTTTGTTTTAATATAAATGTTTGTTTTGACGTGACGCCCAATATAAATAATTAATGACCACTAAAATCAGCAGCTTTACTAATGCCAGAGATCGGGAATCAGTCACAAAATTATTGTCGGTACATCTCTAGTTTTAATTTGACCATAAAGTTTACTGGTACTCTTAGAGCCTTGCTTATTTTTAACCTCACAGAGCATATTTGATCCTCTTCCAGCATTTATTTAGCAGGAATACAAAAATGTTTTTTGCTTTTTTTAATGAACTTGCATAACATTTAAATGAATGTCAGCCTGAATTTCATTAACTTTCAATCAATAAGGAAAAGGCTATAGAATTATTTGAAGAGATAAATGGTGTTAATGTCCATTTTAGTGGCGTAACTCAGAAATTGAAGACAAATCAACAACAAATCAGAACCTCAACCTTTCCTTTAATACTTTTTGACTTTGTCATTCAAACCTTGGATGTTCTTTCTTAAAAATCTAAAATAAAAAAGTGAAACAAAACTTTTGTATTACCTGTCGCAAGGACCTGCTCGTATAAACAGCGTACAGTTGTCATGGTTACAGGCATATCTTCAAGAAAGCAAATCAGGCCAAGATAACCAAAATCCTTTAGCTTGATTCGTTGCTTGTTACGCTCGGACACTTTCTCACTCTTGAGGATTTTGTACAAAACCTGCAAGAACACAAAAGTTTCGGTTTATATATGGGTGTATTTTAATAAATTTTAGTATCATCAAAATATTTATTTACAGTTACACATATATTTGAATTGTGTATTTCTGGTCATTTTGATGATTGTTGCTTACAGCCAATGAAATTCCAAAATTCACTACTACACAAGACCAATTGAAAAACAATTTTTATTCCAGAAATGCAGATCTACTAAAAATTACGTCAATGTACTATGCAGTTTGTGCACTCCATACTTTGTCAGGGCTTTGGCCATTTGCATGACATAATGCGTCAATGTGGTCTGGCATGGAGGCCAAACAGAGGAAATGTGACTGCTGAAGCCTATAGCCATTTGAAAAGCCTTTCATTTTACTGGACAGCTGTAAAGTCATCAGTCATCTTTGTGATTGTGTACACCATGACATAACATTTCTGTATTAAAAAAACATTTTTTAATTGTCATGTATTTTTATTAGTCTCAGAAAAGTTGAATAGTTTGGAGAAACTGAATTTTGGGTTTTCATTATATGGCAGCCATATTCTTCAAAACTTAAATAAACAAACATTTGAAATATATTCCTCTGTGTGTGATTAATCTGTATATAGGTAGTACTTTTTTTATGAATTACTAAAATAAATGAACTTTTCAGTTATTTTCTAATTTGCTGAGATGCAACTTTAATCACAGTAAAATCTTTAATTAAAGATAAATCAATAATCAGAAGAAGAGGTCATTTCAGTTGTTCTCACCCTGAACACCCTCTCTCTGGCCTCATCCCCAAAGCTTGGGGTGAGCAGCAGGCTGTACAGCTGCTCCACGCCCCACTCCAGCAGCACGGTCTGCACCTGCTCCCGAGGAGGGCTGCTCCTCAGGAGCTCATACAGCACATCCAGGGCCTTCACCACCTGACAGACAGGGAGAGTCACTGATAAATTACAAAGAGGTGTGGATAAGGGCGGGTATAGTTGTGTAAAAAAAAAGGAGTATGACAGAAAAGATAGGCGCAAAACAAACATGAAGCCAAAGAAATAAAGCTCAGATGAACGATGACTGTTTAACTGGAAACTGGGAGTCAATTATGCCAATAAAAAAGGTCAATCTGCTGAAAGAAAAACAGCAGTAAAGCATTTCAGTATTGCCTGCTGCTCCTCTCCGACTGTCAAAATGTAGGCCAGGACATTGTGGAGCTCCTCTGATGTCGGAGATTTGAGGAAATCTTTCAGCAGCGAGAAGAGAGACGTCTGAATTGTCTGCTTCTCATCAGACAGAGGGCTGCCATCTTGCTCCACACTACGACCAAACAGATGAATGAAGAGACTCTGATATTAGGGTAACAAGTGAAAATGAAGACACAACTGAACTGAACTTAAATAGTTTATATTGATGCTTTGTGGTGCCTTGCCCACCCGTAGTATGTCCGAATAGTGTCCAGAATGTACTGGACCCCATACTTCCTCCTCATGCGCTGCTTGCTTTTGTTTATCACAGATGACAGGTATTGCACATGTGCTTCAGAGGAGAGAGAAAAAAAACACCACAGTTATCCCTCCTCTGGCTGACATTTAGAAATGTCAAATCATGATGTAAGGTTGTGTTGAGAAAGAGCTGTAATTTTAAGGATACTGAAGTAATGCACCCTCAATACTGAACCGATAGCCTAAACTCGACAATTCAAAGGGTTCAGCATCCACCGTTTTGTTACCCTGACTCCTTTCATTCCTGCTGTGTCAATACAGACAGCATTGGCATACAAGCAACGCTTCACATGTGATTTACTCCGCAAGAAGGAGGGGACTGCTGCTGCCTTACCCAAACAAACAGCAAAATGGCTTCTGGTCCAGATGCGAAAGTTAAATAGCAGGTGCTGGTAGAGTTGCTGCAGGAGCGGGCTGTTGCCCTCGTTGAAAACCTGCTCCAGCAGTAGCTGACATGCCATGAGAACGTTCATATCCATCATCGTGCCTGGAACCTGTAGCAGACGCAGAGACACTAAGTTTTAACTTAATCAGTTCACAGTCGTGTCTATTTTACTCTGTAGCACGGTAGCATATAAATTAGTTTACTGTGATGCTGATGAAGTGTCTCCTTCTTTTGATTGTACTATACATATTTGTATATCTGCACCAGAGGTAAAAATGTGCAAAAAAGCCCCAAACTTAATTAACTTTTTATTGCAGTAGCAAAATCCACAAGTGGAAAATGTAAAAAATTTAACCCAATATGTTTATTCAGTGCGGAAAAAAGTTCCAAGTCAGGGAAAGTTTTTTTTTTTTTCTTTATTTTTTAATCAACAATCCCACCCATAAAATAAATGTAATTAAGGTTTTTTAGTAACTGACACTTTTTAGTTTTTTTTGTGTCAAGAACCTATAACTTAGTAATGTATCACTTCTGGTTTTGTTTTGAGAAGAGACACAAGTCCATTTCTGTTTGGCACTCCTCAAAAGGGGAATAAGACAACAAGCAATTTAAGCAGAGCTGATGTGCGTTAACTTTATAATTCACAAAAATGTGCCTAAAACAACTGGAACTGTGACAAAGACGTTTGGACAAGGAACCAAGTCTATGCTACCGCTACACACAGAAATCAGGACTTACCAGGTAAAAAATATCTCCAAAGCTCCGTGAGAACACTGCAGCAAAAAGTGACATTTTGGGGTCACAAAGATCATTATATATCATCTACCTCCCCACTGGTAGTTTGGGGGTCATGTCCCAGAAATGTCTTTTCTGTCCAACCATTCCAAACAGAAACATGCTAATGGAATTTAACTGGAACCACATGCTTTGATGAGATGAGAATAAGATTGAGCTTTTCAGCAAACAAAAACAGCAGCTGGGTTTGCCTTGAAACAGAGGATGAATATGTCCAACAGCATCCCCAGCCCACTATTAAGATGCTGTGGGCCTGTGCCTTTTCCAAGGGCCCTGGGAGCCTTCAAATGGTGTATGGCATCAGATTTGGTGGAATCTGCCAGAAAACTAAACAACACAGAAATGGTTCACCAGATAGATCTAAATCCTACAGGGGGTATGTGGGGCATGAGGGAGGAACCAGAAATTAAGAGAATCTAAAATGATTTTGCAAAGAGGAAAGGTCAAAGATCCCTCCTTCTGTATGCTTCAACCTTGCAAGATGTTTTTGGAGAAGATTAAGTGCATCCCTGTTGGCAGAAGATAGTGTATACTGACAACAGGGTGCGGAAATTGTGGTACCTGTAATATGCATTTCTTATTTATGATTGCCCCCCACTAAATTAATCTAAATAAATGGAAGTGTGATTTTTAATTGCTCAGAGTGAGATCATGCTGCTGCAATAAAAGCTAACCATATTTTACTGCTTTTCACACATTAATCAGTTGAGCCAATAAAAGTATGTAAATGTTTGTGTGCATCTTTTCCACAGCCATATGTGGAAACACCTAATGATGCCAAACACACAAAGTAGATTCCATACAGGATGCTCCACCTTCACCAGATGAATTTCAACATATCCTGCCCGTCTGCATGCACAACTCTGCTGCACTGACACAAGGCTTGACTGACTGCAGTCATCCATGACTCAAATCCATGAAAAGTATAACAAGAACTTAGTCTGACCCTGTACATTGAACAATCGCTACAAAAGGTGAACTTTTCACAGCAAAGAAAGAAATGTTGTCTTTAATCCCTTAGCATCACATTCATTATATTTTTGCTCCAGGTTTCTTGCAGAACTGAGTCCCACTAACTAAAACGGAGACACCTGTAGATGTTAAAGAAAAGATTTCATAACTATAAATTTACAAAATGAGTAAACAATAATACTTTGTTTATTGTTAATTGTCATCTTGATTTTCTCTCATTTTTAGGCCAGCTTAAATTCCCCTAAAGCTAACAGAGTTTTAAACAAAAGCTGGTTTCTTTGCACTTCTTTTAGTTGGTATCACTTCTTCCTATTCATAGCGAAACAATGCAATGTCTGCATTAATTGTCCCACACATGCATTCAAACAGTCATTCTGACAGACCACTGCAGTTTCAGCAACACCAGTCCCATTTATTACAAAGCAATTATTTAGCAACAGCGTGGTGAAAAAGGTCAAATGTTCACTTTCAGATGCTAATCTGCCAATAACTTTCGGAACAAGTTACCATGTGCAGGACCTACTTTGCTGAGCATGGCACCGATGATGCTGGGCCCGTGACACTGCAGCAGACTTTCCTGATTGACAGAGTGGTGACGAATCAGGTTTTTTACCATCAGCAGGAAAGCAGCGATGCTGTTTCTTTCAAGTCTGCCTTCTGTAGAAAAAAAAAAAAAATAGGGTAAAATGGGGTTTAAGATTTCCTGTGTAAGCCACAGTGATATTTCTGCTTTACAAAGCACTTCATAGACAACACATTTCAAAATGAGTCAGAATTCTACGCTATGTTTGTTTGCTTGCTTTATTTCTCTAATGTTTTTGTACCATGTACTCCTGTGCACAAATTACCCCCCCGCTTTTCTCACATTGAGCATCTGAGCTTTGAGTTTTTAACTATATTTGTCAAACGTTTCCTGTTTGCGATTGCATCATGTGGTTGTACACAGACTTAGGCTTACTTAACTCACAATGTTAAAACTTTTCTGTAAGTAAGTTGGAGTTTTAAACAGTAAAATCAACTAGAAAAAAAATGAAACAGTGTTTCTGGGATTAAGGTTTAAACACTGTATCTTTTGTGACCAACATGACCAACATTCATCTGTTGTAGCAATTATATGCAAGTATAAACACCATAGGAATGTCCAGTCATCACAGCGTTCAGGAAGGAGACTTGTGTTTTGGAGTGAAATGTACATCAACCCCAAAACAAAGCAACTGACCTTGTGAGGAGGCTAGATACAGTTGGTAGGAGGGTTTTAAAATTCACGGTGAGCAGCCTGAAAGGCCACTCAGCAAGAAAGAAACCATTTCTCTAAAAGCAACATAAAAAAGCTAGATTATAGTTTGCAAATGCACTCAGGGACAAAGACCCTACAGTTACAAAATATATCATTTGAGTTGATTAAATAAAAATTAAAGTGTTTGACTATAATGACCACTGTTACATTTTGAGGAAAATGAGGGAAGCTTGCAAGCCTGAAAGCAACATCCAGTGGTGAGGTACACAACTGGCAGCATCATGTTGTGTGGCTGTTTCTCTGCAGGAGGGACTGGTGTACTTTACAAAATAGATGGCATCATGAAGAAAGCACAGCATCTGGAATTATTATTGCATCTCAAGACATCAGCCAGGAAGCTTACGTTTTGAGCAAAATGGGTCTTCCTGATGGACAAAGATGGACATTAGCCAGAGCATCCAACGAAATAAAGAGTGAAGAGCACAAGACTGCATTACTTGCAATTGATTGAGTTTGCATGATGCCCCTGGTTTTATCTAGAAACTGCCCAGCATGTAGGGAGTAAACACACACTAGTATGTGAGGGCCCTTGCATAGGTTGTGCCATTCTAAAGTAGCATCCAAATGCAAAGCAATACTGTTAATGCTGCCTAAAAATTAAAATAAATTATTAAAAACCTAGAAATAATATGACTATTTCACCATCGTGAGTGTAAACCTAAAAATGGAATATATTTATTTTGTACTTGATCCTTTTTTTGGGGTATTCTAGCGTACAACATGTTCCTTGTTTTAGCAATGTAAACCTGGAACAAAGTGCCTGTTGGGATTGCAGTTATGGTGTATTAAGAAAAAAAAAAAAAAAACAATGTTCGAAAGGAGGACAAACAGACCTGCAGATTTGTTAAGAGGCAGCAGCATGGCGGCAGGGCCTCTAGGGGAGGTGAGCTCTGGTCCTAGCAAGTCTGAAGTCTCCTGACCGCCATTGTAAACCTGCTCTGCCTCACACACCTGCTCGAGCAGAGGCAGCAAAACCCCAATTCCTCCCACCACGTTCACAACATCCTGCATTAATATAACAAATGAATAAATAAATGAAGGGAAGTAGCAAAATAGTATAAAAAGAGTGAAAATTACAAAAAGAAAAGTAAGTGAAAACATGTTCATCTGTATTAGATCCTCTAACAACATAAAACTAAACCAGGCATCCATTTTTAATAATAAATAATTTTAAAGGGCATTCACATAAATGACAGAAAAACAACAGAAATCTCAGTTTGGAACAAAACTGGAAATAAAAATAGTATTTATATCTAACCTTTGTGTCCCAGGTAACCACTCTGTGTCCTGTTAGTCTGCCATCATGCTGACATTGAGGTGCCAGGTCCAGACAAATCTGACTCTTAAAAGCCTAAAAAAGACCCCCCAAAATACATGAGGAAGAATAGCTGGTAGCGGCAGATTAATACAGTGTTTTTCTGGGCGTCATTTACCTGTGGAGTGTAGTACAGCAGTAGCTTGCTGTTCAGCTCAGATAACTCTCCATCCGCTTTGAATAAGGGCACTTGATTAGGGCCTGTGCATGAAGAGTTAAAGGTCATGAAACATGTGCTTGCAAACATATGTTGATGAAGTTTTAAATCATGACTAATTCTTCTACTAAGTGGGCAATGGGGTGTGACACACCTGCAGCATGCAGAGCTCGTGCCTGGGCAGGCTGCAGAGTCTCGTGGCAGATGAAGGCGGTGCCCAGAAGGCCATCTAAAGATGTCGGCGATCCCCACTCTGTGTCCTGCAGTCCTGCTGAAATGGTGTGCACCGGGGAGTCTGCCGTAGACCCCCACCGGCCTCCTGCAAAGGATGCTGGGAAGGACTGGGAGCGGAGGAGGGAAGGAGCGTGGGGTGGGAAGGCAAACTCTGGTGACGGGCAGGAGGTGAAAGACGAGGGAAGGTTCGGTGACGTGGTGGTGGTAGTGGTGCGGTGGCCTGCAGAGCCGATGCCGCAGTAGATAAATGGCTTCAGGTGAGGGTTAAGATGAGACAAAGATAGACTGTAAAGAACACATCACTGAAGACAATCAGCAAAAGAAAAAATATATTTTGTTTACCTCACTAAAAGATGGGAAACGAAGCTGAGCAGTTTTCTGTTGCTCTCCATCTATGTAGACTGTAACCAGGTTCTGACCAAAAGGACGCCGGCCTGGGATGTGGACTATGGCCACTGAATGCTGGGATGAAGATAAAACAAGACCACATGCCAAATTAAACCCAAAAAAACTGTACTTTGAGAAAACTTATTTATTTTTGTTTAACCTTTTTACAAATGATCAAATTCCAAACTCAAACTTTAAGGTATTTTATTGGGGTTTTGCGAAGTAGACTTACAAAAAACATTGCACAATCGTAAAGTGGAAATAAATTAATACATCTTTATCGTAAAATTTTTTACAAATAAAAATCTAAAAAGATTGGCATTTGTAATGCCATGCAACCAACTCTCTTGAAATGAACCTTTTTTAATTTTCACTAAATATGGACAATTATTGGCCCAAAACTCACCCAGCGTGCATCAACTAGTGGGTATTCAGGTAAAGCAACAGCCATGTAGTCTTTCTTAGTGCAAACAGCTACTACCAGCACACCCTCCATGGTAAAAAAGGCTTCTAGCCCAGTTCCACTTGCTGTGAAGAAACTTTATAAAAGAAACGATGCCTTAGTCAAATACACACAACAAAAACTTGAACCAAATCTACCAGAAAAAGTGTCATCTTTACCTGTAGAGCTGCTTTCTGCGTGGCCCTTTTCCCATGTCATATTGAGCCCCCTTGTCAGTGTTGGGAGGATGTTTATTGTTATTAAAGAACTCTGAGTGATAAGATGGGAAATCCATGTTGAGGCAGAGCCAAGCATGAAATGCAAACCCGCTGCCTGGCCAGCGTTGGACTGTCGGGACCATAATACCAGCCATAGGCGGTGTGAGGTCAAAATATTGCAGAGCGCTGTCCCGGCCCTCTCTGGCTGCCATGGTCGAAAGCACGCATATCATACGGGTGCAATAAGGGTGTCCCCTCCCTCCCACTGCAGCGTTTTCTTGGTCCATCCTGAGAAGTCTAAGTAGGCTCTTCAGCTCCTCTGGTCTCAGACACAGGGAACCCAGGTCCTGCAGAAGGCCCAGCAGGGCATCTGCACACTGCCTGTCTAGACTCTGGGGCTGCGAGAGCACCTGCAGCAAAGCACCCACCATGCCAGCTTCCACAGCCACAGTGCGGCATGACCGGGAGCCTCCAGAGACAGCTGCCAGCCACTGGGCCACCAGCAACTGGAGATCCCTCTGACCCGACAGGTCAGGCAGCCACTGCAGAAGCAGCAGCAAGGGCTGGTCGTTGCTAATGCCGAGGTGATGAGCGTGGGCGTGCTCGCCTTCCACTGCCTGAGGTGGAGACAAAGAAGATCAAAACACAGGCAAAGTAAGGTTTGTGAGGACAGAGAACAGTTTTTTCTTTAAGTTTTGTTTCCACACGGTTACCTGGACATGCATTGAAATACAGTAGTTTCCCAACTTAATGATCAATGAGTCATATCAAAACAGAGAGGGAACATGCTAATGCTAGCTTAGCAATTCAAGTAACTTTTTTGCATGGAATATTCGTCAGGGAAAACAAAGCATGAGTTCACTGAAGATTGCAGCTGTACGTATAGACAGCTATATATTTAGACATCTAAAACAAGCTATGCATGATTCAGGGGACACCTCATAACATAACTGTACCTTATACAACCAAGTTAACCCATGTATGAGCAGTATTTTAAGGCTGTCCTGCAGAAACTCCAGCTGGGACAAGTTATCTTTCGCTTGCAAGAAAATATCCATCACCATTGCAGCTTCCAGAGTGAGTAAGGTGGAATACAATCAGTAGATCAATGTAGATATTGTAATACTGAGATTATATTGATACACATTAAAGCTACAGAGTTTTTAGGTAGATATAGGATTGATTTTTTTAACTTTATTGTAGTCGCAGATTATGACTCACACCACGCATGCTTTCATGCTTAAATGGTTTGGTTAAATTTTAGGCAAAAATGTCATGACTTTGTGCTGAAAGAATGAGGACTTCACCATGTTCATCAGCTCCTGCAACAGCCGTTTGGTGGGTTGACCTTGACTTTTTAGCACATCAAACAACTGGGAGTAGCCGATCCTCTCCTTGAAAACCTCCTGGGAACACAAGAGACAGAAATAGGTTGGGAAAAAACTGCTCGACAGAGACAATAATCTGGCACACTTCCATTACTGGAAGGAAACAAAAGGAGCTTGCATGAACAGACAGCAACTTTCCTCAGAGTTTTAATTAAAATGTGCAAACAATAGTATGCATTTTGATCATTTGAAAAACCAAATCAATAAGAGGCTTTACTTTAGCAGAAGATGAGTTGCTCATTATTGCTGTAAGGACCCCCAACGCATGGACCGTTATACTGTCTGCTCCTTTCTCCAACACCTACATGAGAATAAAGAGATTGAGTTCATTGTGGCACTTTATAGATAAAAATGTGCAGGATCATATGTTTCCAGCAAAAACACATCACGAAAAGTGAATCTAGTAATATCTTACACCAAAAGCATTCTCCAGCCTGATTGTCTATTAAGTCCAAAGGAAATTAAATTACATTTACTGGAGAAGACTGTGAAAATAACAACAACTGCTGTACAAGCCACCACGCAATCACCTCTTTGTTTAATAAAGACAGGTCCTGGCATGCAAAAAACAAAACAATCCAAAGCCAACCACCAAAAAAAGAAAAAGAAATAAAATGAGGCAATCCCAAGCTATTGCTGGAAATTAGTCAACATCAAGCTCCAGGACATGTGCCTGGCCTTTTTAAACAACCCGCAGTCACATGGAAAAGCAGGAGGTAAAAAAGAAACATGGAAGGATATTTAGTTCAAAACCATACATTTCATGCACAAAGATGAGCACAACATGCCCTACGTGGCCCATGTTGGCAGCAGGGAATTCAGCTGATAATTGCTGTGACTTACATCAATAAATTCAATCGAAGCTACTTAATGGAGGGCAGATGTGACAGATTAATAAGAGTCAACCTAATGGCGGTTATCATATCCAGCCATACCTGTTTTTTCTTTTACAAAGGAGTATAAGCCTGACTTCCTGCCTATAACTTCCTGTTTAAATAGCATAGAGAGAGGACTGAGTTTCCTGCTGACAAGACCAAGAGCAATACCAAGCACACAGGGGGAGAGGGGAGTACCTGGTCCACTTTGACATCTGTGAGAAAATGTGTGGTGAGGTCACACACAACCTCACGGTCCGGCCTACAGCTGTTGCTCTGAAAGAGCTTCAGGACGCAAAAAAGGTACGCAGCAAACACACAAGAGTAGACAATTAGACCCAAAAACAAAAAGCTGCAGAATGGTCAAGCAGGAAAACAGAGGTATGATTGTTACATTCAAAAAATATACAGACAGAAGTTAAAGCAGCAGTGCTGCTGAAAGAGGAAGTGGGCATGATATAATAGGAATAGTGCCAGTATGACACAGGTGGGCTGGTTGATCAAAATAAAGACATAAGTGTGATGGTCAGGAGTCTAACCTTGCTGTTCTGAATCAGTCTGAGGATGTGCTCAAAGCAGTTGTTGTTGAGGAAGATGGCCTGTAGGACAGGTCTGTCTGGACATTGCAGGATCTCAGGAACAGCAGCTAAGACAAATAACAGAAAAATGCTGATTTTTAACTTCTAGTGCAAATACAGGTGCATTTCAATAAATTAGAATATCATTAAAAAGATAATTTATTTCAGTAATTCAAATCAAAAAGAGAAATTCACATACAGCCATGTTACACACAGTCATGTATAAGCATTTATTTCAATTTAGTTTATTTATATAGTGTCAATTCACAACCAATGTCATTTACAGTTACCATGTAAATAAATGGTAACTGTAAATGTTTGACACATCCAATAAATTTCATTCCACTTCACGATTGTGTCCCACTTGTTGTTGATTCTTCACAAAAAATTAGAATTTTATATCTTTATGCTTGAAGCCTGAAATGTGGCAAGAGGTTGAAAAGTTCAAGGGGGCCGAGTACTTTCGTAAGGCACTCAAACAAACAGATCCAAAATCCTAGAGAAATATACTGAATAGTTCATTTAATGCAATCATATAGACAGATTTAAACTCAGTCACATACATTTCTATTTAATCCTAGCTATGAATGCAATCAAGTTCACTATGCCAATTGGTAAAACAAGTTTTCTATTAGAAAACCCAGCAGATTGCATCAACTTCCGAACTCTGCAGCAACCCTCCTGCTAAGCATGCTGGGAGTTCAAGTGGTCAGACCACACAAACAAAACACACAGAGGCACATGTCTAGGAGTACTTTCTATGTTAAAAGGAGAAGTAAAGAGTTAATTGCAACAATAGCCACTTTTAATGGCTTTTTGTAGGAGAGAAACACAGCTAAGATGAGCCAGTAGTAAAAGCAATGTGATGATTCTGTTCATTTTAATTAATATGACTTACATCTAATAAAAAAGATAGAGTTTCTCCAAATATTAAATTATATTAAGACTAGGGCTGCAACTAACGATTATTTTGCTAATCGATTAATCTGTCGACAGTCTTTTTCGATTAATAATTGGATGGCAAAAGGTGCTTAATGGGAGATTTTTCACAGAATTTGAACCAGGTGAAGTTAAAACTAAGCTTGAGGACTTCTGGATAAAGCATATTCACTGACAAAGAAGGTTTTTCATTTATTTTGTGTATAATTCTAGCCTAATTACTGCTCTGAGTGAGTTGTTCTTTCAGCAAATGCATGTATTAGAGTCTATATACTCCAGTTAACAATTATTTGATTACTAAACTAGTTTAAAATTATTTCAATAATCATTTATTCATGATTAATCAGATTCATTGTTTCAGCCCTAATTAAGACCAATAAAAAATGATTTTGATATAGGATCCTTGGCCCTCTGGAAAGTGTCTCAATTTAAATGAACTAAAAACTTGGTCAGAGCTCTTGTTGCATGAATTACTGCATCATGAGACATGGCATTTGTCTGTAGTGAGTTTAAGACACATCTAAAACTGTTCTTGGTTAGGTAGAGGCTTAAAACCCCTGAAACAGGGAAATGCAACAGCTGTAGTCCATTTCCAGGACAGGTCTGTGTGTGGTGGCTCTTGAAGCCCCGACTCCAGCCACAGTCCATGTCATGTGGATGCATAATCCTCCTAAAGCTTTGGTTATTCGCATGGCTTCTGCTCCTTTCCTATGACACTTTTCCTTCCTCTCAACTTTCCATTATTATGCTTCTATGCACCACTTTAACAGCCACCTTTTATAGCAGTGACCTTTAGTGGCTTAGTCAGTGACTAGACTAGTGCCAGTCAGCAGTCTTCTTCATGACATTACATTTCCCTATTTAAAATCCTTTTTTAAATCTGGGCCACTGTGACATCTACAAGACATTTTTTTATTAAATTATTTAAACAAATTAACTTGATTGGTGATTTTTAAATTCTATGAGATTCATCTGCACTTGAGACACTCATATATTTTAAATATTCTGTAAAGTGATGTTCTTACTTAGCATTTGGCTCTGGAGCAATATTAGGCTCTCCTCCCAGCTCCGCCTGTCTTCCTGGTCGCTGTTGAGTGGACGGTTCCAGTTGAGAAGTTGGAAGTAGCTCTCCAGTATCGTCTTGATCTCCACCTGCCGCTCCACAGGACTGCTGGAATGCAGGAGGTGGATCATCGCTGTCAGGCACTGCAGAGTCAACCGTGGGAGCCTTGTGTCTTTAGGTTCAGCAGAGATCCGGCAGCACCACACCTGCAGCACGGAGAACAGGTCCTCCACAGACTGAGGGCTGATGGAGAGAAGGCCATTTTTCTAGAAAATAATAAAAAGGCTGTTAGAGGAACTTTGCACACCCTGCTAACTATTTATTTTTTAGATGGCTTTGCTCGCAGACCTTTCCTCCACTGATGACAGCACCTTGGAGATGAACCAATCTGAGTGTAAGGAACTCTGGTATATTTTTGCTGTCCTGGAGACTCTCTGCATAAGAAAAAGAGGCAAACACAATGCATTTAAGACAGGGCAGGAAAACCAACGCACACAATTTTAGCGTTATCTAGAAGGGTACAATTGCTAATGCAAGATGGGACTGACTCACGCTTGGTTCACATAAAAAAGATAAAATAAATAACCAATAAAATACAGGGTCTTTGTTTTCCTTAAGGACCAGTTAAAATATACACCATTAATAAATGATGACATTGTAAAGACATGTATGAATAGGCCTTAACTACAGCACAGAGATTTTTTCACACCTTCTTTAACAGTTGAGGAACTACCACATATGTAAAAGGGAAGCACAGTATTTACTTTATATTCAACCTGAAAAGGCATATTTTAGATCCTAATATTTGGATTTGCATTGTTGCATTTACCCTAGTTTTTCGCAAATTGCCAAATGTCCTGATGATTCATAATTTGGCAAAACTGAAAATAGCTTGGATGTAGCAGGGATTTCTGATTGCACAACGGAAGTCACTGTAGTCTCATACAGCAGCTCAACTATTCGAAGAATGGCTGTTAGTTTCAGTAACATTTAATGAAAAACAAATACATACATCTCAGCTGATTTATATTTTAAAATATGAATGAAATATTCACAAATAATATTAGCGAGATAAAAAAAAATAAGCGTACAGCATTTAGTGAATATACAGAAAAAACATCTGAAATTTTATATCTGAAATCTAAAATTTAGCTAAATGCTATAAGCGGCATGTATATCGATGCGGTTGATGAAATTTGTTCAACAAGTTCAACAAAACTGTTGCTGATCCCTGGTGAGTTTTGTGATAATCGGTGAAGTATTTTTTGACAAAATGACCTAAATTTATTTCTTAATATTATTGTAATTAAGAAAATATTAAAACAGTTAACAACAGCAAATGATATAATTAAAGTTGCGGAATAAGTCAAAAATTGACTTGGTTGAAGATTTATGCCTCCAAAGTATTTTTCTGGTTCTCATGGCGCTAGCGGTCATTGACTGTTTATATTAGAAGCTGAGGTGACGTCATGCCATGAGACGCTGCTGTAAAAAAGGACTGCTTTAAAACAAAGACAAAATGATTACAGGGTTGATATTCTAAACTATCTTTTAGCATCTTATATTAGCAATTAGCACAATTGGCTTCGCTAGCATTATTAAAATTATGTAGATCCTTAGCTTAACTTTAAGATGCTTAAAAGGCTACGTACATGAGCAGAGTAACAGTGCTGTATTGCATTAAGTCTTCCTGTTATCTGCTTTAATTTTGGCTCTCTCACGCAGGTTTGAATAAACTGCACACGTCTCGACATGTAAAAGAAAAAACTGTTTCCTTTTCAACTACTTGTTACCTCTCTGTTCTTGCCCTGACTTCATTTTAAACACCTTACTGATACTAAAAATCACTTCTGTCTGAGCATCCACAACAAAACGGTGTTACATTTGCTACAAATTTTCACATCATTTTTGAGTATCATCCACTCACTCCCACCCCTGCCTGACACCAACCCCCTCTATATAAGACACTGTAACAAAACAAATGTTTTCTTATGGCAATCTGGCCATCCTTTTTCCCAAAACTTTCTAGAGGAGCCCCTGCTAAAATAATTGTTTTCTGAAGTTCTTCTGTAAAATGTTCCCTGCTGCGGTTTCTTTCTCATAAAGAAAAGCCTCTCTAATTGGTTAAACATTACATAAATGGCCCCTAACACTTCCAATCAAAGCCTGCCATTGCAGCATAATCCTCTTAAAGATTTGTACATACTTTAACCAGCCCAAAATGAGCTTTCCCACATGGCTTATAGATCAGCACTTGTTGATCAAATGGAATGTAATGAAAAACCTGATGGGTAGATGGTGGATAATTAAGTTTTAACCATAACTGAACAATAGCAGATTCGACCAGACTGGAATGGGCTTAATCCTTTTAAGTAAGTAAGTGATAATTTTTTCATATGAGAGGAAAACAGGGAAATTTGAGCATTTGAGCAAAAACATTTTGTGATATGTGAGGCCTGACAAAGATCAGAGAGGCTGAAAGGGAGAGTCTCACCATGAAACAGAGCAGGCAACTCTTCTGGCAAGGCCAACGGAGAGAACTTATACTTGTTCCTCTCCAGCAAGCTCACCTCCTCCCTGCAAAACACAAAGCCTTGAGTCATCACCCTCCAATCACACCCAATAATCAACCTGTGATTTCCACTAATGCTGCTGGTACAAAGCTTGGTTTGTGTTCAAGGCGTAGGGAGCCAAAAGTCAAGGTGTTATACATTGCAGAAGGTTGGGCAAGCCATTATGTTCACATGATAATCTTCGAGTCTTTGTGTGACAGAGTCCCACCTCCCACACATTCTGAAGGGTAAGGCAGCACACACTCACCCTGCCAGACGTCTCCTCCACGTCTGATAAGGGTCAAACAGACTCTCGCAGAGCACCAGTCCATACTGCACAACCGGCTCCAGGGATGACTTCTCGCTTTGTCCCTTCTTTAGCTGTACAAATGAAAGGTTTGATTTCAAGCATTCATTTTCCTCTCAGCCTCAGCTCTCAGATACACCTGTTGTACTAGCGTTTCAATGTGCAACAATTCCAGTCCTTTCAATAGAAGGTCAAATACACACCCACTTGTCTTACACTTTGAACTAAATCTGTCACTTCAGGGAGAAGATGTCAAAACTACTGCTATGATCACTTCATTGAGTTTATCGCTCTGACTTTTCTGAGCTTTTCATGGTGTATGTAGTCAGCATGCCTGGTATGCAAGCCATAATTTAAATCAACAAAATATTTGTTTCCTTACCTGCTCCAAACAGAAATTTAAAAGCTTGATAGTTTCAAAAACAAAACTGGGGGTCTTTTCAGGATCGATGTTCTCCATATTCCTAAAAGGAGATAAAAATGAATGTAATTTTAAGAAAGCCTAACTAACAGCTTAACTGACCTATAGAAAAGATAAATACATTAAATAAACAACAATTAAGACTTGACAAAGGTTAGGTTTTTATCGCACTCCCTGAAAAAAAAAACCTGGAACCTAAAACCCGTCAACTCAAAGGAGGACTTTAATTTAACACCTTCTTTGTCGGCACAAAACAACAAAGACTAGGACAGATAGTGAAATGCAATAACAACCAGAATGTAGTAGTTTTGAAAACTGTCCAACATATGGAGTAAAAATGTATAAATCCTGTCTTTTAAGCATAGTCCATACATTTTCCATAAGGTTGAGGTCAGGCCCATTCCAGAAGCTTAAAATTAGCCAGCTTTATCCATTCCCAAACCAGTTCCGATGTATGCTTGGGATCATTTTTTCAGTTGGAACAGCAGGTTGTGTCCAAGTTTCAACCATCTCAACCAAACTGCTCCCCTCAGATGAAAAAAATCACAATCAAGAATTCAAGGCTTAATCCTAAATAATAAACTAGAATCTTCTGGAACACCAGAGTCTCTGTTGATAATAAAATGAGTGTAACATCCATATGGACTGAGATGACCCTGGCCAAAATGACAGGGAAGTTGTTTGGATGAACCACGTTGAGGCTTTCCACTGCCAGGCAATGTGGTAGAAGCATCATGATGCATCATGCAAAAATAAAAACACCTTACCTCCAAATTTGCTTCTAAAATTCATTGAAGATGTGTGTTGTATCATCCAGCCTGGATAGAGCGTTATTAAAAGCCCAAGAAAAATGCATTCATGGCCACGATGACTGTATATAAAATTCCCATCACAACTGATAGGAGTTAGGTGCTTAACTGCTCAGAGGTAACTAGTTCTGTTGAATTTCATTTTAGTTTATTATCCCTCAAATGTGCTTTAATTTTGGGCCTTGTTTTGGGGAAGATTTTAAAAGGTAAAAGAGGATGGATATCTGGGTGCTGGGTAATTTCCAGAACACATTTCAGGATTGAATTAATCAGACCACAGATCTAGGTTTCTTCACCATGCCTCTGTCCATGTTAGACAAGCTTGAACCCAAAGAAAGCAACAAGATTTCTAAATCATGTGTGCTATTTCTTAGGGAAGTAAAAATGACTTTAATTCTTAAGATACAGTGTTTAAGATATGTATTTTTGTAACTAATTTATTATACCTTTTCATGGGACAACGCTGAAGTTATGATGCTTTAATATCATGTAAATTAGTCAGTAGTACAACTTGTATGACAGTTTAAATTTGCTGTCCCCTCAAAGTAACTAAACACGCAGCATTACTGTCTAAACCGCTGAAAACAAGGGAAAATATCCAAATTGTGCCTAAAGTGTCAATATTTTCTGTGACCACCATTATTATTATTATTATTATATCCATCACTGTTGAAGGTGCCACACATGTTTGATGCTATCTTGACGCCGTCTGAACCAAATAAGTTTATCTTGGTCTCATCAGATCAAAGGACATGGTTCCAGTAATTCATGCCTGTTGTCTGCTTGTCTTAAACAAACTATTTGCCGGCTGTCTTGTGCATCATCTTGAGAAGAGGCTTCCCTCTGAGACGACAGCCATGCAGATTAATTTGATGCAGTGGGAAGTGTTTGACCACGGACATGCTGACCCCCCACCCCTTCAACCTCTGCAGCAATGCTGGCAGCACTGTTTTCAAAAAATAACCTGAGTATGACGCTGAGCAGGTGCAAACAAATTCTTTTGTTGACCACGTTGAGGCCTGTTCTAAATGGAACTTCTCCTGTTAAATTGCTATATGGTATAGTTTCCTTTACGGTGCACTAAATTTTGTTGCCAGCGGTTTAGACATTAACGCTGTGTGTTAAATTATTTTGAGGGGACAGCAAATTTACGCTGTTATCCAAGCTGTACAATAACTATTTTACATTGTATTAAATTGTCATATCTTCAGTGTTGTCCCGTGAAAAGATATGATCAAATATTTACAAAAATGTGAGGAGCGTACTCACATTAGTGAGATCCAGTGTTAGGTAAACCTTTTTAGGTCCATGCTGGTTTTCATGCATATATTTAGGCTTGTATGTATAATTTTGCAAACTAAAGCAGTCAGTCAGTGTTTGGCTGACATATTTTAATTTTACTTTCAGAATTTATAATACTATTGTGAACAATTTGTAGTCAAATCTGAAATTTCTAAGCAATTACTTCCAAAATTTTGATGTTGTGATGAGTTTTGGTCACTTAAATTATAAAAACTGTTAAGCAACTCTAAGATGACCACATCGGTTATGGAATATGCATATAAGGCTTAAAGATCTGACCTGCAGACAATAATAAAGAACTTTATGAGGAGCAGCGGGTGTGGAGTGTTTCCATTGTGCTCGGTGGCGCTGGAGAGGTGGAGCACGCTGTGCCATAGCTGGGTGCTAAGGAATACCAGGACATCCCTGGGGAGCAGGGGCACTTCTGAGCTGCTCTCCTCCAGCCTGGAAGAAAGGGTGGGAGGAGGATAGTATGAGGAGAGGGAGAAACGTGCACCGGGACGACACTGTGCAACATAAACACATCATTGCACCTGCCTTGAGGGAATCGTATAGAGCCAATGTGTAGGGTGTTAGAATCTACAACTGTTACTACCCACCTCCGAGGCTCCAGAGATTGCACATCGATGAGCCGTTCAAAGGATGCCACAAATGCCTCAAGCCACTGCTGCAAGTAGCTTACATCTTTCTGCAGGATAAAAGGGAAAAAAAAAAACACAATGTGAGGAAAAGGCGCATGCTGAGAAGGATTTGCCAGTATATTCAGAGACAATAGGCATGTCTGAGAAATATATGACTAGGCTGAGCATTAAAGTTTGATAACCTGCGGCCGAAATGATGGCAGTAACTAAACCTTTTGACCTGTTTATGAAACAGGATGTTGTGAAGAGAAGAACACATGAGCTATTTTTTTCCTTTTTCAAAAGACAAACACAAGCAAAATCCACATCTGTCATAACTCAGAGTAAACCTGCAAGTCTCAATCGCTACTTTTTCAAGGTGGACATCTCATTGTCTGGTAGAGATGACTCCTATAATGCTTGGTCCCTTGAAAGTCATGTCAGCCAAGGATGTTTATGGACGACTGTTATCGTGGCTTCAATCAGTCTCTGCAGTGCAACATATCCTGCCACTCTTCCCTCCATGCAACAGCTTCTTAATATCACATCAGACTAACAACACAAATCTCCAGACAAAACAGCACAACGTTAAATGTTAATTGGTTAAAAACACCTCCATATTAGACTAAGATGAAGATTAATGAGCCCCGATGGTTCAGAGAGAACTACTCTGCATTTTAAAGTGAAATTGCACAACAGCAACAGAACATGCCGATCAGACGAGGATATCAACTGCAGAAACTTCTCAAAAGCAGGCTGTGAGAAGGAAGATGAGTTGTTTCGGACGTACTTACTCACTGTTCATAAATAACACATGGAACTCAACACGAGGTGCAACAATTCATCTGGTATTTCCCCTAATCTGACGAACAAACAAGACATGTAAAGTATATATATTTATTACTAAGAGAACTAAACTACAGAAAAACAACTTGTGGTCTAGCATGCATCCTGTACAAGTCAGATGCAATACTCCTTTGCATCAAATAAAACTCCTAAATGCTGAATTTGTGTTGAATTAGGCTTACCAACTGGCATTGATTTGGGTACCAGTCCATCTCTCATTGTTTGAATTTGAGCAGGTTGCCAGGTTCCTGCGAACCCAGTCTCTGGCAAAACTTTTAGAGCAAACAACAGCAGGCAGCTCGGCAGCTGCACATCACTCCTCAACTCAACTCAGGCGTCTAACTCGATCGCCTCCCGTCTGCTAATGTCAAGCGAGCAGCCAGGAAATTACATGTCACTTTAAGTGAAGCTCATTTCCTTCAAACTCGGCCTCCTAGTTAAACTCCTTCCTCTTTTGGTTTGCAGCAGAAGGAGGAAGACCTCTGTAAAAACGTCCCACAGCAACAACAAAGAACCTGGCCTCCATTATGCTATTTCTAAATATATCATCAAAAATGTGTCGCAGCACAAACAGGCTTTTTTTCCTTTGAGGAAAAACCAACAAACAACCATCTTTTATAGTTATCTTGCAAGCATCTTCAGTAATTTCACTGCATATTTACTTTATTGAGCTGCGCCAAATGCTAGTAGATTACTTGTAGGGTTTATGTAATTTTATTCCACTTTCCAAAATTGGCTCCAGGACATCACTGTGGGTCATAAAATGCTAAGAAGGGGTCCTCAAAAGATTTCAAGAAGTCAAATTAAATAAAAAAAGTAATTGCCGATTTAGAGTTTTATTTCCTAACATAACTGTTAC
This sequence comes from Girardinichthys multiradiatus, assembly GCF_021462225.1. NCBI lineage: Eukaryota > Metazoa > Chordata > Actinopteri > Cyprinodontiformes > Goodeidae > Girardinichthys > Girardinichthys multiradiatus. Next base: position 3,573,218 of record NC_061796.1, read on the forward strand.
AGGAGAGGAAAAAAAACAACAGCTCAGGTGGTAGGGATTTGTCCTGTAACCGGTGGGTTGACGGTTCGAACTCCCGCTCTATCCCGCCTTGCCTGCTGATGGTGGTCACCATAAATGATTATTGTTTAAGCAAAATGGCTGTTTGTTTAAGCATTTAGCTGTTGGTTATTTGGGTTATTAGAATGAATGGCCTGATCTGATTCTAAATTTTTAATCTGTGTCCTGATCAAGGCATTTCAGATTATTAGTATTCGGATGTGTGACGAAATCAAACCCCTATTACCACTATTTTCACAGCCCGTCAGGGCCTATTTATGTCTGAATGGCCTTCAAAACTGTATTATGTGGTTGATCAAAATAATCTGTTTTTTTTTTCACCACTTACAAGCTGCCGGAAGAAGTAAGTACACACCTAAGTGAAAATGTCCAAATTGAGCCCAATTAGAGATTTTCACTCCCTGGTGTCATGCAAGTAGTTAGCATTACAAGGTCTCAAGTGTGAATGGGGAGCAGGTGTGTTAAAGTTTGTGCTATCGCTCTCACACTCTCTCAAATAGGTCAGAGGAAGTTCAACAAGGCACCTCACTACAGGCCTCAGCATGATCAGCAAAAGATGATGAGTGCACCTCCTAAGCATCATATCCAGAGTCTGTCTTTTGAAAGTAGACGTATGAGTGATGTCAGCATTGCTGGAGAGGTTGAAAGGGTGGGGGTCAGCCTGTCAGTGCTTGGACCATACACCACACACTGATTCAAATTGGTTTGAATGTCTGTCATCCCATGTCCTATGGTCCGATGTGACCAAGACAAACTTTTATGCTTCAGTTGGTGTCAAGCGTGTGTGGCGGCAGCCTCTTGAGAAGTACAAAGACAAATAAGTCTAGCTAACAGTCAAGCATGTTGGTGGGAGTGTCATGATTTGGGGCTCCATGAATGCTAATGGGGAGCTACAGTTCATTGAAGGAACCATGAATAACAAGATGTACTACGAAATACTGAAATAGAGCATGATCCCATCCCTTTGGGAATCAGGCAGCAGGGCAGTATTCCAACATGATAACAACCGCCAACACACCTCCAAGATGACCACTGCCTTACTAAAGAAACTGAGGGTAAAGACTGGACTGGCAAAGCATGTTTCCAGACCTAAACCCTATAGAGCACGCATCCCATTATATATGCCAGCACATTCAATTCAATGAAAAACATTCTTATTATCAAATAGCAGGAGCAAAGCTGCCAATGGCGAAACACTGGAGGAAAAACGTTTTTAGATACATACATTAATATATTCTGTTAAAAATAAATAAACAAAAGTATAATATTAAAATGAAGAAAAAATATCAATCCTTCAACTATAAATATACTGTACAATGTAATTTAAAAATTTTTCTGTAAAAATAAAAGCTATTCAGAATGAAGAAAAAAATAAATATGAATTTGTTATTTTTTAATTGTAATTATTTACTGTGTAAGATACACATACATTTATATATTTTGTTAAAAATGATCACATAAAATCAAATGTACATATAGAGATAAAATCCTTAATGTATATATAATGAGCAATTTCTGAATAAAAAATAAAAGTAAATATGTATGTATATAGTAAATAAAATGCATGGACAACATTTTTGGAATAATAAAGAGATGATACTTTGGGTAATGAGTACCTTTAACACATTGAAAGCGGATTCAAATGGCTGTATAAGTTTAAAGGTACTTATTGTTTTTCACTGTTATTAAATAGTGTCAGACACTAATTACTCACTGTATAAGATACATACACTGATATATCCAAAACAATAGAACTAAAATAAAAATGAATAGTGAATAAATAAATCCTTTAACTATCAATATAGACTGATAAATGATGAATAGAAAATAAAGGTAAATATAGAAATAAAAGTAAGAGAAATACATAGATAAAACTGGCAGGATTATTCTGTTGGCTACTACTCCGATTCCTCACTAGTTGCACTCCTTGAAAACAGGAAGCTTTTAAGCAACCTATTGTTTTTCTTTCCAGCATCTGGACAAATAGGTATTTGAGACCTAAGAAGGAAAACAGCAAGGACAACGTCTGGAGCTACATGATTCAGTCAACAAAACTCACGACACAGTTTGAGTTTTTATTTTATGACAACATTCATTCATTCATCTTCCATAGTGGGTCACAGAGGAGCAGGTGGCTATCTCCTGCAGTCTATGGGCGAGAGGCGGAGTACACCCTGGACAGGTCGCCAATCCATCGCAGGGCAACACAAAGACATACAGGACAAACAACCATTTATGACAACATTTTGATGTTATATTGACATGACATATTGATCTCTTGTTGGAATTAACAGTGTAAAATAAAACATAGTTAATTAATGTTAATGAGTATTAATTAACTATGTTAATTAATACTCATTAACGTTTGGAAAATATTGTCTTACAGCTCTGTGGGTCATGATTAAAGCCCAAATGACCACATGTGGCATACTTTGCTGTCCAGTTTCATGTGAATAGGACATTTCTATGCTGGACTTAGGCCTCGGCTTGCTGTTGTAAGTTCACTTGGAAGCAGTGCAAGTATAGTCTTGAATCTGATCAAAAATGAAATGAGATTCCAGATAGGAACTGAGACCGGTTCGCTAATGAGAAGTAAAACAAAACTGGCTACACCTGTTAGGAAATCTCCCATGAGAAACCTGACTGCCATTATATCCACTTGTTTCCATGAACATTACCCGAAAGCACGACTCATTTGATTAATATATTTTAAATGAAACTTAGTAAAGCTGCTATTACCACAGATATGCAAAATAGGCATTAGAAACTGGCCCTGCAAACTGTTTTATTTAGTCGTTTTCTTTGCACATGGCCAAGCAGCTGTGCTTCTCTGTGCTGCTTGGCATTCTGCTTTGCTCCGGCTTCCTGCACAAGTGAAAGCAAAGAGGACTTTGATTTTCCTGGTTGGCGGCTGTGTTGGTAAACAGAAGAGGCCGCGTCACATGGTGAGGGGTTGCTGAGATTCGATCACACAACTTTCATCGAGAGCTGTGGGGATGGTTGCTGCTGCATGTTAAATGCAGAATCAGGTGAACGCAGCGACACAAGCTACGATATTTCATTTGCTCAGCTCCCGCAGCAATCTGAGAGGGATGGTTTCACAGCTGTGCTGATGAGTGGCAGTCGGGTTGTCGCTGTGGTCTAGCTCTGCCTCTAAAGGCCTTAATTAGTCCCCTCAAGTAAGGGATCACAGCACAATCACAGATTTTTTTGTGCAAGCAGAAAATCTTCTGGATCGCCACTAATCGTTAGGAAAAATGCTTATTTGTTCTTTACACTCATTCTAAGAACATCTGAAGGGCTCCACATTGATAGTGTTTCTGGGTTATTTTTATCAATGCATAAGACCATTTTTTTTTTTTTTACCATCTCGGGTTCATTTTTCTCCAAACTCTGAAGCAGTGTATGACTGTTTAGTAACTGGTTGTCTGGGCTAAGCAATGAATGTGCAGTATAACATGGTTTCGTCAGCCAATAACGGCCTAAAAATAAATTACCAACAGATAAAGACCTGCAGGTAAGTTTGGCTCAGCTGCGGCTAATTTCTGACTCGTAACAGGGCAAAGCTCATCCAAGCTTGGTTAAGTTTATAGCTTTGTTTAAAAGGTCATATAGAAATAAATATGTAATTTTCCTAAGTGACTCTGACTTCGATATAAATAGTAATAAATAATTTCCTCTATATAAAAAGTGAAGTGACTTTCAAAAAACATTAATTGCGCTTGAACCTTTTTTATATTTTGCTAGATTATAAATACAAACTTTAATGTAGTTTATTGGGATTTTATTTGACCAACACAAAGTAGTGCATAATCATAGAGTAGAATAAAAATCACATTCGGTTTTCAATATTTTACCTTGAAAAATCTGAAAACTGTGCTGTGCATTTGTATTCATCACCCTTTACTCTGCTACCCTTAAATAAAACCAGCTTACTTCAGAAGTCACATAAGTAGTAAATTGATCCCCTCTGTGTGTAATTTAATCTCATCATAAATGCAGCTGTGAAGGCCACATAGGTTAGTGAACATACAGCATCACCAAGTCCAAGAAACACAACAGACGGGTCAGAGATAAAGTTTTGGAGGGGTTTAGGGCAGAGTTAGGTAACAAAATAATATTCTAAGATTTGAACATCTCTCAGAGGTTCAAGCAATCATGTTGAAATGGAGAGTATGACACAAAAAAACCTGTTAGAGGCTGCAAAAGACCTGAGATAGAGGCAATGTTCACCTTCCAGCAGTGCAACAACCTTAAATCTAGAGCTTGAGCTACAATTAAATAATCAAAGCATTTTCATGTAGTAAAGTCAAAGTCCAGGTGTGAGATGTGCAAAAGCTTAGACCTATCCCACAAGATTAACCTTAAAGATAGCTGAAAGTACCGAAAGGTGGCTCTACAAAATACAGATCAAACATGTCTCAAACTTTTTACTTGTAAATTGCACTACTTTGTGTTGGTCTAGCACATAAAATCCCAATAAAATACATTTAAGTTTGTGGTTCTGACATCACAGACTTAAGGTTCAAATGGTATGGATACTGCAATGTACTGCACAAACAGTTATTGTTAAAATTAGGAATAACATCTTTCAAAAAAGTAAATGTACATTAACAATTCAACTCCCTATTAAACTTAATGGTTGCATGTTATTAGAAGAAGATAGCAAACTAAAGTAATTATTTTCTATTAAATCAAGAATCAAATATTTGCTCGCAGGAGAGAGTTTTGTTAACTCATTACCAGCACTCATTTAAAATGGCCATACAGTTCTGTATAAATAAATATATATAAATGTTCAGTGACAGAAAGCAACCGTTAATACAAGACCTAAAAAAGGAATGGAAAACTATATTACTGTATTACAATGTAGAAAATAGAAGGACCATGCCTCCAAACCCAGACCTTTTTACACTTCGTTAGGTATGATCTGACAAGTTAAGTTAGTTGTGATTAGATCTGACTTTTCTTTACCTGTCCACTATGAAAACAAGCCTCAGAAATGAGATAAAAACCTCCTGAAGCAATTCCAGCAGGGCTAGTTTAACCCTGCAAGGTGAAGTACAAGAGCTGGAAGCCTGCCTGTGCTGGGAGGATCTGTTACAGGACCAAAGATTTGTTTAGCACTTAACTGCAAAACCCAGAAAAGACTCTAGAAGCATTTCGAGTGTAAACACCACACATTCACAGTGTCTCCAGAGTTATTTATTGATTTAAAGTATGTGAAGGATGCACGAGATAATAAAGGAAACTGGGAGGTAAAAAAAAAAAAAAGCAAAAAAGCAAAAAGCAGAGATACAGAAAACCACCAAAAATGATAATTTATTATTCAGTCTCTGTATGTTTGATCACATTTATGGAAAAATTATCTCATTGCATCAGAACATCTTTCAAACAATTCACAGAAGCTGGCGATCTAGAAAGTCCTTAAAGGGGTGTGTGATTTTGTTTCACAATCGAAGGAAGCTGAACTAATTCAATGACAAGCCTGTGCAAGTTGTGCTTTTTTTATTGCAAGTACATGATGGCTGAGCGCACCTAAGTCCTTAACTATTACAAAAAGGGTTTATTGAAAACTTGAATGGACAAACAGCTGAAATAATGCATCAAAAATAGATCAATACAAAAAAAATACATATGTCATCAGTGGGTACTAAGCTGAGGGCTTGTCTACAGCTTTAATAAAGGACTCAACAAAGCCTGGGGTTGCTGTGCACATCGACTTATTTACCATAGTGAAATATCTCTCCTTGATGTGTGACGAACCAGATCTGTTAGTCAGCAATGGGATGTGTCCAGCTGAAAAAGTATTGTCTGTGCCAACTCACCTAACAGGGGGTTAACAAAAGCATTCAGCATAATAGTGTGGTAGGCTCTAAAGGAGAGGCTGGGGAGTCGGTTCTGCTGCTTCTCTGCAGCCTCTTATGTTCTAGTGTGAATCACATAAAGAGATGGCATCAGAGCTGAGCTACATCCTTCTCCTCTATCACCAATTACTGTAGATCTGAGCAATTGAAAGAAAATCAGGATAACTCCTCTGTACCAAACACTGCAGACACATGTTTTAACTCTGATTCTCTCTAGCAACCGATTGAGACATCAATGCAGAATCTAACCTGTTGTGTTTGTTGCTCAACCAGAAAAGCTCAGTAAATCTACAGCTGTCTATGCATCAGAAACTAAGAGAAGTATTTCTTCTCTTAGTTGTAGACTAGAAAAAAAAATGCCCTGGGATCAGCCAAAAGGGACCAAAATTGATAATAAATGCTGCTAAACATCCAAAATGTTTAACCTCTGATAGGCATAGGTTGGTTACCTATCAAAATACACCAAGTTTTTAAAAACTCAAGGTTCCAAAACTGCAAAGGAGACCAGAGAATGTATCAGCATCAGTTTTCTCTGGTTGTATGAAGCATGAAGTAAGGTAGTGCTGTCCTGTCTCTCCACCTGTTGCTGTGCATTGCTGTTCAGCTGGCAGGAGGGAATATTTTTTATATACTTACAGAGAAGACTAATTGACTGTTTGGAAATATTTTTGTTTTGGAAAAACAAATATTCAAGTTATGGATCCTGAACTTAGAAAACTAACACTCTTTTAAAAAAAGACAATAATCAATCTATAAGAGCTGGCGGACAAACCGTTTTAAATGATAGAAATTAGAACACTAAATTTTGTTTTAAGTCTTTGCAATAATACTGTGATAATAGAATCAAAACTGGCTATTTTTGCTCAAAGTAGTGGGTCTCATACCAGACCATGTCTAACTTCTGATTTTCCGCATTTAACAACCATCCTCTCAAATGTCTTTTGTCTCATAGACTTGGATTAGAAATAGCACAAATTAACGAAGAATTGTGATGAAATGTATTAATTGTTATAACTGACGATCTGGTGTGAAGAGAGGCTGATTGCTCATGCAAACATGAGGGGGATGGTCGTCCTTAGGCAAAGAAGCAGATTGCAAAGACATTAAATAATAATAAATCAATCACTGCCAACAGCCTTTCTGTCTTTTTACATGTTTGAGCCCACAGGGGGCAACATTCAGGGACAAACTAAGCAGAAATTTAATTATTCTATTCCAAATCTGAGCTGCAAGAGAAAATATAAATATGAGGTCAAAAAAAGAAATAATGATCTATAGTGGAGTTAAACCGGTTCTATGGCTAATTTCCACCTAACAGAGTTGTTCTGAATCTTTTTGTAAAACGTAACACTGAAGTAAAGGTTTTCCAAGTATCATACTTGCTGACATTTTTATATTTGTCACCTAGAGGTGACAAATATAAACAGGATTGACTTCATTGACTTCTTACTCACTAGCACTGAAGAGGTGGTTGTAGTATAAAACTAGTCAAGCATTCAGAGGTTTTAATTTCCAGGCTTCAACTAGGAGAAATGAAAGGAAAGGTCTGTTGAAGCTGGAATTCCAAGTGGGAAAGTCAGAGGCTTTTACTAGTCCAGACCTCAAATGTCCACCACAGTATAAGATTGTTTATTTGAACTTTAGAAGATTGCTGTCTCATTAAATATTTCACACACAGGGTACTGTGACCCTGCTGGTACAATGTTTGACAGTACAAATTGCAGAGAAAAACACTACAGTAGCTTGTATTGCCAATAGTTATTAGCCAGGTCACTGAGCACTGCAATTGGCAAATCCCTCTGGTTTTCAATTTTCAGAGCTGGAAAACAGTTCAGTTCAAGTTCCAACTTTCCGATTCAATGTTGCCTGGATGAGGCATGGGTTAGTTACCTGTATCAAGCTATACCATCTATCAGTTTTCTATACCAGCTTAATACCTACAGAGTCCTTACTTGGTGGGGAGGCGCTGGTAGCCATCTCTAGCAGTCAACATCACATGGCAAGTCAAGGTCAAAATGAGACAAACAACCATGCAAGCAAACACTGACACCTAAAGGCAATTTAGAGAGAACAATTAACTTAACATCCATCGAGTACCCAAAGAAAACCTATCCATCCATGGGGAAAACTCCAAGGCTCCAGCGAAAACTTGGAACGCAGGACGTTCTTGCATCAATGCATCAGAGGTAACAACTGCAACACCAAGGTTTTAAAACGTTAAGGTTAATAATAAAATGCTAGAAGAAGGGCGAGGGTGACCAAAGTTTTCTCTGATGGTATGGAGCATAGAATAGCAGAGCTGCCACTCCCCATCTGTCACTGGGTACTGCCAGTCAGCTGGCTGACAGAAGGCTTGTACAAAAATAAAAATACCAGCTTCCACCGTTGGGAAATATTTCCAGTTGCTTAAAACGCAGAAAGTCATGGCAGTACCACCCTTCACTCAAACTACAGCTCTCAACTCTGAACAATCGGATCATTTATTAAATCCACATCAGTTAATTAACTAGCATTTATCTAGTAATTGATGGGCACCCACATTTCTTCCCAAATACCACTAAAGGTCCACCACATTTTCAGAATGGCCATAATGGAACATGTTTCACTGAGGACGACGGGCAAGCAGATAGGAACAGGAACAGGAAGTAGCCCCAGAAACACCTGCATTGCAGGTACATGATCTAACACTTCAACAAGTGTTTAAATAGCAGTTTACGCCTGACTAAAGGTGAAAAGGTTTAGAAATACATGAAAACAACACGGTAGTTTTTAGTTTGCACAAAAAGCCGAAGCTATAAGATAAATAAGAGCCGTTTGTTTTACAAACAGGCGAAAAGTAGGTGATTTCCTCAAATAAGCCTGATCACTAACCATTAGGCACACAGATCGCAATATTAACATGCGTTTGTCGGCTCTGAATAACTCTAAAGTTTAGCCAGAGCAACAACAACAGGTGTCACCATCGGCTCTTCCGCACTCGCACTCACCTTCGTGTAGTACAACATCCACAACTCGTACAGCCTTTCCTTCGATGCCATTCCGCCGCCTCTCTGGTTGCTCATCACCTCCTTGTATGTATTTCTCTTTTCTTTTAAAGACCCATGCGAGCCGCGTCTGTCTGAAGTTGTCTCCTAAAGGCAGGGGGACGCGGCGCGCTTCTGCCAACCATTCCAGCAAATATCCAACAGAGGCACACAAACCAGAATAACAAAATAAATAATTAAAAAAAGTGCCTCTCAAGTGTCCAAACGCAAAGTTGTCAGAAAACGCGGAAAAACAAGACGCTGATCCGATCACTTGCCGAGACTGTGCAAGCACAGTGGAGAAAAAATGCGTGGAAATGAACGCCTGGAGAAACACCCATGTATGTCCGCAGTTACAGCGAGCTTGCTGCTGTATGATTCCTATTGGAGAGGGTTTCCCATGAAAGAAGCGACAGATGCCGTCCACTCGGGACTCAGAAATGACAGCGCTGGCCGTGTGGGTTCGGTGCATTCAGAGGGTGGACAGGGAGCGACTGATCATCAACTATTGTTAACAAAAGCAGAAATTCACTGGGAAGTTGACTGGAGATCATGCTCACAGGTAGGCAGATATTCTTAAAGACACATGCACAAATAAACACAGCCCTAGGACTGCCATATGTCAGCAGCAGACAAATCTACTAACACATGAAAGCAAATTCCTCACAGTATAGAGAATCTGAAACATTTTTGCAGATTGAGAATATGTACCATGTTTTTTTGCACAACTGAGAAAATATAAAAATACACAAACAAATGTGTGAACTTCAAACTTAATCATCGACTTATAATGGTTACTTATCGCCTATCATGCTGTAATAAACAAAACTGTAAACAATGAAGGCTGCGCAAATTAGCCCTTTCTGAAATGATGCAGAAATAAAGATGAAAAAACGAAAAGCTAATTTTCATGTAATGCAAAAGGATGAGTACTGAAATGCACACACGTGTATTTTGAAAGCGCTGATTAGGAAGAAAAGCACATTTTATTATTGGCATTAGGTCACAACAAATGTGGACGTTTCATGTAAAACACTGCCTTCCACAGGCATTTTTTCCACTTGAACTTTTTCACATTTTCAAGTTTTTATTTGAAAAAAAAAAAGGTTGCATTACTATATTAGACATGTTTTGGTTTTTCTGATTCTTGTGTGTCTTTCAATGGCTTTATCAAACAGCTTCCTTGTGTTCTTTGTGCAACTTCTTTGGACTAGTGCCCCATGCTGAATATGGAAGATAGTCTAAACAAATAGATACTTTATTATTTTCATAGTCATCCTTTTCTTTATATCTTATTTGTAACTGGAGCTTATTTATCTGCTGATTGACCCAGAGCTTGTTTTACCAATTGGTACTAAGGGGCCCAAAGTGTGCCAAGAAAATATCTCCCACACCATAACACCACCTCCAGCCTGAACCGTTGATACAAGGCAGAATGGATCCATACTTTCATCTTGTTGATGCCAAATTCTGACCCTACCATCCGAATGTCGCAGCAGAAATCGAGACTCATCAGACCAGGCAACGTTTTTCCAATCTTCTATTGTCCAATTTTGGTGAGCCTGTGTGAATTGTAGCCTCAGTTTCCTGTTCTTAGCTGATAGGAGTGGCACCCGGTGTGGTCTTCTACTGCTGTTGTCATATGTTGAGGCTTTTGTTGTGGACCAAAGTGCAGATGCAGGCAAGGAGTCGGCATGGCGAGGCAGAACGATGATTTATTTAAATCAAAACAAAGGCTAAACTCACAGGTAGGCAGGCAGGATGAAAACAGAGAGTTTAGGAGTCCAGGTCTAACAGAGTACAAGAAACAAAGGGAACTTGGCGCAGAGAAGGTGACGCAACAAACCAGCCTCGAACACAAGAACCAAACTAACTAATATACAGAACGAGAACAAAGGCGGGTAATCAAGTAACAGGGAATAGGTTTGGCAAAGAGGCAGAAGGGACAGGTGGCAACAATAAATGATAAAGAGAAACATAGACCTAAGCAGAACAATAGACTAAGATAAAATAACCAAAACATAAGAAATCTAGAATAACCAAGAGGTAAAGGAAACAGAGGAACTGGAAGGAACAGAAGAATAACTAGAACCTAAGGCCTAAGCAAAAGGAGACCATAAAGAAACCCTGACCACAAAAGTAAACACTGATAGAACAAACTGAGAATGAAGCAGAGGAAATGAGGACTAGAATAAAAGTAAACAGTAACTAAAGCTAACCTATAAAGGAGGGACTGGAGAATAAAGATAAATTAGAGGAAACAGAGCTAAGAGGGACAATGAATGTAAAGGGGACAAAAACTGAGTATTTAACAACTAAAAGAGGAAAACTAATGACGAGAGGAGAACACACTGGGAGGCAAAAGGAAACCAGAACTGTCAGAACACAGAAAGCAATAAACATGAATACAAACCCTCAAACAAGAAACATCTAGCAAAACAAACACAAAACCACAAACAAAGTCCAAAATGTCACATCCTGACAGCTGTAGCCCATACGGCTCAAGGTTCGATGTGTTGTGTGTTCAGAGATGCTCTTCTGCATGCCTTGGTTGTAACAAGTGGTTACTTGAGTTACTGTTGCCTTTCTATCAGCTCGAACCAGTCTGGCCGTTCTCCTCTGACCTCTGGCATTAACAAGGCATTTGCGCCCACAGAACTGCCGCTCACTGGATATTTTCACTTTTTCGGACCATTCTCTGTAAACCCTAGAGATGGTAGTGCATGAAAATCCCAGTAGATCAGCAGTTTCTGAAATACTCAGACCAGCCCGTCTGGCACCAACAATCATGCCACGTTCAAAGTCACTTAAATCACCTTTCTCTCCCATTCTGATGCTCGGTTTGAACTGCAGCAGGTCGTCTTGACCATGTCTACATGCCTAAATGCACTGAGTCATTGCCATGTGATTAGAAATTTGCGTTAATGAACAGTTGGACAGGTGTACCTAATATTTATATATATATATATATATATATATATATATATATAAAATCCTTCATGACATTTATTTGAAAAATTATCCATTTGATAGAAAGCATTTTGTGGAGCAATACAGTAACAAATACATTTATGTTTGTTTTTTTTTTTTTTTTTTTGTTTGTTTGTTTGTTTTACATCCTAGATAATGTCTCACTTGTTAATTTAAACGCATGCAACAATTACACTGGTTTATTTATTAGTTGAGGGCACATTTGCTTTCAAAACAAAATCACATGAGCAGACAACAGGCCAACTCTATCGATGCGCTCGACAGACGATTTTATGCCCTGCTCCATCAGGCTCGTTAATGGATTTCAGACGGAGTCGATTGGCGTTTGGAGAAACATGGAGAGAAACGTTGGGTCGCTGCAGGAACAAGCTCTGAAGAGAAAAGAGAGGCTAAAAGCCCTGAGAGATAAACAACTTCATGTAAGTTCCTCGTCTATCTGTCTGTAATCTCTGAGAAGTCCAGCACGGTTAAGGAAATGGTAATTTCTTACCGAGGTGACGTTAGCACACTTAGCTTGTAGCTAACGTTAGCAAATGAATTGACGCAAGCAACTATGAAATTTCCAACTTTATGCAAACACACTTGGTGGGATGTTTATATAATTGTTTTGCGATTTAATTAGCACTAGTTCAGGGTAAATTGTAACTTATAATAATTTTGTGGTTAGGGTTTCTGCAGTGCTAATTTGTTAAGCTAAATGTTCTGGATGTTCATACATGTATTTAATATGGGATCTGTTTGGTGATTAGACTAAAGGTTCACACTGCTGCTTTGTGCCTGCACATGGTTTTATGTTGCATATATCTGGTTGAGAACAATGAAACTGAGCCCCAATAGATGCAAATTACTAGTTGTATTGTTCCAAACAACTTCATAAAATACCAGACTGGAGAAATTTTTTCTAAGGATTTGCAGTGCTATGTAATTTGTTTTTCTTTCTGTTTAGCAATTAAAAATCTAAAGAGTGTAGCATGAATTTGTATTCATCCCGTTTTACCCAATACTCCTAAATGAAATCTTATGCAACCAATTTCCTCCATAAGTTGCATTATCAGTAGATAGAGTCCACCTGGATTGGTGAAGTCATGGCCTTTCACCTAAACTAAAGAAAGCATTTATCTGAGATGCAGCCAATAGGCCCATGGAAACTGCAGTGATCTACAGATCAAGTGGGAGGATCTATATACAGGACAACTAGTTGTGCCTTGTACCAAGCTGACCCTTTGTTGAGGAGTAAAACAAGCAACAAAGCTATTGTTGAAAGAAAACAATAGGATGCGGCTGTAAAACTCCAGTCCTCCAGACCAGGTGTCCTGGAACATTTAGGTATCTCTGTTTCAGCACAAAGCAATCAAGTTATTAGGTCATTAGCAGAACGTCTTAGAACTAGACTGCATGCTGAGAAGGCAGTTTAGCTATTTCATTGGTTGTTTTGGAGCAGGGACGCATCTAAAAGTTGCAAGACACCTGCCCTTAAGGACTGGGGTTTGACATCCCAGCTGAAAGAGGTTCCATTTGCAGTTTGCCACAAATTATGAAAGGGGACACAGCAAACATGTGGAAGAAGGAGGGAACAGGCTCTGAAGAGAATAAATCTTTTGTCAGGTGAGACCAAAATTGTGTGTAGAGGAAATCTAACCACTGTACATCAACACACAATCCCCATGGTGACACATGGTGGTGGCATCACCAGCTGCTCTTGGGAAGCAAGCTTTCAATAGGGACAAGGAGAGGATTTATTTGTAAAAAAATAAAAATCTTCCTTTCAACCACGAGCCTTTTCATTCTAGTTGTTTTTATACAGTAAAGTAGGGACAATATCAGAACAAAAAACTCAGTTTAGATGGTTGCAGTTTGTTGATATTTATTATGCATTTATCATTTCATGAACATTTTTACTTGTATCTGGATGTTTCACAGCACCTTTAGGCTTCAGACTGGAGTTTCCATAATTTTAAGTCACAAAGCTGTTAGCCTTTGACAAGAAATGCTTATAAACTGATTAAAAAAGTGCATAAATATACAGCAAGCTGTTAAGTAACAACAATGGAAAACTAATAATTCACTAATCATTTTGTTTTTTTTTACTTCTAGAGAAAATCTAAAGATCTACTTTGTGTCTCCTGACCCTCACTTTTAATTCCATTGCAATACAGAAAGTAATAAATTGAATTATTCTTATCAATATTTTTCTGTTTTGAAAACTTTGTTTTTGTGGCATTAGTGGGCTTTTTTTCCCCAGTATTTGTTATTTGACAGTAGCTAGACAGGAAATGGGGGCGGAGAGAGAGGGGAAGACTGGGGCCGGGACTCGAACCCAGGACGGGTCGAGGACTAAAGCCTCCGTATTTGGGTCGTGTGCTTAACGCCCTACACCGCTAGTGCTCCGCCCATAAACTACAAATGTTTGAAGAAGACAAAAAAAAAATAAACAGGAATAGACAAGAAGCAAGTTGAATGAAGCTCATCTGTAGTTTTCCATTTGTGTCGAGCCTTTTGACAGAGAGGAATATGACTGTGATCATTGTTGTCTGCATTGTTGCAGTTATGTCTTCTTTTCTGAATTCTGGCACTAGTGTTGGTAACTAAAGGTATTTTTAATTAAGTGAAATGTTAGAAAACAGCCGTTTTAGAACAAATACCACTTCATTAAACACTAACTTTGCCAGTTACCACTGTGCTGGGAAGCCATTATAAAACACACAGTCCGACAACTTAAGTTGGACAAGTTGCATTTGTTTATTTCTTCACAAAAAAGAGAGAAAATAACATGTTTCCATTTGTAGTGCATGTTTGAAATAAAATACATCAAATGCTAAGTTATAAAATCAAGGAGACTGAGTCATTCTAAGAGTAAAGGACAAAAGAAACTCACCAACATAATCACAAAATCACATATGGCTGTTGTTTGTTTTAAACGTACTGACAGCTGGAGTACTAAATAATTTATGTGCACTTCTGGTAGTATGTATAAGCTTTCCTAATAATAAATACATGTACAACCTATATTTAAGAACGTGTTCTTTTAGTGATTTCCGTTTTGACAGATTTTGTAATTTGGGTCAATCTAGTTGTTATTTTTTAGTTGTTATTTTTTAGTTCTTGCAAATGAGCTTTACAATTAGTTTTACATGTAGATACTTCTTGTGCATGCTTTTTTTTTTTTTTTCTAGAACAGAAAGGATTTACCGAAATTTCCAAATTTATCAGATCAGATTCTCATATTTTTAAATGATTCCTAAATATGTCAGCTCCATTAGTAAAGATGTTGAAAATGTAAATTTGTTATTTGACTCCCAAATCACAGGACATTACAAGCAGTCATTATTGTGTTTATCTATGTAAATGTTGGCCTACCTGTCTCCTGTTGCAGACCTATTTTGACCTGATTCATGTCTTCTTTTTCATAAAAATCTATTTTTAATAGCTGAATTCAGTGTTTCTCATTGCTATTTTTGCTGTTGGAATGCTGTTTGCTAAACTAACCTTACGTTTGTGTGATGATGTATTTCTAGGGACAAGAGCAGGAAGATGAGGAACCAGAGAGCAAAAAGGCTGCATTGGAGGAAACCCCTGAAGAAAAGCACAGGTTGCTTCTTCTCTCAGTCTGCAGAAATGCTTGTGATTTGTTTGTTTATTTGTTTAAATATTGCACTTTCTCCAGTGTTTGCTCGTCTGTTGCTCTACAGTTTTCACACAACCGGAACTGAAACTAATGTGGATGTGCGCGATCATAGCTTTTATCTGCTCTTTATCGCCTCACCACTGCATGGCTGTGTGTGCAGGTTGTGAGACTGGGTGTTTACGCTGGGTTGGACCACAGCCTGGTGCTATTAGCTGCTCAAATATTCTGCAGCTAGCTCCATTCTGTGTTAGCAGTTGATAGGAGGGTGCAGCCATCTTTCCTGTCCTACAGGACCTTTTTTTTTTTTATCACTGTTTATATTTAACGACTTTGCTGTAAAGGGACCTGAGGGAGTGTTGCTGCGTTTCCTCCAGTCTAACAAGAAAGATCTCTCACAAGGGTGAAAATAGCTCCAGGGCTTAGAAATGTCTTTATAGTTTGGGTGTAAAGAGTGTCAAATGTAGTGTGAGGTTTCTGATCTGTGTTTTGCAAACAGTGACACTGGTCTGCAGTATGCTGTGAGCGTAATGTATCCTGCAATCAGCATTAAAGTTTCATAGGAGATCGAGTTGCGAAAGCAGGCTGTTTAAAAAAAAAAAAAAAACATTCTTCTACACCTGTGAAGGTTTATGATATCCAAGCACTGTTTAGGCTCTTTGCTTTCGCACATTTTGTTCCAAGTCTAATCCTCGAGATGCACTAACTATGCCTTGCAGGTTTTCCTGTTTCATCATGTTAGGTGTGGCTAAAACGTCAGTACTTTTATTGAGACAGATGGGCGTGCAGATTCCTAGTTCCTCAAAGTGACAAACAAGATTCAAAGAACTTTGAAACCCTTTGAAATATTTCTGTTTCACGTTCCTGCTTGCAGCCTCGTGTGTAGATGTAAAGTTATTTCTCCTGTGTTGAGTATCTGCTAACTTGATATCAGTATAAACATTTGGACACTCCTGCTGTACCTCCTCCTCAGCAAGACTTCTCTCTAAACATTTAGACAGGGCTGATGCTCTGAATTTATCACAGTTTCACTATGATGCCACTGTCTGCTTGAAGTGAAAATGTGTAAGCACACCCACCAACGTTCGAAAGCATTGAACTTAGAGACAGCTAGTTACAAGACAGCTTTGAGGGCAGAAGATTTACACACCTACTGTTTGTCCTGTCCTTTGTTCTGCTAATGGAGGCAGGTGAAACATCATATTTCTCTGGATCTCTTTATTATTTTTAGGTGTAGGACAAAAAGGGCTTAACATTTAGTGATGGAGGTGGTGTAAAATTCAGTTGAAATTTTAATGGAAATGAGACGGAGATTCTTAATAATGTTGATGACCTTCTATGTCCCACTAAAAGACTCGAGTTTCCTTTTGCAGGCTCATCAAAACAAATGCTAGTCTTCCAGTTTGCTGTGATCTCCCTGTTTCTATGAGCATTTGATGTTTTTTACCTTGGACAAAATAAACTCATATTTTCTTGCTTGCAATTTTTAAAACTCCATCCTTAGGCCAGAGATGGCAATGAAATTTAATCTGGACTTTAAATCACAGGAATGGTATGGCTGAAAATGGTTTGAGATCGTAATTGTTTAAACCCTATGTGTACCATAATACCTGGAACCAGCCAATCCCGGTTCAGTTGTAGAACAATGCAAGGTAATGAGGGTATAATGAAGACTCACTGTTTTGTCGTCTGCTGAAATGTTACGTGTAGTCTGTTTAATGCAAGGCAAGTGTTTCATCATGCTTGACGTATAAAACACGTTAGCTTAATTCATGCATATTTTGGTTGCTTTAAACATTTTTTAAATAGCAATTTGAGTGTAAGAATAAAATGGAGATGTTTCTACCGCTGAATCAGCCTCACAAACATCTGATCTGAAGGTTAAAAGAACGAGACATGTTTGCATAAACACTGGGTCCTCTGTCAGACGAGAGGAGCAGATCTCGACTAGCTTTGCTGTCCGTACCCATACAAGGCATCGGGCTGTCCAGGCAGGAAGGAGTGTGATGAATCTATAGAGAGTGTAGCGTGTCAAGCTACATCCCAAATCCATTCTAAGCTCCGAACAGCTGATACATCTGTTGGGCCGTGGTTGTACAGACAATGGTTAACCTCCGCCTCTGGACCCTCAGTGTGATCTGCAGAGACTTCGGCTAAGCGCGCCAAGAATTCCTCTGCGTGGAGCTGTGATGAAAGACGGGGTCGTTCGGCATCAAGGAGAGAATTCCTTAGCTGTCTTCTGCTCTCTTAAAAGTCCGTACCCAGGAGCAGGTGGAACATGTTAATCAGAAATGCTTGCTGGTATAAATGGGGACATTATACTCTTACTGCCTCCTTTTTAGTCATTAGTTGTGCAGCTGTGCAAGGATGTCAGATGGTCCTTTATGCTCTTTAATTCGTCTACACTGCCACCTCCTGGATTGTCCCGTTTGTGAAGATGTTCACCAAAGTTTCATTTGTTTTTCTGTCCCCAGAGAGCTGAAACTGAGGAATTATACCCCAGAGGATGAAGAGCTAAAGGAGAGGCAGGTACCCAAAGCCAAACCAGCTTCCGGTGAGACATTTAGATTAGAAGCTTTTGGGGATGTAGAAATGGGTAGAATTGATACTGATCGCTTTCTTTGGTTGCAGTGGAAGATAAAGTAAAAGATCAGCTGGAGGCAGCTAATCCCGAACCCATAATCGAAGAAGTGGTGAATATTTACTTTTGTTTAGATTTGCTCTACTTGATTAAAGCATATGTAGGTGTCTAATTTAACAGATTTCTGTCTTTAGGATTTGGCCAATCTTGCTCCAAGAAAACCCGACTGGTAAGGCATGTTGATGAGATAAAGGTTATGTGTTGCCTTGCAAAAAGACTGATAGCTATTGAACATTTTTACATTTTGTCATGTTACAGCCACAAACTTCAATGCATTTCATTGAGATTTTTTGTGCTAGACCAACAAAAAGTTCATTGAGATTGTGAAGTGTAGGGAAAATTATATATGGTTTCTAAAATGTTTTATAAATTAATATTTGTAAGTTACCATGCATTTGTGTTCAACCCCATCTCCACCCCACAACCCAGCCAGTTGTGAACCACATGTTGCTGCAGTTACACCTTCAAGTCTTCTGGGGTATGTCTTGACAGATTTACACATAGAGAAATTGAAAATGTTGCTGTTCTTTGCAAAAGTAGGTTAAGCTCTGTCACCTTTAGGAGAGAGAATTTGTGAGGCTCAATTTTCAACTCAGATTCTAAACTGCATTTAGGCTTGGACTTTGACTGGGCCATTCTAACAAATGTATATGCTTTGATCTAAACCAGTGATCTGCAACACCAGTCCTCGAGTGTCACTGTCCTGCAACTTTTGGATGCATCCCCGCTCCAACACACCCCAATTAAACGAATGGTTAATGACCAGGTCTTTGCAAAACTTGCTGATATGCGAAGTGGGTAATTCAGCCTTTTGATTCAGGTGTGGTGGACAGTGGTACTCAAGGACTGGAGTTACAGACCCCTAATCTAAACCATTTCATTGCAGCTCTGGCTGTATGTTTAGGGTTGTTGTCCTGCTAGAAGATGAACCTCCACCCCAGTCTCACGTCTTTTGCAACCTCCCAACAGATTTTTCCCCAGTGTTCCCCTGTATGTAGCTCCATCAATCTTCTTCTCAACTCTGACCAACTACCTGGTCTTTGAAGAAATGTATCCCCTCAGCTTGATGCTACCACCACCATGTTTCGCCATGAAGTGGTGTGTTCAGGATAATTTATAGTGTTAGTTATTAGTATTTAGTATTAGTTTTCCACCACATATGGTGTTTTGCATGTAAGACAACTTCTGTTTTGGTCTCATCTGACCAGAGCACTTTCCTCTTCTTGTTTGCTTTGTCCTTTACATGGTTTGTTGGTAATCTCTAATTTATTTAGAGGTATAGGAGTAAAAGGGGCTGAATACAAATGCATTCAGATTTTTCTTGTATGATAACTGTGTATCATATTTGTTCCACCTCACAAGTGTTGTTACTAAATAATTTTAAGGGTAATTTGTGTGTTGATGTATCACAAAAAAACCCCAATAAAATGCATTGACATTTATAGCCAAAATTGAAAGATTAAGGAGATATTAGGAAACTCACCTTGTCTTTCCATTTTATAATTATCAGGGATCTAAAGCGCGATGTGGCAAAGAAACTGGAAAAGCTGGAAAGGCGAACACAGAGAGCCATCGCAGAACTCATCCGTTAGTATCAACCACTTTGTTTGAACACTTTTCATCAGGTTGAGGAGATAACCATGCTTGAGAGGGTTTGAATTATTAGGCTAATTGCTTTGTGACTCCCAGATGCTTCTGTGACTTGAAGGACTAACTTCAGATGTCCAATTCCACTGCCAATGGATGAGCAACAGTGCAAAAATAGATGGATTCTGTCAGGGAAACATGATATTAATAGGAATATTCCATTGTTTTAAATACAACGGTTTTAACCTATATTTCAAAGCTTTAAGAGCATTAGAGGTCATGTTTTGAGCTACTGTGTACTTGTATTATTATGATAGTTAAGATGCTGTTGTTATATAGTGAATATGGACTCCTTCATCACCCAGGCTGAAGTCACCAAGGAAAAAGCCCCGCGGTGGCAAGGCTTCGGGGGTGGATGAGATCTGCCCTGAGTACCTCAAATCTTTGGATGTTGTAGGGCTGTCATGGTTGACACGCCTCTTCAACATTGCGTGGCGGTCGGGGACAGTGCCTCTGGATTGGCAGACTGGGGTGGTGGTCCCCCTACATAAGAAGGGGGATCCGAGAGTGTGTTCCAACTACAGGGAGATCACACTCCTCAGCCTCCCTGGTAAGGCCTACGCCAGGGAATTGGAGAAGAGAGTCCGACCGATAGTCGAACCTCGGCTTCAGGAGGAACAGTGTGGTTTTCGGAACACTGGACCAGCTCTATACCCTCTACAGGGTACTCGAGGGTTCATGGGAGTTTGCCCAACAGGTCCACATGTGTTTTGTGGACCTGGAAAAGGCATTCGACTGTGTCCCTCGTGATGCCCTGTGGGCGGTACTCCAGGAGTATGGAATCTGGGGCCCTTTATTAGGGGCCATCCGGTCCCTGTACGAGCGGAGCAGGAGTTTGGTCCGCATTGCCGGCACTAAGTCGGACCTGTTCCCGGTGCATGTTGGACTCCGGCAGGGCTGCCCTTTGTCACCGGTCCTGTTCATAACTTTTATGGACAAGATTTCTAGGCGCAGCCAAGGGCCGGAGGGGGTCTGGTTTGGGGACCAGTGGATTTCGTCTCTTCTTTTTGCAGATCACGTGGTCCTGCTGGCCCCCTCTAGCCAAGACCTACAGCATGCGCTGTGGCGGTTCACAGCCGAGTGTGAAGCGGCTGGGATGAAGATCAGCTCTTCCAAGTCCGAGGCCATGGTACTCAACTGGAAAAGGGTGGCTTGTCCTCTTCAGGTTGGAGGGGAGTTCCTGCCTCAAGTGGAGGAGTTTAAGTATCTCGGGGTCTTGTTCACGAGTGAGGGAAGAATGGAGCGGGAGATCGACAGACGGATCGCTGCGGCTGCCACAGTAATGGGGGCACTGTGCCGGTCCGTTGTGGTGAAGAGAGAGCTGAGCCGAAAAGCAAAGCTCTCAATTTACCGGTCGGTCTACGTTCCTACCTTCACCTATGGCCATGAACTTTGGGTCATGACCGAAAGAACGAGATCCTGGATACAAGCGGCTGAAATGAGCTTCCTCCGTAGGGTGGCCGAGCACTCCCTTAGAGATAGGGTGAGGAGCTCGGCCATCCGGGAGGGGCTCGGAGTAGAGCCGCTGCTCCTCCACATCGAGAGGAGCCAGTTGAGGTGGCTCTGGCATCTATACCGGATGCCTCCTGGACGCCTTCCTCAGGAGGTGTTCCAGGCACGTCCCACCGGGAGGAGGCCCAGGGGACGGCCCAGGACATGCTGGAGGGACTATGTCTCTCGGCTGGCCTGGGAACGCCTTGGGCTCCCCCTGGAGGAGATGGAAGAGGTGTCTGGGGAGAGGGACGTCTGGGTGTCTCTGCTGAGTCTGCTGCCCCCGCGACCCGGTCCTGGATAAGCGGAAGACGACGAGACGAGATATTTTTTCCACATAAAAACACGTTTATTTGTGCATTGGAAAAACTCTGCTGCCTGACAGCAAATAACATGAATGATGAAATTCTGTTTAAAAATGTTCTCATGGAAAAATGCATAAGTACACTGGGATTAATTGGATATGTGCCCTGTTTTTCCTCACAATAAAGAGGTGTTTTGATTAGAGGTTGCAATAAATGAATGGATGAACAATACTGACTGTGTTTCTGTCCAGGGGATCGCCTGCGAGGCAGTGAGGAGGAGTTGGCCGGAGCGGTGGGAGCAGTCGGGGTGGAGGAGGGAGACTCGGACTGAATACCTGATGTAATGGAGGGGGAAAAACTAAACCGAACAGGAATGGCATCGGTTCACTGTGCTGTGCACATCATTACTGGTGGCTTCAGAGGAGGTTGGTTGTTTTTTGTCAGGCCTTCCTGGGAGTCATGTGTCAGTGGAAATATTCTGTGTATGGGGTTTCCCCAAGAAGCGTTTTCATCTAACCAACTATGTTTTATATCTTTTTTTTTATAAATGTAAAATAAAAGTCATTTTTGAAATGTGTGAATTTATTTCTACCTAAAAAAGAAGATATTTAGATTAAAACATCATGGTTCATAAGTGGGGCTCCTACTTCTTTCTAGGTCTGGATTAAAATGGAAGAGGAAGAGAACACGAGGGGAAAAAAATATTTCCAGTTTTCGTTCACTGTCCCGTTGTGTGTTAGGTATCTGAAGATTCAAATGTGATTCACTCCAAGCTTACTATTTTAAATATTTACATAGGAACATTTTAATTATCCAACTCTCCATCTGTCTCTGTCCATTCACTCATTCATATGTTTTAATCATTCATCCAAATCTGCCTATTCATCCATTTATTCATTCCTCTGTCCATCCATTCTTTCATCTCTCTTCATTTCATCCATCCATCCATCTATTTTTCTGTTTTTTCCACCATACACGTGTCCATTTATCCAGAAAACAGTCTGCCATAACTGAACTTGATATGGGTTTTGCAGGTTCCATATTTAAAACCCGACTCCTGTAGAGATGTCATTTCAAAGATTTATTTTTTACATATCTATAGATATCTATATATAGATATATTATCTATCGAGAGAGAGAGAAAAATTGGTCAGAAATGAAAAAAAATTAGAAAATGTTAGGAATGACCACAATGAGAGAAAAAGACATTTTAATTACACATTTATTCAGAAAATTACCTGAAGATTCACTCTACCATTGAAAGACCTCTAAACCTTCCTGATAGGAACTGCTACATAGTGTTTTGCTACATTAGAATCAAAAGCAAGTTTTGTTTCGGTGCATGAAAAACAGATGAATAAATATAAACAATAAATAACCTGTATTTTGTGAAACATTTACTCATGACCTTTGTTGTAAACTGAAATGATCCTGCTCTTTTACAGTAAAGAGCATCTTCTATCTACTTAGCCCCACACCATCTCCATCAGGAGCTGGTGCACAGTTCATTATGTACAAGGCCACCAGCTCCCCTCAAAACACCTCCAGTCTCACCTCCAAAGGCAAAAATTCAGGGCAAATCTAAGCATTCAGACACTGCTGTTTGAAAATTCACAAAAACATAAATATGGGTCTTAAATGTTCTTGCAGCTCATAATTTAGCCGTTTCTACAAATTACAACCTCAAAATATGTCACAGCAATGACGCTCACAAACTACAGGCATTTATAGCAGGAATGGTGAAAATGGCTCCATAAAGTAAAGTGCTGACATTGTGACTCCACGGTTTACCATGAGGCAGCTCTAAACAGTGTGATGATCACCGAGGTTGGGATTTATTCCAGAGTCTCCTATACATCGAAATGAAACAGTGGTTCAAGGAAGCAACAGGTTTTTCAGCTGAGGGTCAGAGGATGTAGTGGCCCTCAGACAGGCAGAATAAATATTCCTGAAGGCATGCAGATGAACTAATAATAAAGGGTAATTACTGAACATGGCGGAGAGGATCGATCCTTGTCCTCAAACTGCAGACCTCCACAGATTTAGCCCTTAATCGGGTTGGTAGCTGATCCTGTTGATACTATAGTGTTAAAACTGGCTATCAGGGTGAAGGACATAATGCTTTAGAAAAAGTATTCATAACCCTTGAAGTTTTTCACATTGGAACCACAGATAACATATTTTATTTGAGTTTTTTTGTGATAAACACAAAGTAGTGCATCATTTTGAAGTGACAACACAACTGCAAACCTACCAGGATATGACTGTTCAGCTAAACTGCCAGGCGGTCAAAGAGAGTACTAATGAAAGAAGCAGCCAAGAGGCCCAAAGTAATTTGGGAGGGGCTGCAGAGATCCACAGCTCAGGTGGGATAATCTGTCGACAGAACAACTATTGGTTTAAGCCTGGCAAGAAGAAAAGCATAAGAATTGCTGCTTGCAGTTTGCCAAAAGCCACAGGGGACACATCAGCAAACATGTCGAAGATGGTTTAGACTGATGATTCCAAAGATAAATGTGTTGCAAAAAATGAACAGTGCACTTCACCTAGAATACACAACTCCCACAGTGGCACATGGTGGAGGTAGCATTGTGCTGTGAGGGGTGTTTTTGTTCAGCATAGACAAGGAAGCTGTTCAAAGGTGATGAGAAGATATATGCAGTTAAATACAGGCCCAACCTGTATTTAACAAGTTGGGCTTGTATTTACCAACTAAACACACATTCATGACCCACAATTCAGCATTCATTTGTAAACATAGTTGTACAAAAAATTAATAATTTGCAGGCCCACTTTTCAATCATGCCCAACTTTGTGTTAGTCTATCAAATAAAACCCCAATAAACGTTTTAAGGTGACACAAGGTGAAATAGCTAAAGGGGTGTGAATACTTTCCCAGATGCTGTAACAGGACTCCCTGATGTGTTCAAGGCCCTCAGTCACACAGACCACCACCAGATTCAATCTTCCTGGCTGCTGGACCCAGCTCCACCTTGCAAACCCTCTGAGCAAACTTCAGAGAGCATAACGTCTCGCCCAGATTTCTCTCCAGAGCAGACACCTTTAGTGGAATCATTTAACACAATTAGTATCAGTGTGCAGAATTGGTGTTCAGTGCATATTTGGCTATTGGATTAATCCTACCTGTACCACCATGACGGTCTTGCTGCCTTTGCCCAGGGAGTCCTGTAATAAGTACGTGAGGCGAGAGTTCCTGAAGGGGATGTGAGTGTGCCGACCCCGAAGAGCCTGAATGACGTCCCCGAGTGCCAGCAGGGAGCGGTTGATGTTCTGGGCCTCCTTCAGCCTCTCTCCTTCAGCACCAGACTTCCAGACCCTCTCAGAGCCAGCCAAGTCCACCAGGTTCATCTTACCTGAGGAACGAAGGGTGAATTCACAGAAATTATGAAACCATAACCTTGGAGTGAGCTTTGAAAGAGATAACTGCTGGGAGTTTACACTGAGAATAAAAAAAGCACAACTGACCAGTGGTTTTAGACCCAGAAGCCAGGTCAGTACCCTGGACGGTGATACACAGAAGAGCGTGGGAGCGTGAGCTGTGCTGGTTCATCTGAGTACCAAAAGTGACCCTATTCCTTCGAGCTGTGGCTAAAATCTTAAAAAAAACAAATAAAAAAATGTATTAGCATCAGTAATGTTTTACTGAAAGGTGATAAAAACAGTAAGAGATCGTATCACCTTCTTGATGTGCTGAAAGCTCCTAACTTCTATAACCCTGAGGCCTGGTACATGCAGCTGACCTGTTCCATCTGGGTTGATCTTTATGTCCAGCTTCTCTCCATCCTTACTCAGCAGATCTCTGAAAACCAAATTACGCGTCAAATCAGTTGGTAACAACATTTATTTGTTCAAACTGGGTTAAATGTTACCTCTGTACCTCAGAACCTCGTTGTAAATCTCCACCGAGCTGACTGTGACTGTGTAAGACCACATGTCCTTCCTCTCTTCGATCTCACTAAAGAGATGTTTCAGAGCTCGCTGGTTAATTCCTGGGTTTTCCACGCTGCCCTAGATAACAAACCAGTAAGGTGCATCTGAAACACTGTAGTCATGGGGACCTTAACGAGAGGCACTTACTTTCATGGGTGGGCGAGGACATCAAGTTCACCTTAAATACTGAGCAGGTTTAGATTTTTAAAAGAGCAACTTCAGGAATGTTATTCATTTATAAATTCAGTTATTGTGTTTGCAAGGGCAAATATGCACTGTAGTTTATAAGTAGAACATGGGCACAAAACTGTAAAATGGTACAGTTTAAGTTTAAGAAGTATTTCATTGTGGCTTCACAAATTAAGGATTTTTTTATTTGCTCATTTTAGATTTAAAAAAATTCCCCCAAAAAAGTCTTCTTAAAAAAAATATATTTAAGCCTTTTTGAGCAAAAGCAAGGTTATATAGCGGTTAAATAGGGTAAAAGAAATATATATATTGCCAAAAGTACTGGGTCATCCAGCAACTAGGAATACAGATTGCTTTAACAAACATTTGTGAACGAATGGGTCACCATCAGGAGCTTTGAGTTTTAGGTACCATGATAGGATGTCACCTGTGCAATAAGTCCAGTTGTGAAATTTCCTCAGTTCTAAATATTAGACAGTCAACTATTTGTGGTACTATGAGAAAGTGGAAAAAGTTAGGAATGACAGCAACGTGGCCAAAAAGTGGTAGTTCCCTTTTAAATTACAGAACAGGGTCAGTGGAGGTTGAGGTGCCGAATGCGAAGAGTCAATAGCCTCAGACAGAGTTTAGAACTTCACCGAATTGTTTTCTGTGGTCTGGTAGCTGCATACAAGTCTTACTTTAGCAAGTGCAATGCAAACTCCTGGTTCCTGTGGGACCAATTTGGGCCCCGCAGTCCTGATCTGACCTGACAGAACACCTGTGGGATGATTTAAAGCAGAGATTGTTAGCTGGCCCTCTCATCCAACAGTAGCATCTGACCTCAGTAATGCACATCTGGGAGGTATGGTTAAAAAGACTCCAATAAACATAATTTTAGAAGAATGTTTGTCTTTTTTGGAAAGTTGTCCAAAAAGCTTTAAAGCTGTTACAGCTACAAAGAGTAGGCCAACACCATATTAAACTCTATGGATAAAGACAGGGTGTAAGTTAACTCTAAGAACCTGTTCTCAAATTGTGCCATTTTCAGAGAAAATATGCACGTTCTCGTGTAAACGAACAGTAGAAACACATCTTAAATTTTCAGTTTTTAACCAAGAACGTTGTGTAAACAGGGCTTATTTCAAAGGTCTGAAGGCAGATGAGCAATTCTTTTTGGGAATGTATTATAGACAAGTATGGTTTAAACCATGAAACTATCCCTCCTGATCAAAGTAAAGATTTTGCTCAAAATCAGCTAAAACAAAATGAACAAAAAATGTTTTCCTTTCCCCCTAAAAATAATCATATTTTGAGTGCACTTTTTACTGTCTTACAAAAAGTTAAAATATAGTTCAAGTCAAAAAACTGGTACATTTGAAATCTAATTTTAAATATATTGTGGTAAATGTTTATCAATGGATAGGTTGAAAGATTTATTTAAAATTTTTCATCCTATCAAACAAATTTTAATTTTAATTTGATGCCATCTTTGTAGGCCTACTTGTTGCCTTAAAATCTGCATAAACAAGTACTTTTCTAACAAAAAGAATACATAAACTCCAAGTTCACATATAGGATGAACATATTGATCACGTCTGGGCAGTTAGGTTTTAGATTTACAGGGACCCACCTGCTTTATTTCACAATGTGTTTGGTTCTCTGTGGACCAGGAGAACCTGTTCCCATTTACAAAAAAAACCCTAAAAATATAGATATCAAAAGAATCTGTTTAAACTCCTTAACTTGTTGCAAAATTAATATGTAAATTGTAACCTGACTCTAGCCTGATGAACAGTTCCCCATATCAATAATATTTTTCTTACTTTACTCCATTATTAACTATTTTTCATGACTCTGGTGAAAAACAAATGCAGCAGAAATGGGAAATGACAAAACTTTTAATCATTATTATTAGTTTAAATACTATTATTATTAATGTATTATTCACCAGTCTTGTAAAGAAAACCTGCCTTCACATGGTAATGGCAACCAGACCCACCACTCTGTTTGCTTATACTGTTGGAACTGGACACAACAATAAATAATATATGTTTTTAAGTAAAAACAAATGTAGACAGCAATTATATTACATACATCTAATTAGAAAACTTGTATTATTTTTATTAATTAGCCTAAAAAGTTACCTTTGCCTCCATGTAGTTGTAGCCATACTATAAAACTAGTGTTTACCTCCATGGTGTAGGTTTTTCCAGAGCCTGTCTGCCCATATGCAAATATGCAGATATGGTAGCCATCAATGCAGGATGTCACAAGAGGTTCAATCTCCTGAAAGACCTGTTTAAACCAAATCAGCAGTGAGGTGGAGCTTCAGGGCTCATGTTATGATAACGTGTCCTCTTCAAGCACTTGTCTTTTTCACTACCTCTTCCTGTGTGGCATGTGGCTGGAAGACCTTGTCCAGCTCAAAGCTGCGATTCTTTCCCTTGTTCATTACAGTGAGGGAAGACTCATTGTTGGGGTCCGTCGTCACAACAACAGACTGACCTTCCTCATGCTGGTCCTCCTTCAGTACAGGCTTGACCCGGCACAGCACACGGATGTTGCCTAAAACAGAGGGATGGCTCAGTAAGTGAGCAATTTTACTGTATTTACTGAAGCAAATGTGACCCTTTGACACCTTTCAGCTCCACCAGCTGCTCATGCAACTTCCTACGCAGGGCCACTTCTTTCCTGTATTTCTCCAGAAGATCTTTGTTGGCTTCAGACATCTCACTGATAGCTGCCGAAATCTACTCAAGACAAAACACACCTTTAAATCTCAGAAATCTGATGTTTCTTTCCACCAAATAAAGGATTTAAGATTTGACTTACCTGCTTTTTGGCTTCAGTTATAGCTGCACCATAAAACTCGGAGAAGTTTCTAACCTGACTCCTCAGACTGGCGTAGTCTGTCTTCATGGAGCGCAAGGTTGGAGGGAGAGCTGTTAGACGCTTCTGCAAAGCTGAAAGAGAAAATAAAGCGTGAAGAAATATTGTCTGATTAAGTGGAGCGTCTTGTTAGCAGAAACAGAAGCGACTCACTGAAGAATTGGTCCTGTAGGTTCTGAAAGTGTTCAGCAGAACAGCTGGCAGCAGCCTTCACAGCCTCTTCTTTCCTCTCCTCCAAGTGGCCGATCTCCTTCAGCAGCTCCTCCCGAAGTTTCCCAATTTCTCGTTCATATGCTGCAATCTTTAAAATGTTTCAGCAGTTCAACAGGGGACATATCATGCAAAATCCACTTTTTAAGCTCATAAATACATTTTCTTGTGTACTTGGAGTCTGTGGAAGTGCCGAAAAGTTGAATATAGTCTCTCTAGGTGCTGCGTAGATATCTTTATATTCTGTTTGAGTCATATTTTTCAGTTTGTTCACTTTTCTCTGTCTTCTGTTTCTGTTTCCAACAGTTATGTCCCAGTATTTGCTGCAGAACAGCAAAACAAAGTTATGGACTTTCGGCTAACCAATTTGTATGTATGCCATTTTTTATTTCCTGCTGCAATGTTGTAGTCCAAGCTCAACTATGCCGAAGCTGCAAGTTGATAAGTCTAAATGTTCGATTTTTGGGTGTGTTAAGCCACACAAACCCTTGCAAATCCATCTCACATTTTGGTCATTCTAATACAATAAACTTCAATGAATTTTACTGGGATTTCATGTGATGAAGACATAAATTAAAATTCACTTCACAATAATGCACTACTTTTTAAGTTTGGACTTTGACTGAGCCATTCTACTTAAAGGTAAGCCTCTGTCCCTGTGTTTTGGAGCCTCCTTCCAATGGATTTAACAGACTTACCTTGTGCTGCAGGTTGCAGCTATATTCATCTGACTTCCTGATCTGTTCCTCCAGGTGTTTGCACCTCTCATTCTGGCTGGACAGCCTTTCAGATAGCACCTCATTCCTCTGTCTGGCTTTGGTCAGCTGCCTCACTGTGGCTGGCGATTCCACCTCCACTGTCTGTGTGACATACTGGCAGAGAAGATTTACATCTTTTCAGGATCATATAAATACACCTTCTCAATCTATCAACAGCCTGTAAAGATGGCTTACCTTAACAACTGGCTCCTTGCCTCTTTCTTTATTCAGCTCCAGCTCCAGCTCCCTTACTCTGTCCTCTCGTTGTCTAAGCTCCTCTCCTCTTCTCCACTCCCTCTGTTCACTCTTACTCTCAAGCTGTGAGAGCTGCTCGGCCCGCTGTTGCAGGGAGATCTCCAGCTGTTGAACTCTGCCACGAAGGTTCTCATTCTCCTGCCATGTAAAACAAGGCACAGCGCATGTGGGTGTGAACGTCAGGTTTAACAGCATCTATGTGAGCTTTGAGCTGAACTCAAGCTTCCCACCTTGATCAGCATGGTGCTGGACTGAGATGGGATGGTCGTCAGCTGCTGCAGGAGGCCTTGTGTAACGCTCAGGCTCTGTTTCAGGCTCTCGTTCTCAGCTGACAGACAGAGCACTCGCTTCTCTGAGTCCGTGGCCCCCTGAGGAGACAGAACATAAGATGGAGCTCTGGAATAACAGATCAGAACGAAATGAAAAAAATTAACAAAAGCCTGCATGATTTGTTGGAGCTCATTGGTTTTGCTCATCCTGAGATCTTGTTGGTATAACACCTTGGTAATAAGATACCTCTTTGTAATATATTTAATACCTTTATAAACATTTGGAAAGTAAAAATTGGCTATAACAGTTGTTAATAACGGTGTTTTTTTTTCCAACTAATAACTTATTTATAAATATATATAATTGTGCTCAAGTTTTCAGGGTTAGGAGAATTTGATGTTGCTCAGATGATGTTTAGGGTAAAAAACAATGCGCTTCCATGATGTGTCCAGACGTCGTTTCAGATTAGACTAAATAAATATGACCTTAGAGGAAATTTTATGTTTGTGAAAGCAATAGTGAGAACTAATTCAAAAAGGCATTTTTCAGTTGCCGGCATTAATTTCTGTAAACCATTTAATAATTTATTAAAAACAAGTAAGTTCGCAGAGATTCAAGTTTATATTAAATAGAAAAATAATTAAATCCTATTGAGGCAATGTAGAATTTTCAGTGATGATGTTCTGTATATTTACTCATTTCATTATTTATTTATCTTATTATGATGAGTGTACTCGTCGTCTTCTGCTTTATCCGGGACCGGGTCGTGGGGGCAGCTGACTCAGCAGAGACACCCAGACGTCCCTCTCTCCAGACACCTCCTCCAGCTCCTGCGGGGGGGAGCCCAAGGCGTTCCCAGGCCACCAGAGAGACATAGTCCCTCCAGCGTGTCCTAGGAATGTAGACCAACCGATAAATCGAGAGCTTCTTTTTTTCAGCTCAGCTTTCTCTTCACCACAATGGACCGGCACAGCGCCCCCATTACTGCGGCAGCTGCACCGATCCGTCTGTCGATCTCCCGCTCCATTCTTCCCTCACTCGTGAACAAGACCCCAAGATACTTGAACTCCTCCACTTGAGGCGGGAACTCCCCTCCAACCTGAAGAGGACAAGCCACCCTTTTCCGGTCGAGTACCATGGCCTCGGACTTGGAGGAGCTGATCTTCATCCCAACCGCTTCACACTCGGCTGTGAACCGCCACAGCGCATGCTGTAGGTCTTGGCTAGAGGGGGCCAGCAGGACCACGTCATCTGCAAAAAGAGGAGACGAAATCCACTGGTCCCCAAACCAGACCCCCTCCGGCCCTTGGCTGCACCTAGAAATCTTGTCCATAAAAGTTATGAACAGGACCAGTGACAAAGGGCAGCCCTGCCGGAGTCCAACATGCACCGAGAACAGGTCCGACTTAGTGCCGGCAATGTGGACCAAACTCCTGCTCCACTTGTACAGGGACCGGATGGCCCCTAATAAAGGGCCCACGATTCCATACTGCTGGAGTACCGCCCACAGGGTATCACGGGGGACACAGTCGAATGCCTTCTCCAGGTCCACAAAACACATGTGGACCTGTTGGGGAAACTCCCATGAACCCTCGAGTACCCTGTAGAGGGTATAGAGTTGGTCCAGTGTTCCACGGCCGGGACAAAAACCACACTGCTCCTCCTGAAGCCGAGGTTCGACTATTGGCCAGAGAATCCTTCATGAGGACTAGTAGATCGAGGCGCGTGATGAGTGTGCAGATTATAAACTAACAAACGTATAGTTAACTTACTTTTTCTGGTAAAATTAAAAATAATTAAATAAAAGTTAGATAAAATAAGCATCGCTTCAACCTACTTATTTTCGGTTATTGCGGTTTTATGTTTCATGATGAATTCATTATGTGTTCAATAATTATTTTACTTGCTGTACATGTCACACTGTATGCTAGCATATTGAAAAATGTCTTAGACAGATCCAAACACGAGAAATTGAAGTCGATATTTCAGCTGCTTCCATTCTGAATAATGCATGTCTATTGGGATCAAGGCTGGGAAATTCAGTGTTCTGTCGTGTCGTTCATAATAATGTGTGAAACATGTCCTTCAGTTAAAAGTACATTTATGAGTGTTAAAAAGATCCAAGCCAGCATCAATATTTTGTCAGTAAATAAATCAGGAATAAGTACATGTATGTGAGCTTTTGTTCAGTTTTTCCAGTCATGCACCTTCATCCATATGCATCTGGTCACCGAGCATTTTCATTTCAATTCCTTATATATTATTCTTTAAATTTAAGCAATACTTTTTCTTATTGCAAGCTGTGTTGTACAAGACAAGCTGGGTGCTGCTTGACATTTACAGGGCCATTTTCAATTTGGTCGGTGGGACAGCGCTGCTTTTGCTTGAAAAGTGACAAACATTGAAGAATTACTCCTTCAAAAGCTTGCAGGACTCACAGTGGCTGTTCTCAGTCTTGACAGCTCCTCCTCACGCTCCTCTATGCAGCTCTTGAGTTCATCAATCTGAAAATGTAAAAGCAATTTAAAATCTGGTTTAGTACAACAGAATGACCAATTTATTTTTGTTTCTTTTTATCAGTGGAGGAATGTGAAATTATCTTAACGCCTTTTTATATGGGAATATTTTTCCTACATAAATTAGATAGAACAGGCACCTATGCAAAATGCCATGTGGAAACGCAATTACATTTATGAAGGTCTGCTTTTACAATTCGTAAGTTCATAAGTTTAAATTAATGTTTGACAGAAACAGGAGCAAATGTCATAAAACATGATTGACTAGTTTAATAATTCTTTTAAATGTATTGATTTAAAACTAGCCGTGTACCTGCTGCTGAAAGGCCTGTATTTGAGTATGTCTGTCACTTTCTTTTTGCTCCAGCTGTGAGTGGAGTAGACGGAGATCTCCTTTCAGTTTACTCCTCTCACCCTGCAGCCCATACAGAGACTCCACCAGCCTGTGGACACCAGAAGGACTCCCCACATCACTGCTAGACTCACCTGGAAGACAAAAAATAAGATCAATGACATCCAGCACTATGAACAATTTATTTGCACTGATGTTCTTAGTGAAACCATAGCCCTCTTCAGACAAGGCAAACAATGAAAGTGCAGTGAAAGACTATTTTTGTCATATTAAATACCTAAATGCAGTTTTCAAATTATGACTTCACTGGTTACCCAAAACCAGGCTTGATCATAGACACACTTGTAGAATCAAAAATAAAACATAAAAAAAAAAAAAAAACTCAAATAAAGCCTGTCTGGTAGCGTGAAGTAGGCCAAAAGATCTCAAAATGCAACTCATCATTGCCGGATATCACAAAATTCAAGAACACATGAAAAAAAACATGTCTGTAAAGGGTTACAAAAGCCAGTTGTAAGCCTTAATTATCTCCACATTGTGAAAATGTTCTGAGGTCTGAGTAAACAAAGGCAGAACTATTTGAAAGATTTTTTATGAAACAGAACATGCCAACAGTCAAACATGGAGTTGTTAATTTGATGGTCTGGGGCTGCTGTTCATCTTAAGGACCTGGGAAACTTGCCACAATTGATCAATCCATCAATTCTGCTCTCTACCAGAAAGTCCTGAAGGAGAATTTCCATCCATCAGTTAGTGACCTTAGGCCCCTCCCCACTGTAGTTATGCCGCTGGACACTGATCCAAAGTATACCAGCAAGTCTACCTCTGAATGGGTCACAAAAACAGTATTTTTTGCAGTGGCCTAGTCAAAGTCTAGACCTAAATCTGACATAGATGCTGCAGCAGAACCTTTAACAGGCAGTTTCTGCTTGAAATCTCCTTGAATGTGGCTGAATTAAAACAATTCAGCAAAGAACACTGATGAATTTCCTCCCACAGTGACTGAATGGCAGATATCCTAAATACTTGATTGTTGCATTGTTGCTAAGGGTAGGACAACCAGTTACAATGTTCAGGGGGCAATTACTTTTACACATAGGGTCAGCTTGATTTGGATACATTGTTCCTGTAACAAAACCTGCTCTTTGAATTATTCAAATGATCTTTGTCTTGTATTAAAATGTGATTGATGATCTAACACATTTCTGTCTAACAAGTAAATACTGAAGAATTTTGTTGGGTGAGGGGGTCAAATAATTGTTCCCAACATTGCAGTCAGAGTCATCAGAAGTTTAATTTGTTTTCAAAATGCATTTCACGTCTTGACCATTTCCCACCGCACAAGTAAATCAAAAATTTATGACCACTGAAACGGCACTTATAGAGTTTCTTCACCAACATTTCAATTGCTTCTGTTCTATTTCCCATCCCAAGGCGCACATTTAAAGATTTAAATAAGATTAATGCAACTCAGTTGATCTTTTTAAAACCACCCTGTACTCCATCTCCAGCTGCAGCTGCAGCAGCATGCCAAACAATGTTTCATTTTTCTCTGTCTCCTATTTTCATTCCAGGACTTTATGCTAATTTGATTGACAATGCAAGTCAGGTGTGTCCAACTGGAGAGGTTTATGAAAGAAAAATAAAACACTGATAAAAGGGTGAAAGCTGCAGCCTGCAGAAGGACTGAAACTGGACTGTAAATATTAAAGCACCAGCTTAAAATTCTGTATTGAAATTCTTTTCAACAAATGAAAGCATTTGTTAAACTCTTGATGAACTCAATGTAAACAGCCTAAACAGCTGAATCATGACCATGCTACATATTCATGATGTACAGTATCGCTTGGACCTGCACTTTGCATTGCATCTAAAATAGAGGAGCAACAAACAGAACAGCCTTGTAACCGTCGGGACCGCCGGCTATTTTTAGCCCACCACGTTGACACGTGCTGCCCCAGCATGTGCCAGACCTTGTAACTGCATTTGCACCATTTTAAACAGCGCCAACAGACATGTTTTATTCATGGTGAGACAGCCCTAATCCAGTAACCCTAAAGGAGTCATGAGATCCTCTTCTTAGATTTTCTGGTACTTTGAAAAGAATTTGCTTACTCTGGGAGCTCCTCTAGCTTTCATGCACCTGTTAACAAGCTGCAAGGCAAGGAGTGACACTATACAGGTGCTGCTTATGGTTTCTCCTCTTAGGTCAAACAACCAGCCTGTGGTTACATCTCACTGCAGGTATAGACAACTATAAAAGTGTGGGCAGCGTGTTCTAAAATAGGTGAAAGAACCTCATATGAAACTGATCTATATAAAACTGTGACATTCTTACCAAAATATACTGTATTTTCTGTGGTTTTATGATTATGTAGTTTGATCTAGTTTTCGACTATAGATTGAACATTTGAAGGCTTTCACCACAAATACTTCTTATTTACAGTATGTTACACGTTCTTCTGATAATAAACTAAAGAGAGGTTAGTTCTCTTTATCAACTCTCATGATCAATCCTAATATGACTAGATCAACCTTTTGTGCAATATTCTTATTGCAATATGCAAGACTCTTCTGTACAAACAATCCAACTTTCTTTTAGATATAGTTTGTCATCTATGGAACAATATACTGTATAATGGTCGGTTCTTCTACTTGTTTTTGCAATTCAGTTATTAATTATTACTTGTATAAAATATGCCATTTCTTAAGCAAGCTTTTCCTTGCCTTTTGTGACATCACATTAAGCAACTAACCAGTGTTGAGAACATTCATTTATATTTTTGCTCTTTGGATGGAAGAGTTCAATCAGGAATCTAAACAGATTGCCAAAGTTATAATGACAGTCATCGTTATGGTCACTATTTGCATCAGCAGTATTCCTCATGGAATGGGAATCATCCAAGTCAAATTTTGGCTCAAATACGTGAGGCTGAACCCCTTCAGCTCAGGTAAAAATGTAATGCTTCAGAATCTATGTTGAAATCTGTTTCACCATAACTGGACTAGGTTTTTGTTTTTTACTATTGTTATCTCAAATCTTAAGAGTTCCTAATCATTCTTTTCCTATCTTGACCTGCCAAGCAACTGCAGATGTTATTTAGCTAAACGGTATCATCTGGTACAACCCATCAAATGGCGACATTTATGTTAGAGTTGCACATTGTCTCCTTTTAAATAAAGCCATAGTTCAAAACCAGCTGATTCTTCTGCCTTATGTGATGTCATCGAGTGAAACACACATAAAGGATTAGCTGTTTTTCTTTTTTTCTCCACTATGGTTTTTAAATGTATTTTGTTAAATCCTGCAGTGGAAATCCATACTTCATTAACCAAATGTGTTTTTAATGCCTGTTCTCACTTGTTAGTGAACAAAATCATACTCGTAGATAGTATCTTTAACAAAGCCTATGACCTTTATCTGTATCTGTTTTTCATTATCTCTTCACTGCATGAGAGAGATAGCCCATCTCTGTTACACCTTGTCTTCCCCTCCCCCATCCCATCCCATCCCATCCCACCCCCACACCACACCCACATTTAGTGGGCTGGGACTCTGCTGCTGACTGATGGCCTCCTCCAGACTGCTTATGATGCTATTCTTGTCTCTGATGCGCTGGCGATAGGAGCCCCGCAGAGCCTTCATCTGACGACGGTGCTGGATGCGGTGTCTCTTCAGCTGGACCCGGTACTGGTCGGCCTGCTGCTGCAGCTGCTGGAAGTGGGAGTACTGCTCCAGAAAGCTTAGCAAGTGGGACATCACTGTGACCAGGGGAGACTCCACTAACTGTGTGATGTGGAAGCACACACACACACACTGAAAGTTTATTATCTGCGGACATGAAATTCATCTTAGTCTGTGCACTGTGGCTGAGCTACCTTTCCTGTTGCCTCCAGCTGAACTTGGGAGGCTCTCCTCTTCTCAGCCTCCTGTTTGAAAGACAAAAAAGCTGCCAGAGGAGTGCAGGCAGGTATGTCTGAAGTATCCTGATCTTCGTCACTCAGTTCATCACTGTCACAGCTGCTGCCTGGTCAAACATCATGGGAACAACAGAATAAAGGACTGTTTGCACCAAATATTTAATGCATTAGTAGGAACCTCTCAAGTAGAACAATTATATTTCCTTTGTCTTGAACTTACTTGATTCACTATATCGAGTACAAGATTTTTTTCCTGTTCTGGGGGTATGGCCATCTCTTCTCCTGCTCCCTGTTTCCATGGAAACAGGTCCTGGCTCCTGTGCACAGCATCATATTCAAGGGTCAGACAGAAACAGACAAAACAGACACACACAAATGTATTTACAAAAGAAACACATATTTCAAACCAAGACTTGTGCACAACTACATGCAGTAAAACTTCAATCTTAAATGGCAACTTGTGGCTTGATTGTTGTTTTCAAAGACTTCTGAGCAGGAAATCTGAGGGTGCAAATTATGTGGCTAGACTTACATCTGGGGAAGCTCCACAGGCTCCCTCCAAGGTTTCCCCCTCCTCCTCCTCTTTTCTGAAGACAGTGTAAAAGATGTAGACGAAAAGGGAATAAAAGGCGTACATCTCAACGCCGTCAGAGAGCTCCTGCAAATGACAAATGACCCCACTGAATTACAGTCATCTTTAAACTGACAGAAGGCATAACAATTCCAGGTTTTATCCAAATATACAAGCAAACTGATCTAAATATTCATGTTGAGATCATTTTTTCTTGATGCATCCAAACCTCTCCAGCATTTTTTCTATTTTCATTGCATTCCATCCAACTGAATTCCTTGTCTTCTGTACCTCATCAAATGGCTTCTCCTTTCTGATAATAGGAACCTGTAATTCCAGC
The DNA here is from genome assembly GCF_021462225.1 of Girardinichthys multiradiatus. Lineage (NCBI taxonomy): Eukaryota > Metazoa > Chordata > Actinopteri > Cyprinodontiformes > Goodeidae > Girardinichthys > Girardinichthys multiradiatus. The sequence goes on from NC_061796.1 coordinate 3,611,066, forward strand.
CCTTTGTATTCCGATGTCACGCTCCATCTGTGTTGTCAATCCGAACTCCTCCTGTGCATCTCCTTTTCTCACCAGCTGCTAAAGCATCCCTGCACTGCGAGGCTCATTCTGTTCTCCTCATCCTTTCTCCTCCCCTTCCTTCTCTCCTTCTTTCCAGTTTGCTCCATCAAAAAGCTCCATGGAGCATGCTCAGTAAGGCTTCCTGAGCCGCTGCAGTGGTGCAGCTGCAGATGCTGACAGATTTATGGAGAGAGAATGAGGAGACGGAGCTGATGGTGACACCACTGGTCAGAGTCAGAGGAGAAGGAGAGGTGTCTCTTTTCGTTCCTCTGAAAATATAAAATGAACTTGTAAAAGAAATTTCAAGTTGCTGATTTTAAACAATTTAGCAGTGGAATATTGAAACCTACAAAAGGTTATTGGGAAAAAAAAAAAGCCATTTTAAGAATGCAGATTAGACAAACCATTTAATGAGGTAACTATGTATACCCCTTAAACTGTTTTACATATTGTCACACTACATGTGTTTTATTGGGATTTTATATGACAGAGTAGTAAAATGTAAAATGTAAGGAAAACTGCACTGTTTTAAAAAAAATTTTAAATCTAAAAAGGATGGTATTCATATGTATTCTTCCGACTTTACAGCCCTAAATAAAATCCTATGAAGGCAGCTGCTTCTTTTAGTGAATAGATACCACCTGTGTGCAATTGTCTTTTAAAGCAGGGCTTGGTTTTAAAACAATATTCTGACTCTGAACATCTCACTGAGCACTGTTCAATCCTTCATCTGAAAATGGAAACACTATAGCACAACTGCAAACCTACCAAGACATGTCTGTCCACCTAAACTGACAGGTTGGGCAAGGAAGGCACTCAGGGTAGCTACCAAAGGGCCTATGGTAACTGTGGAGGAGCTGTAGAGATCCACAGCTGAAGCTGGAAAATCTGTTCATGGAACAACTATTGGATGCGCACTCTATAAATCTTATCTTTATGCAAGAGAGTAAAAAAGAGAGCTACATACTATAGAAAGAGAAAAATAAGTTATGGTCCTACTTTGTAACAAGCCATGTAGAAAATATGTGAAAGAAGGTGCTCTGGTCAGATAAGACCAAAATTGAACGTTATGACGAACAAGTAAATGCTATGTCTGGTGGAAAACTAACACTGAACATCACTCTGAACACACCATCCCCATGGTAAATATGGGGGTGTGGTTATTCATGTCTTCAGCAGAGACAGGGACACTAATTACAGGTCAGTCCCGAAACAAAACATTAGGCGCTGCAGAAGACGTGGGGCAAGGACAAAGGTTCACCTTCCAGCATGACAACGACCCTAAAAATACGCTGCTCAAAAAATATAAAGGGAACACTTAAACAACACAATATAACTCCAAGTGAATCAAACTTCTGTGAAATCAAACTGTCCACTTAGGAAGCAACACTGATTGACAATCAATTTCACAGCTGTTGTTCAAATGAAATAGACAACAGGGGGAAATCTTTGGCGATTAGCAAGACACTCAATAAAGGAGTGGTTCTGCAGGTGGGGACCACAGACCACTTCTCAGTACCTATGATTTCTGGCTGATGTTTTGGTCACTTTTGAATGTTGGTGGTGCCTTCACACTCGTGGTAGCATGAGACGGACTCTACAACCCACACAAGTGGCTCAGGCAGTGCAGCTCATCCAGGATGGCACATCAATGTGAGTTGTGGCAACAAGGTTTGCTGTGTCTGTCAGCGTAGTGTCCAGAGCCTGGAGGCGCTACCAGGAGACAGGCCAGTACACCAGGAGACGTGGAGGAGGCTGTAGGAGGGCCACAACCCAGCAGCAGGACCGCTACCTCCACCTTTGTGCAAGGAGGAACAGGAGGAGCACTGCCAGAGCCCTGCAAAATGACCTCCAGCAGGCCACAAATGTGCATGTGTCTGCACAAACAGTTAGAAACCGACTCCATGAGGATGGTATGAGGGCCCGACATCCACAAATGGGGGTTGTACTCACAACCCACGCTTGGCATTTGCCAGAGAACACCAGGATTGGCAAATTCCCCACTGGCGCCCTGAGCTCTTCACAGATGAAGGCAGGTTCACACTGAGCACATGTGACAGACGTGACAGAGTCTGGAGACACCGTGGAGAGCGATCTGCTGCCTGCAACATCCTTCAGCATGACCGGTTTGGCAGTGGGTCAGTAATGGTGTGGGGTGGCATTCCTTTGGAGGGCCGCATGGCCCTCCAAAGGAATGCCACCATAGACTGCCACCATAGACTGTCCAGGAGTTGGCGGATGCTTTAGTCCAGCTCTGGGAGGAGATCCCTCAGGAGACCATCCGCCGTCTCATCAGGAGCATGCCAAGGTGTTGTAAGGAGGTCATACAGGCACGTGGAGGCCACACACAATACTGAGCCTCATTTTGACTTGTTTTAAGGACATTACATCAAAGTTGGATCAGCCTCTAGTGTGTTTTTCCACTTTCATTTTGTGTGTGACTCCAAATCCAGGCCTCCATTGGTTAATACATTTGATTTCCATTGATGATTTTTGTGTGATCTTGTTGTCAGCACATTCAACTTTGTACAGAACAAAGTATTCAATGAGAATATTTCATTCATTCAGATCTAGGATGTGTTATTTGAGTGTTCCTTTTGTTATTTTGAGCTGTGTATATCCAGCGCTATAGAGAAAAACCTCTCATAAAAACAATGAACTTTGTGGTTGTATTGTGACAAAATGTGAAAATGTGCAAATAGCGGGATACGTTTGCAAGGTGCCGTATAAAACGAAATTGGTAATAGCAAAGTCTAATCACTTTTTAAATATATACAGGGGTTGGACAATGAAACTGAAACACCTGGTTTTAGACCACAATAATTTATTAGTATGGTGTAGAGCCTCCTTTTGCGGCCAATACAGCGTCAATTCATCTTGGGAATGACATATACAAGTCCTGCACAGTGGTCAGAGGGATTTTAAGCCATTCTTCTTGCAGGATAGTGACCAGGTCACTACATGATACTGGTGGAGGAAAACGTTTCCTGACTCGCTCCTCCAAAACACCCCAAAGTGGCTCAATAATATTTAGATCTGGTGACTGTGCAGGCCATGGGAGATGTTCAACTTCACTTTCAAGTTCATCAAACCAATCTTTCACCAGTCTTGCTGTGTGTATTGGTGCATTGTCATCCTGATACACGGCACCGCCTTCAGGATACAATATTTGAACCATTGGATGTACATGGTCCTCAAGAATGGTTCGGTAGTCCTTGGCAGTGACGCGCCCATCTAGCACAAGTATTGGGCCAAGGGAATGCCATGATATGGCAGCCCAAACCATCACTGATCCACCCCCATGCTTCACTCTGGGCATGCAACAATCTGGGTGGTACGCTTCTTTGGGGCTTCTCCACACCGTAACTCTCCCGGATGTGGGGAAAACAGTAAAGGTGGACTCAGAGAACAATACATGTTTCACATTGTCCACAGCCCAAGATTTGTGCTCCTTGCACCATTGAGACCGACATTTGGCATTGGCATGAGTGACCAAAGGTTTGGCTATAGCAGCCTGGCCGTGTATATTGACCCTGTGGAGCTCCCGACAGACAGTTCTGGTGGAAACAGGAGAGTTGAGATGCATTTAATTCTGCCGTGATTTGGGCAGGCGTGGTTTTATGTTTTTTGGACACAATCCGGGTTAGCACCCGAACATCCCTTTCAGACTGCTTCCTCTTGCGTCCACAGTTAATCCTGTTGGATGTGGTTCGTCCTTCTTGGTGGTATGCTGACATTACCCTGGATACCGTGGCTCTTGATACATCACAAAGACTTGCTGTCTTGGTCACAGATGCGCCAGCAAGACGTGCACCAACAATTTGTCCTCTTTTGAACTCTGGTATGTCACCCATAATGTTGTGTGCATTTCAATATTTTGAGCAAAACTGTGCTCTTACCCTGCTAATTGAACCTTCACACTCTGCTCTTACTGGTGCAATGTGCACTCAATGAAGACTGGCTACCAGGCTGGTCCAATTTAGCCATGAAACCTCCCACACTAAAATGACAGGTGTTTCAGTTTCATTGTCCAACCCCTGTACATTTCAAATAGAAAAAAGAAGAAACAAAACAAACAGGCAACTCTATATACAACTTTTAGGACTCATGTGGCACCAAAACTGCTTAAAATAAAAACTTTACATCACTCCCTTCAGAGTTTGGATTGGAGCCACAGTTATTTTACATATACTGCAGTGAACTAGTTGAGGCAGCTTCTTGCTCTCCTGAAACCCAGGGAGACAATCTGGATTAGCCGCTATAGTTCACTGTGAAAGAGAGATGTGATAAGCATCAAACTCTGACAAAGTTTGAATTGGGCCAAGAGCTTGAACCACTGCAGATATTTTTAACGGGGATACTGCTGAGGCTGCAGACCAAAGATTTCCTAAACTCTTGAAGCCAAGAGTGTTTTTGCTTACCTCATTGCCTATCACAGAAAAACAAAGCAGGGAAAACAGAAAAAGCCTTAAAAACACAAACCCGATAAGAATAAAGCAAAACAAACACATGGAAACTTATAAAACACAAGTATCAGTTTGAACATGATAGTAAAATCCTTTCATGACTTTTATCCAGGCACCTACTTATCATTGCACTAAAATGACTGAGAATTTGAACTCACAGCTGGGAATTATCACAGTATCTCTGTTTTCAGTAATTGTATGCTTTTATTAAATCACAGCTCATTTGATGTTAAAATAAAGTTTGATTTAGTTTTTGTAAATTTCAGTCAAAATTTCAAATGTCACAGAACACAGACTCATTTTTTTCTCCTCATAAGGGAAAGGAATGGGAATACTGGTATCAAAACAATGGAGGAGATTGCTTTCCAACTGACTTACTAGTTTCTTAAAATGTTTAAACGATTAATTAAGCAGCAAAATATGAGTCAGACGTACTTATTTAGTTTTAGCACCTGCAATACTGTGAAAAGCTTTAGAGCAAACCTGATTTCCTTATATTTTGCCACCAAGGGATCAAACGTTCGTCTAATCTTTTAAGGTGGTCTTGATCAGTAGATCTCAGAATTTCTCAAAGATCTTTCTGCTTTTTCTTAGATTAGAAATTCCTAATTTCTGTTTCCATATATGAGAAGATCAATTAAATTATACTTCATAAAATAAAACATAGAGAAGTGAGAGAAGTTGATAGGAATAAATACAATCTATAATTTTAAAAAACAAAATGAAATACAGAAGTAGAAAAAAACCCAATAAAATAAATGTAAAACAAGTACAAAAAATATAATTAGGGATATCAAGCTCCACCTGAGTCAAAAGCCACAGAGTAAATCTTTAAGAGTTTCAAACACGTTCCACAGAATACAACCAGCAACATCCGCAAAGGTGAGATAACCTCTGCTTTTCAATATTCACATCTTGGAAACTTTGTGATGTAACAGACCTTGCAAAGAAGTTGGGACCAGACTATTAAGATCAACAATAACATGTTAGAATCAGTCTTGTAACAAAATGGAAGCCAGTGGACTGAGGCCAACACTGGAGTTGGCCTCTATCCATCTCAGTAACTTCGGCCGGCCTAAGTGATGAACGAATCCAACTCTTGAGTCCTCTGAGTGTGACAGTTGGATTGCGGAGATCCTCAATATAATAATAATGTCCTCAGTTGAGGTCAGCATCTCCCCAAACACACTGTAAAGTGTTGGTGAGGCACTGCTTTCCTCTCCTGAAGTGATGGACGGTTTGCCAGAATGGCTTCAAGGTTGACTGATAGTCCTCCATGGACTCACTGAACTCAGGCCCGAGTTTTTGCCTCTGCTACTGCCCAGACTACAGCAAGCTTGGGCTCACAGTACCTGTCAGCTGCCTTAGGAGTCCCACAAGCCCGCCTGGCCTGATATGACTCCTTCTTCAACATTCCTTATTGCAGGTGTCCACCACAGGGTTTGGGGATTGCCACTGCAACAGGCACCGCATACCTTATGGCCACAGCTAAGGAGTGGTTGCATCGACAATAGAGGCAGAGAACATGGTCCATTCGGATCCATGTTGCTAGCCTCCAGGTCCAGACAAAGCTCTCCCAGAGATGGAAGTTGAATATGTCTCTGACCAGACGTTCCCAGCAGACCCTCACTATACGTTTGGGCCTGCCAAGTCTGTCCAACATCCTCCTCTTCAAGCAAATCTAGCTCACCACCAGGTGAGACAGCTCTTGACCTTCCTAAATTTTTATTACAGAAACAGGATTTTACAATAAAGTAATTGAAAAATGCCTGGTTTGACAACTTATTTGCTTATGAAAGTTTGAAAAGCAATCAACATCATGGTTTCAACAAAGGAAGTTTAATTAAAAGACGTTAAAAGCTCTAGCCCCTGAGCTGTCTTAAATAACCAACCTCATAAATTAGATGACTTCTGTTTTACTTTATTAAGGACAATTTAATTCAACCATAATTTGATATTATTGAGACAGAGTAATAAAAGCTTCAAAGAATCCCTTCCTTTAATTTTTTTTGCACAAAAATCTAAATGTGATCTGTACAACAGTGAAATTGGATATCATACATCATATCCAAAAGCAAAAACAGCATGGGGGTTAGAATGGTGCCCTGTGGAATTACATATGCAAGCAGTGCTGCAGGTAACAAATGTTCCCCCACGTAAAGCAAAAAACTGTTGTCAGATCTAAAGCACAGCAGCCTGTGATACCAACATACTGCTCAATGTGTGGCAAAAGAATGTTGTAATCTTTGGTCTAAAAGCACCACTCAGACCCACAAGAACCACCAATGCAGAGATTCCTGGATCAACAGTTCAAAGGTCATTTTAAACTCTCAAAAGGGAGCATTTAAGGTCTATAACACTGCAGAAAGCTTCACTAAAAGTTGTCATCATCCTCCAAAATCATTTTCCTCTAAGCACCCCCTTGCAAAGTAAATGTCTAAAACTCACAGATATTTGATTGTTCAACTTGCATATTGTTTTACATAATATTTTCAGTCGAGTTAGGTTGTTATTTTATCTCTGTTTTACCTTATGTCTTCTTTTTCTTTCGGCTTTTCCCTTTCAGGGGTTGCAACACAGGGTCGTCTGTCTCCATCTAACCCCATCTTCTGCATCTTCCTTCTCTCAAACTCAGTATCTTCATGTCCTCTTTCACTCCATCCATAAATCTCCTCTTCCCCCTCTGTACATGTCTAAACCATCTCAGTCTGGCCTATCTGGCTTTATCTTCAACACATCTAACATGAGCTGTCCCTCTGATGTTCTCATTCCTGATCCTACCCATCATCATCACTCCCAGAGACAAGGTTTCTTCACCTCTTTTCCAAACTCACCATTGCTCTGGACCAGGGGTGTCAAACTCCAGTCCCAGATGACCGGTTTCCTGCAACTTTTAGATGTGTTCCAAATCCAACACACCTGAATCAAATGACTAAATTATCTCCTCATGCACTCAAGTTCTACAGAGTCTGGCTAATTACCTAATTATGTGATTCAGGTGTGTTGACAGAAAGACACATCTAAAGGTTGCAGGACTCCAGCCGTTGAGGAATGGATTTTGATCCCAAGTACTTAAAATCCTCCACCTTCTTTACCTCTGTTGCCTGTAACCCCATGGCTCCCTCTCATTCACACACGTATTCTGTCTTGCTCCGGCTAACTTTCATTCCTCTCCTTATCGGAGCAAACCTGAATTTCTCTAGATTTTCCTCCACAGATCATTATTTCATCAGTAAACATCATAGACCAAGGTGATTCCTGTCTAACCTTATTTGTCAACCTGTCCATCACCACAGCAAACAAAAAGGGGCTCAGAACCGATCCGTGATGTAGTCCCACTTCCACCTTGAACTCCCAACAAACCCACAGCACATTGTCTTACAGCTCTCATACATGTCCTGCACCACTTTAAAATCCTTCTCCGCTACTCCCAACCTCCTCATCCAATACTCCTCTCTTTGCACCCTGCCATATGCTTTCTCTAGATCTACAAAAACACAATGCAGCTCCCTCTGACCTTCTCTATACTTGACAATCAACACCCTCAAAAGCAAATATTGCATCTGTAGTTACTTTCTCTAATAAATACATTATTGCACAGATATTACAGATAATCAGAGATTTATACATTTATTGCTCAGTCACATCCAACAGAAACTTGTTAAGACCTTGTGTTGAAAACCAACAACCTATTGACAACGACCATTTTATAAGTCCTTCTGTAGCAGGTGGAGAAATCAGAGGCGCAACAGTGTGGGCTCTCTCTGTCAGCAGTAACGGAAGACTGAGGGCCACGCCACCTGCGGCCCCTAAGCCATTCCCTGTGAACAGACACACAGTTAAGCAGCAGGACAGAGAAGACAGACCAAGGCAGCGAGTCAGGATATTGAGCGTATCTGCTGAGAACCAGTCTGAGAGTCCAAGCAGCAAACAGGAACCGGTCAGGAGAACACGAGCCGTGTTGTGGTCCTGACTGAGCCAGAGGAGGTCAAAGGAAACTAGAGCCGGAGCCAGAACCTCTCCGGTCCACTCTGCTTCTCTCTGAAAGGAAGACATGGAGACATGGAGGACGGAAAGAGCTGCAGAGAATCCCAGCAGGAAGAAGCCAACTGAGGGTCCCCTGTGGTCCTTCAGGGAGATACAGAGAGAGACAGCATGCACATTTATGGTATGAAGTGGGTATAAATGTGTAACGGCACAATGTGTGTCGGGAAAGTAACAGTGAACAAATAGTTACAACTTAGTTTTTAAGTTTTAAAAAGCAGGTCTCACCTACAAATTCCTTGCAATTACTTGAAAGAACGCGTTTGGTATCATTTTAGCGAGTAATATTACGTGCAATTATTAACGGAACCTAATAATAATTATAATTAATATTATCCTATGTTTCATTGCATTTAGTCTAGAAACTGATACCTACCCTAAAAAGTTTGTAGGAGGACTGCAGGGCTGTTGCACACAAAATAATGTTGGAACCAGATGTGAACCACTCCGTTACACAGGACGCCATTGAGCCAGATGCAAACTGACGGCTGAAAACACACGACAATCTGCCAAGTGCCAACACACAAGTAACATCAGAGAAAATCTAAATTACGCATTTCACGTGTGTTATTAAAACATACTAGGATGTGACCAAATAAGGCGTCCTTGTTGATAATAACAGAGGATGCAAGAGCAAACTTTAAGCAACAGTCATCCGGCAGGAACAATCAACGGCTTGTTTTTACACGTGACCAGGTTCCATGTCCAGTGCGCAGGCTCTAAAAGAATGCGTTCAATGTGGCTCGTAAACTCTAAACTCTACCAACATCATTTTTCACTTTACACATAAGGGATTGGACATAATCAACCGCCATAGTAACTCAGGTAGGCTCAAGAAAATATCCCAGACCATTACACGTCCATCACCAGCCTGCACCGATAATAGAAGGCAATGTGGAGCCATGGTTTTATGTTGCTTACACCAAATTCTGACCTTGAAGGTGATGAAATTGTAACTCCTTTGATCAGGCACCACTTTCTAATCTGTGATCGGTGAGCCTGTGGAAATTGTGGCCTTGGTTTCTTGTTTCTTGCTGACTCGAGTTTGTGTGGTGTGGTCATTTATTTGCTGTAACCCATGGACTTTAGGGTTCATTGTGTTGTGCATTTAGAGATGGCATTTAACCTATTATCTTCAGAGCTTTGACACAAACAAGGTATTTTTGACACTACTGCAACTCATTGGATATTTTCTCATTTTGTGAACAATTCCCTAAAAACCAAGAGATGGTTGTATGTGAAAATAACAGTAGATCAGCAGTTTCTGAAACACTTAAAACAGCCTGTCTAGCACCAAGAACCAAGCAACGTTTAACATATCCTAAATACTCCTCTTCCCAATTCTGATGTTCTGTTTGGAATTCAGCAAGTCTGGACGTCTACATGCATTAAATTGCAACTATATGATTGACTTATAAACTATTTGGGTTAGGACACAATTAAGTAGGTGAAACATAAAACAGATGTTGAGCTGCAAAATGCATCCTTTGTCCTACAATTAATCTTTAAAATTTATGGGAACATTTAAAAAAGGGAAAAATTAAAAGTATACTGGAATAATGTTCAGATTAATTTTTACCAAACTGTTTATTTATTTATTTATTTTTTGCTGTCCATTCACGTGAAGTTCACCATATATCAAAACCTAAACGTACAACAAATTTTAGATGTCAAAACTCCCACTTGGTCAGAATTCACAGTCGTTGCCCAGACTACAGCTTTGACCCAACGACTATTTTAACGTGTTAGAAAAACACAGCATAAGTTAGATGTTCTGTAAACATGTGCAAAACTGTAAACGCATTTTCTTCCGAATGTTTACATCATTATGCAGTCTCATTTTAAACTTCCTCGATGGATACTTGTTCTCCGACGGTGCCTGAACGCAGCAAAAGTTCAAAAGTATGGCGGCGGTGTGTTTGACAACACTAACAGAGCAATGGATACGTGACAGACTTCAATTAAAACATCCGTTTCTAGGTAAGACTGTCTCCCCAGTTAACGCTCAGTATAAAACCGAGTAAACGTTGAGAGTAAATTCTACACTTTTAAGCTTTTTTTGTGTAAAACAAACATACAGAACTCCTTCCCAGGCCTGAGCGTCGATAAGAAGCTAACCAGAGCTAACGTAGCATCAACTGTTTATATAATAAAAGTGTTTTAAACAGGTGATGTTCGGACGCTGAGCCTCCCAGGGACACATGAGGAGAAAATCAGACATCTTGGAAAAGCTCTGAATAACTTTGTCCGACTAAAGTCTCTGGATCTTTCATACAATGCTATCATCTCAGTGGAGGTTTGTTCCTCTGTAGCTCATATTTAGACTGAAAACATCCCTTTTTTCCCCCACGTACGTTTTCTCATTTCACAAAGCTATGCTTCTTCCATCCGTTCGACTACATTTTTAAGAACTATTTTTTTTTTTTTGCAGCTTTTTGCTTTTCCACTTCATAAAATACGTGTTCCGTTTGTTCCTGTCCACATTTTGTCAAATATCAATATACTTTATTGGGCTTTAGCGTGATAAACTAACACAAAGGCGTGCGTAATTGTTAAGTTGAAGGACAAATATATATCGTTTCTTTTTAACAATAAAAATCTAAAAAGTGTGACGTGCATATGTTTTCAGTCCCCTTTTCTCTGATTCCCTGAAACATCTCTACAGCATCTCGCTGAGTCAGAGTTGAAAAGAAGATGGATGGAGCTAGATACAAGCCAATCCTGGAGGAAAGCCTGTTAGAGGCTGCAAAATACTTGAGACTGGGGCAGAGGTTTCACTTCCAGTACGACGACCCTAAAGACACAGCCAGAGCTATCATGGGATGGTTTAGATCAAAGCATATTCCTGTGTTAGAATGGCTCAGTCAAAGTCCAGACCTAAATCTAATGAAGAGCCTGTCTGAGTTCAAATGAAAGCCACACCTGTATTTTTATTTCTAAACATTACTGAAAACCAAACAGGATTTTATTTCTAATTCACAATTATGCACTACTTCGTGTTGGTCTGTCACATTAGTTCCCAATAAAATACATAGAAGTATTTTGTTGTGCAACCCCAATTCCAATGAAGTTGGGACGTTGTGTAAAACGTAAATAAAAACAATATAATGATTTGCAAATCCTGTTCAACCTATATGTAACTGAATACTCTACAAAGACAAGATATATAATGGTCAGTCTGATAAACGTGATTGTTTTTTTTTTGTTTTTTTTTTTTGCAAATGTTCAACCATTTTGAATTTGATACTTGCAACACCTTAAAAAAAAAAAAAAGGTGAGACAGAGGCTAGGAAAAGACTGGGAAAGTTGAGGAATGCTCAAAAAACACTTTTTTGGAAGATTCCACAGGTGAACAGGTTAACTAGAAACAGTTGAGTGTCATGATTGGGAATAAAAGTAGCCTCTCCCGAAAGATTCAGTCGGTCACAAGCGAGGATGGGGTGAGATTCACCACGTTTGGAAATAGTCCCACAGATGGAGATTTTATCATCAACAGTTCATAATATCAGAAGATGCAGAGAATCTGGAGAAATCTCTGCACGCAAGTGGCAAGGCTGAAAACCAACGTTGAATGCCTGTGACCTTCGACCCCTCAGGAGGCACTGCATTAAAAACCAACACCATAAACTTATGGAGTGTTGTTTAAAGGAAAGGTGATGTAACACAGTGGTAAACATGCCCCTGTTTCAGCTTTTCAGGCACGTGTTGCAAGCATCAATCCAAAATAAGGGAATATTTGCAAAAGAACAAAAATGTTTTATCAGTTTGATCATTAAATATTTTGTCTTTGTAGCGTACTCAATTGCACATAGACTGAACAGGATTTGCAAATCATTGTATTCGGTTTTTATTTACGTTTTACACAATGTCCCACCTTCATTGGCATTGAGGTTGACGTTCAGAAGCTCTACATGTCTGTTGCACCTGGAATAACATCGTCTTATCTTTGACACATTTCCTCCAAATTCATTTTTCAAACCTCAGTCGTAGCTTTTGGTTATAAGAAAAAAAAACATATTCCTTGTTGAAATTTGCTTTTTTATATGACCAGGGGCTGCAGCATTTGAAAATGCTGGAAAGGCTGGTGCTTTATTACAACTGCATACCATCTCTAGAGAAAATAAAAGTGCTGTTTGAGCTGCCGGTTTTACGGGAGCTGGACCTCAGGCTTAACCCTCTGACTAAAAATTGCCCACACTATCGTCCACACGTGGTGCACGCCATGCCCAACCTGCGAAAACTTGGTAAGACGTGTTCAAGCTGTCCACACTGTGCTTATCCCAGGTCTGGATTTTCATTTATTGAGTGCCATTCATTTGTTTTGTGTTTTTTTTTTTTACAGACAATTGCCCGGTCAGGGACACGGAGCGCAAAGCTGCAATACTTCAGTTCTCTTCTGAACGTCCTTCCCTGCAGCACAGCAGCTTCTCTCTGAACATACCGCAGGATCTAAGGTATGCTGAAAACATCAGGCTGGACCAAAATAACGATAAAATACAAAATGAATTGATATTTTGGATGTTATTATTTCAGAAGTGCCAAATTACATTCTTAAACCTTATTTAAGTTACTTTTTTATTTATTATTAATGTGTTATTTTGATGCAAACCCAGTTCGTCAAATCCCATTTGTTATTGACATTTTACAACTATGGCACCCTGCACGTTTGTTGGCACCCCTGCTATGAATGTGAAAGAAGCCTTAGAAGAATATTTTCTTTTATTACAATGGCATAATCTCACCCAGATCCAACCTTTCTGTATTTAGGAGAAAAAATGTTAAGTAATGGTTATTGTTTTACTAAATCGCTATGACCAGAATTATCGGCTGCCCTCCTATCAATACTTTGTACAACCTCCTCTGACCAGTAAGACAGCAAAGAGTCTCCTCCTGTATCATCTCACAAGGTTGGAGCAAATAGAGAGAGGCATCTTTGACTGTTCCTCTTTGCAGGATCTCCTGGGTCCTCTCCTATGCTCTCCTCCCATCAGAGCACTTCTCAGGTTTTCTGTGGGATTGAGGTCTGGGGACTTAGATGTGCATAATGAACTATTTCTCTTTTTTTTTTTTTTTGTCTTTTTCTGGATTATTTTCCTGCTGAAAGTCTTAATGATAACTTTTTTATTTCTAGTTTTTACCCAAAGATGCTAGTTTTCGCTATGGTTTCCTGTTTAAAAATGTAGCCCCGTTGACTTTGTGAAACATAAAAACCACAAACAAACAAACAAAAACAAAAAAACAATTATTAAGTAAACATTTTCCCACTGAATAAATTTCTTCAGATTAAAGGTGGACTTTGCTAATAAATGTGGACATTGCTGTATGTTATGTTACAGATTTTTGCCTGCTGGAGGTTTGTGTCTGCCGTTTAACTTGAAGTAGTTAGAAATAGCGATCACACACTGACTTTATTTGACCTTTTTAACCTACGGGCTTTTTCTTCTGACCTACAGCGATGAACTTATATTGAATTTTGTTGAGACAACTCCCAGAGACCATGGCGAAACTGACTCTGTTCACAAGGAAGTGGAGGGTAAAAATTTAAAGTTTAGTAGCAAATCATAATCCATTTCTCCACTAATGTCTTTAAATTTCAAGCCGATTTCTTTATATAGAGCTTGAAAGGGAAGACTCAGATGGCCGTACGGAGCAGAGGAGTTCAACTCCGAAGCAGGTGATTTAAATTTTTTCTCCACTTTTTGATCAACCCGTTTTGTTGACCGGGTTGGAAAAATTCCTGGACTTTCAAAGTTGGAAGCTTTTCATGTTAATTAATGTGAATTAATGGGATTAACCCTGGAATTTTAAGTATTAAAGAATTCCCCCTAAACAGGTATTTTAAATATTGTTGGGGAAAATACATTTTTAACAAAAACTAAAACAGCCCGATTTCATGCAAACAAATGTATGGAAATTTTCCAGAAATGTTCCACTTTTTTCAGCTTTAACTATTAGTTTTCTTTGAACTCATTAATAATAATTTTTTCAATTGTAGGAATTGGCCAAGTCCATCCTTCGGTATCCCACCACTAAAAACTGTAAGTTTTGACACTCATCCATTACTTCTTGGAACTTTCTGTAAAGGACTCCTCACTGAGAGCTCTTTTAATCAGGATATCAAATTACAGCAGCAGCAACTTTTTAATTAATTTTCTCTCATGTTGTTTTTTCTCTTGGAGCAAAGAAATTATAGTTATTGAACAACCGTCTAAATGATCAGGTTTTGATGTTTCTTATCTTTTTGATGCTAAAATAACACTCATCCATAGTTGTGCTTGAGTTATACGGGTCAGTTCAAGTGCGCCAGTAGGGGGAGACAGAAGCCAACTCTTTTATTTATTTAAATAGAGTCTAAAAAAACAGACAGTTAGAAGCAGATGTTTGTTTGTTTATTTACTAATTTCCCAGATATTGCCGAGTCCAAAGACCCACAGATGAATACACTACCTTATAATAAAGGCTCTACATCACCTAAAGGAGCTGAAAGACCAAAAGTGTCCTTTGGGCCCGTTTTTGAGAAGCACAGAACTCTGCCTGGAAAACAAAAGCAGAAGGACTCTTCCAACCTAACCAGACATAAGGCCAAGGGCCATTTTACCCCAAATCCTGGTGAGTTTTTAATTTCTTGTGAACTCCTTTACACCTTCATTTGATGACATGTACGTTACTGTGTAACCATATTTTCCTAGCTCTAAATGACCATTCTGGGTCTTCATTTGGTGACATTCGGCCTCCTAGCCCACTGCATCCCAGTTTGAATCTCTCAGACCCCTCTAACCCCATATTGCATCCAGCAAGGCTGACCTACTCGAGCTTTAACAAGACAGAAGGGGGATCCCAGTCACAGACGCAAGCTGAAAAGAAAAAAAAGGTTGGCAGTGCTCTAACCTAATGGGACTCTGAATCATAGATTGTTCTTTGTTTGTTTAAGATTCCTTCCTTACATCTCTGAATCTCCCTCTCAGGGTGGTTATCGGAAACCCCTGGAGATGCTCCTAAATCTGGTGGACAAATACTGGAGGGGGGAGAGATCGCTTCATCATAACAACAGCTTCCTGTGTGAGCTGACCAAAATATATGTGACACATAATTTCAGGTTCCTGAGAAGATGAATGTGTTCTCATCTGTTCTATTTTTGGCTGTAGCTCAGGCGGTGCAGATCCTCTCCATGATGGAGAGCGATATTTCCAATAGGGAGGCCGAGGTCAAGACCTTAAGACAGGATGTGAACGCACTTCGCTTTCAAGCGCTCGCACGAGAGGACGAACACAAAACTGACGTTCGCAACCTCTCTGCCCAGCTGGAGGAAGCTTGTAGAGAGGCGGTAAGTTGCCTCCACTCTTGAAAACAAACTTTCAGCTTTAAGAAAGCCATTTAGTGCTCATGGCTTGACACTTTTCATACAGAGCAAATTGAATGAGCAGCTAAGGATCGTGCTGGAGGAGAATGTCACCCTGCAAAAACAGCTCATCAAGTTAGAGCGTCAGTATCTCAAGTCGATGATGAAAAGTTCACCGGTTACTCAGATCCGAGGTGGGCGTGATTGCTACCAGAGATGCCTATGAGTGATAGTTCTGCTAACTAACAACAATACTTTATGTTTGCTCATTCTTAGAGGCACAGACAGAGGTGGAGGAGCTGAGGAAAGAGATTGAGGACCTGAGGAAAAAAGTGCAAGAGTCCGAGAAAGTCCAAGAACTGTCAAATATGCTTCAAGAAAGCCACAGGTAAGGAGATCGTCCCCTGTGTCTCCACATACAGCGTCTTGCAGAAGTATTCACCCTCTTAGGACCAGTTTCAGTTTGTCACATCATTGTCACAGATTTGAATGTGTTTCATTATAGTTTAGATTTCATTTTACACAAAGTAGTGTATTTTTGTGAAGTGAAAGGAAAAATACATGGTCTACAAAATATTTTGAAAACAAAAAATCTGTGAAGTGTGGCGTTCATTTGTTTTCTGCCCAGCTGAGTCAATACTTCATAAGACCAACCTTTCGTTTTAATTACAACGTGGTATTTCTTTACCAGGTTTACTAATCTAGATACATTTTTAGAGCATGTGAACATCAATTTTCAAGTTATTTAATTGGATTTAGATTTCAATACAGGAAGCTTCTTTGATCGTTGTCCAGCTGAAGGTGAACCTTCACCTCAGTCTCAGTCCTTTGCAGCCTCTAACACGTTTTCTTTCTGAATTGCCTCGTTTGAGCTCCATCCCTCCTGATCAACTGTGACTAGCTGCCTGACCATGTTGTAGAAAAGCATTCCCACAGGATTATGGTGCCACCACCATGTTGTAGGATATTGTTTTTAGGGCCATGTAAGGTGGTAGCTTTCCACCTCACATTGCATTTTGGACATACGCCAAGACGTTCAGTGTTGGTCTCATCTAAACAGATCACCTTTATGCTCATGTTTGCTGTATCGCCTACATGGCTTGTTGCAAACTGAAAAGGGGACCTCTTATGGCTTTCTTTCAACAATGGCTTCTTTACCTGTAAGCCAAAATCATCAAAGTTACAAGTAATAAAAGCTTGTAATATTTTACTCTATGTGGAATGAATCTCTATAAAATAACCATTTCACTTTATGAAATGACTGGCAAAAAATATTACACTTATACACAATGTTCAAATGCTTTGAGATGTACCTGTATTGTCTAACCCGGCTTTAATCTTCTTCACAGCTGCATCTCTGATCTCTCTTCTGTGTTACCTGGTCTTCGTGAAACTGTTTGTTCACTAATGTTCGCTAAATCCTTCTTTTTCACTGGCTCGATATGGCCCTACTCGACTCCACTCAGCTTGCTTTGCGAGCATTACTGTTTTTTCATACCTACTTTGTTGGTTCCTGCTCCTGAGCAGCTATGATCGGGGCTGAGTAGGGACTACATGTGCTTGAACAGACTGCTGTTCACTGATTGGCCGTGGGACCAAGAGAAATGAGAAGGTTTTCAAGGAGGTAGTGCAGAGAAAAGTTAATAAAACTCAAGAGTGACTACAATAATATTAAGGACCACAGTGGGCGGAGCGGGTCAGACCGAAATATCATTTGACTATTTACAAATCATAAACCCTGCCTGAAGGCTGAAAGAAAAGAAAAAGGACACATCAGATTCTGAGTTACATGCAGGCGGGTTGCTGTATTTAATGACATCCTAAACCAGCTGATCAGACATAAAATCAGCTGTTTAGATGCACAAACGCTTCGCTCAAAACACAGAAGACAATACCACCATGAAACAACGTGTTTGGTTCTGAAATGTATTGAGGGTCTTTAAGCGAACCAGCATCTGCAGGAGGAGGTAGCAGGCAGAGAGCAGCTGCCTGTAATCAGACCGCCTGCATCGGATCAAACGGTAGGAAGACCGTGCTGAATCCATGGAGTACGAATGTTTAATATCCAACCTAAAGCTAACTTCACCGTGGTCAGAAGTCTGCCTTTTTGTGCTTTAAAGTCATCGTCCTCGTTATCTCCATGGCTGAGACAGAAATGCCCTCATTATGCCCAAAAATGTAACTTCTTCAGGCAAACTCTGGAGAATTACCAGTCCAGACAGCTGTGTCTGGACTGGTAATTCTCTCTGCTTCTCCTGCCATCGCCTCACATCAGAACACCTGAGCCTTAAGTTCTGGCTGGGCTGTGGTCCAGATAATTATCCCAGTGGATCATTTTATATATGAAAAACATATATAAGACATTCTTGCATATACAGTAATACAAACATTATAAGTATTTGTTTTTATTTATTATTATTTTTAATTGTTTCCCACAGATTACTTTAAAGTGACAATGTTACAGAGTAACATTAATAGCAGTACACTGACGCGTGGAGGCGGGCTTCAGCCGTCAGCGGGTCCATGGAAACACAACTGGTACCGAGTAGAGCGAAACCGAGTGGAGCGAAGCAGCGCCAGCTAAAACAAGCCAGTGGAAAAGGGTCATTAAAAACCTCTCAGGCCTTCATAGAACAGCAAATTTTATACTGAGATAAAATTACACACAGACAATATGTACTAATTAGGTGACTTCTCCAGACAATTAATTTAAGGGAACCAGAGTAAAGGGGACTGAACATACATAGTTATTTGTAAAAAAAAAAAAAAGTAATACAGAAAACCATATAAATATAGTTTTCTGTTCATTAAACAAGTTTGCACCTCTAAGGGTTTTTCTATTACATTGTAGCTGTAACCAGACAAAATCTGAAGAATTCCACTGGGTATGAATACTATTTTAATGCCCTCTTTTTGGTTGTCTGTGTGATTTGTCATCTGTGTTTATACTGCAGGTCCCTGGTGGCTACAAATGAATGTTTGCTTGCTGAGCTTCAGGCAACCGGGAAACATTAAAGCCAAATGGGAACAAAGTTATGGACACAAGGATTGAGCATCAAAGCAGAATTATGCCAAGCTTCTTATAAGCACACGGTAAATTATTTTTGTCATTTTTTTTCGTAATTTGAACCACTGCAGTAGACAGTTTGTTTGAATTGTGTACAGTCTTTATGGATTTTGATGAGGTGAATTGTATTTGGAAAGATTATAAATGGGGTGTCCTCTTGATGTAAACAGGTAAAAGAGAACAGCAATTCATTTATGAAAACTTGTATATAAGTGCATGTCAGGGCTGTTATGGTGACAAATGAATTTAGGGGGGAAACTACGAAGGTTATGATCTGTTTCCTGGATCTGTGGCAAGATTGTGTCTATATTTTTTATTTTTTTTAGGTCAGCAGTCCATCTGCTTTCTGCGTTGCCATGGATTGAATGCATCAGGACTGCAGCTGCACTGTGACTTTATTTATATGTCTGCCTCGGGCCTGGAGAGCTGCTCACACACGCACACTTTCCTCCTGCAAACCCTCATACAAGACATAGCTGAGCGCATTAGAAACAAGCTGAATGTAGCTGCTGCTTTTGTCTGAATTTTACAGGTCACTGGATGGATAGTGTGACCACTGCAGAAGCACCGCTGAGAAGCCCATAAAACAGATACCTCTTTTCAGCTTATTTATTTTCAATAATGCATCATAAATCAAGAACACACGTTTAGAGGCATTGAGAACAAGAAAAATAGAACACTGCATGCACTGGGGCACAATAGTACTTTAAGAGTTATTAGCAAAAACCAATAGTTCCTCCACATTAAAGGTGCACAGTATTTGGCATTAAACACAAAAAAAGTACTGGAGCTAACACAGAAAGCCGCTAGTTTTGCACTCGATGCATGATTCTTCATCAGCTGAGGCTACAGGTAGTGTGTTACACACAATACTGTCATCTTGGAAAAATATTGTACAAAAAATTATTGTATGCAGTTTACCCTTTTATCTGGTAGAGTATGTAAGTAAACATTAAAACCCTGCTTTTTTCAGGTAATTACTGTGCCTTCGATGACAGTAGCTTACATAAAAGGTACAGACACATAGGGTAGCATTAGAGGTAAGCTTACTTTGTACAAGTACAAATACATACAGTCATTGCAGGCAAATACAAGATTTGATCAGGATGCCACAGTTTCAATAATTAGTTTATTTTATTTATTTATTTATTTTTACCAAGAAAATACCTAAGTCTGAGCAGTAGTCTGTAATCACATCAGGCACAGCAGTTTAGGGAAAAAAAAGAAACAAACTCTGTCATCTGTATGCCTCTGAATCAAATGCAATATACATATCATGCACAAAGTACAGCAATACAGAAAAACATAAAAGTCAGTGTCTTAAATTAGGCTACGTGGCAGAAACTGTGTCGAATACATACACAACCTTACAGCAAATATATTAGAACTACTTTATATAATTCTGATGAGGATATACGGAACATGTTGAAAATACAATCTTGTACAACTGAGCTTAGTAAGCAGGGCAAGATCGTCTGCTTAAAATGCATGTTGCTTTATTTATAATTGAATACCAAAAGATCAGAATAATGCCTGTTAGAGATATAATTATGTTTAAAAATGGATTAAAAGGGAAGGCCTTTTATTATGTTTTACGTATTATGAAGAAGCAAAGTTATGCCACAGATTTTAATGCAAATTGAAGCCTCTAATATACTTCCTTGGTCTCAGACTAATCATTTCCTTATGTACGGAAGCCCAGAAAGGCCAGATACGAAATTAAAGTGAAGATACTTGATTTATCTTTGATGCGGAAAACAACGCACCCTTCACATTCATTGGCACTCGTAGCAAAGATGCAAAAGCATAAATTCATATTTTAGTACAAGAGCATAACCTGAAACTTGAACAGCACACTTTGGAGATATTTTTTACCTCCTTAACCGTAACTATTTGTATGTGACGGCAAAATAAGCTTGGTTCCTCTTCACCTAGTCTTGATTATCACATTTCCAGTTTTGCCCTTTTTAATTACTGTTCAGATTGTAGATACGTTTAGACGAGTAACTATTTTATTCCCTAATAATGAAGATCAACAAACATCTAATGGCATGTTCTTTTGTCTTTATTATTTTGAAGAGGCTAGGAAAATTCTTTTTGTCATGCCATATTTATACCCCAGGGAAAGAGGAATAGATTACACTTTGACCAACTCAAAAAGTAAAGTTTGTAAAAGCTTAATTCAGATGCATTTATTTTCTTTTAGAAATAAATAGGGGCACCAGTGACAGTTCTTGTATAAATGGTGCCCTTGGTGAGACACTCCTCCTGCTGCGCCTCAAAATGTAGGAAGTCAAATGTGATTCTGGGGTGGGATTAAAGGCAGTGCAGTTTCTGCACAAAGCACATAATTATTCTGCCTATTCTGAGCACCACATAGGGGGCTTCAACTCCCTCTAGACCACTGATATAAAACAACACAACACTTGGCCAGTGTGCAACTGACAAATAATTTTATCTGGTGCTCTCCAACCTTGACTAATGCTGCCCTGGGCAACTGCCCATATGATCCATCAAAACTATCAGTGGGGGTACCAGTCATTTTTGTAAAAGTGGGATTTTGTAGAGTTTTAGATTAAGTTTATTCTCCTCCAAAGAAAATATGAATTTATTTGAGAACTTTTTCTGGTTGAAATGTTTTTTTCCCCAGAAAAAGGCAATCATTCTCTATTAGATTTCCTTAAAAAAAACTAAAATTAACGATGTGTTTCTATTATTTGGTCAGTTTTATGGGCTTCCGTACATATTAGTAATATCTTATGAAAGAAAAACTGGACAGCAGGCTTCTTTAAACACAGTACCTGAAAAGTGCAAGTGAAAAAAAACAAATGAGGGATAAAAGCTGTAAAAGCAAACATCAGTTATATCTGTGTCAAACAAAAAGTGTGCCAGTCGTCTTTAAACCGACACCTTTTTTTCACCAAACAGGGTAAAAGAAATATTTCTAATTTTAAAAAAAAGCATTTTTCATCAAACTGTTGTGCTGTTTGTGGCATGTTGCTCATTGTGCTCGTTAAATACTCTGGGGCCCTTACATAAAGCTCTAGCAGTTCCTCTCATTGGTTCTCCTCAGTGTTTGGCAGTAACTCGCTATCAGACAGGAATGTACCAGCTGGTGATGACTTTGTAAAAATACATGTAAACAGGTTTCCAGTTCTCACACAAAGACATTTATTTTGTTTCCCTCACACACACAGACATACACATAAAAATAAATGGGTTGGGAAATGTATGAACGTGTATTCTTTTGTGCTTTCTAGGAGTACTCTTTGTAGAAAATCATCTTAGCCGTTAATGAAATGTTTTGACTTCACATGGGTCTGCCCTCAGTGGGTTTGTTCACTTTTTTTTCATATGTCCCTCGATGTTTGTATCCCGACACGTATCCTGAAGTGTCGACTATATCCACCCGCCCAGCCTTCCCCTTCCCTCGGCCGGTCTTGTCGAAGCGCTCCTTGTGCGACCCGGTGAACTTGGTGGTGTCTGTGAGGCGGCTCACCGTCGGGGAGGCCACGGCTCTCTGCGGAGCATTTTGCACAATGTTGTAGTCATAACAGCGATCACTGATGACGCAGACATGATTCATGTGAGCGACACAGATCAAATCTTACCGTGACTCCTGCGATGACCGGTGCCTTTCCCTCAATGAGCTTGAAGACCTCAGCCTCGGCATCTTCTCCAGTCTTTTCTTGGTACTTCTTCCGAGCCAGCTCTCCGAGTGCCACTTTGAATTCTTCAAACGTGATGTTTCGACAAGATTTCTTCCTGAAAAGTTGGAACCAAAGGAGTCTAAGTTTGGGGAAACATTTGAGCATAAAACCCAAATACATTTATATGCAAATGTTTTCTGTAGTTTGCTTCCAAGGAACCAGACTTATTTGTGATCTTGAAACAAAATAAAAGAATATAGTAAAATATCTCAACATAAATCAATGCAGTACTCATGAACAACAGGGTTTAACAATCTGCTCGGATCAATTCAAAAGCCAAAGAAAAGTGAGCTTGTAAGTCTAAGGGGTGCCTCATGGTAGGGGTTCGTTCTGTAACTGGACCCCCGCTCCATCTGTCTGTCATTGTGTCCTTGGGCAAGACACTTCACTTGCCTTGCCTGCTAATGATGGTCGGTGGCACCGATTGTATGGCAGCCTCGCTTCTGTCAGTATGCTCGTCCAGAGTTAAGTAACACTCAGGAGATAAAAAAGTGCAGTTATAAACACTTTCCATTGAATCAGAGCCAGCTTTAGCTATTTTGGAAAGAATAATGGACAGACATTTCAGTCACTAGATGTCCAAACCTGGTAAAATATACTTGCAGCTGTAATTGCAACTAAAGGTGGTTCTAGAATTGGTCTAAATGCTAATGCAAGTCACATTTTTCAATTCTTTTTTGGGGAACAATTTAAAAAGGATGCGTCATACTCCTCCCACTTCACAATTATGAACTACTTTGTGTGGTCTTGTCATATAAAATCTTAATAAAATACATTGAAGTTTGTGGTTGTAACACGACAAAATGTGAAAACGTTTAAATGGGATGAAATTGTTTGTAAAGCCGTGTGAAATACAGTTCAGATTGAGTTGTCCATAAAATGAGATGAGCCGGATTAATCTTGAGCAAACTAGTGATGTTAAAAGAAAATTTACAGATGTTTACATGAAGTATAGAATATGGCTTTAGTGACACACAACATATGTTTGCATTAGTTCACTTAGAGTGTGCCTCCTTACAGTGTCACTTGAACCTGCCAAATACAACCAAGTGAGTGTGAAGGTGTTGAATTCCCATGTAACAAATCGCACCTTGAAAATATCGCAGACCATCAATCATACTTGCTCTGAGAGCACTTCAGTTGTTTAACTCCCCTTTTGCCCGTTTCACTTCCACGTTAAAAGCCCTTAGTAACACAAACAAAAACATCCATTGCTGTGGAGATAGATCACCCAAACAACACCCTATATAGCCTACAGTCTCCCCAGACAACCTGCTGTCATAGCAATGAGCTACAGCAAACAACAGATGTTTGGGTTTTACTATCAGTTTGACTTTTTTGGTGGCGGTTTTGTTTTGGAGATCCTTTGGTGGTGAACATCTGAGAGCTCTGATCCTGTGCGCCTGTTTCATGCCGTCTACGGTCAGAGAGGAAGCTGGACTTTCAGCTGCTGCTTCTGCAAGATACCAGTGTCTTTTCTACAAGATATGTAAAAGTGGCAAAAGAAATGGTATACCTTTTTGAGCTGGATTATGCTGCAATAAAAAAAGGTAAAATATTAAAATACCCAAGCAATAAAATGTCCAGGTACTAGGGGAGTTAATGTAAAATATGAAAAACCCTGGCAAATAAAGCTTCTGTAATATGCTGATACTAATTAATCCATTGTAAATGATTTCATCCTCGTCCATTGCTTATACCACGTGTTTCTGCCCTGAACCACAGCTGAGACGGACCTTCATACTCAGCACACTGAATGTTGCCATACTCATTCAGCCATGCTTTGATTAGCCAGTGCTAATTAAAATGTGTATTTGTGCATGTAAAATAAAGAAGCTTTGACGCTAATTAAAAGTAAAGTTATTATGTAAAGCCCAGGGAAAGTTAGCCTCTCCCTCCAAACTGTAACTCTTCTCATCTTGTGGGAGGCCCTGAACTGTACACTCAGCTTACACTACACTATCCTTCACAACATACTGTGAGCCTACCTGATAATTCTCAACACTTGAGATACTGTAAAGGCTGCAACATTTGCACATGCCAAGATCTAATGTTCACAAAAAGCACAAATCCACCAAGCTAAGCATGCCTAAAAAGACATACAGTACATCATGCTTTCAGTTCCTTACATTTCTGCAGTGATTCTGCAGCATGTTGTTGGCTCATTTCTCAGTATTGGCCAAAAGTAGATCAGGGTGTAAACATGGCTGCACAGTCACCCACATGATCCCTTTTTGGACTTGCCAAGAAAATCATTTCCATGGTAACGTTGAGGGTGTAAATGTAGGTGTCTCAAAAAACTAAAATATTGCTTTAATTTCATGTAACACAAAGGAGAGGAAAAGGTCAGTTTTTAAAGATATATGAACAAACATAAATGACTTAAATTAATGCAAATGCATGCAGCTTTTCTTCAGCTTTAAGGAGCTTTAGAGACTTTAAGACTGCATAAAATAAAAAACAAATCCCTAAGTGTTTTGCACAGACATTGGTGGAGAAAGTGGGGAGCTTGGAAGGCTGCAGTCAACTTCCCCCATAACTGAGGCGAACATTAACAAACATCAACAAAACAGGAACTTCACTCCTTAATTAATTAATGCAAACTTTCCAGGATTTAATTGAATTGTTTATGCTTAGCAGAACTTCTAACTTCTAAATGAGCTACAACAACATTTAATTTCCCTTTGGGATTAATAAAGTATTTTCAAATTTTGAATTTGAATTAAATTATTGGTGACTAACACATACTTTATACTGATACTGATGCTATACCCTCTATTGTGCCTATTTCCATTCAAGCTAGCGTTAACACTGCAGCACAGCTAGCCAATACAAGAAGTTAGAAAAGCAGCAGTTTAAGACTACCACGAGCCATTGGTGTAAAGGTTGTGGGATTGTTTACGAACTGCTGGCTTTTGACATTTGGAAACCGTGTTGACAGACAATTAACATACCTAGTCCTAGTGGTAATTAATAGCCCCCATGATGACAATTCTTTCAGCAACAGGTCATAAAGGCTTAAAAAGGCTATTCATAGAAAAAACCTCCTGTAAGTGTTGATAATTAAACCACAGATAACTCCCTGTCCCTGTGGGAGCTGATAATTGACAAGTATCCAGTTCAGTTGAATCCAGTAATCGTGTTGTAATAAAATTAAATCCACTGCCTAAACACATCAAGGATGCATGTTCTTAACAGTAAGTGTTCAATAATTGACTCACATGCAGATGCTCTGTTTTATACAGATAGTTCAAAAACGTATTAATAAGGGATTCCTGTGGAGACCATGTTTTGCCTTTACTCTGTAAAAAAAACATGATGAATGTCTTCTGGCCAGCTTCACTATTCTGCTGCTGCCATGCAGAGGAATCCTCATTCATATCATAGAACAAGGTAAAAAAAAAATCAAAGCACATCTGCATGAATGAAATCCTCCTTCTTCATTTGGGTAATACCACATTTATCAAAGCTGTGATAGTTTTTACGCCTCATATATTCTGTAATAATTCATTTAAATGTATGCATCTTACATAAGAGTAATGCTTTAGTAACATAAGTGATTTAAGTTGTATTTCTTTAAATATGCACTGATGTTGAGGTCTTAACACATCATTTATGTTCACTCTGTGCACTTGGCAATACAACTGTGCAGATGAAAAGCTTTTCTTTAGCTGTCAAACAATATTGAGGTCACAATCATTACTGCACTGACTCTACATCAGTAAAACCAGGCATTAAAGTATGAATCAGCACCACCTGAGGAAATACCAGCCATATCTGGACTTTAGCTTTGGATGCGGTTTCTTATGGACAGCTTCATCTGAATCAAATGAAGACATGAACGTATGTCATAATGTCAGAGCTTTCTTGGTCTACAATAAGCTCAGAATGATTTTATCTGACCCTGATCTAAAGCAAATATTTCTTCAAATACGTTTTTGCACCACTTTGTGGTGGATTTGAACCAAAAATAAATGCACGACCATGATTCGGTAGTAGGATCTGGTCTAGATAGTGGTATAATAGACAAGCGCATTTAAGAAAACAATTGATACTGTTTGTTGTCGTTTGAACATAACATTGTGCCTTACTTACTTGACTTTGCTGAAAACGATGTCCACATCAGTGAGGGTGATGTTTTTCCCATCAATCACACCACAGTCCTTGCAGAGTTTGGACCAGTTCTTGCCATGCATCTCCTTGCCAGTAGCACGCGTGTCGCCGTGGATGGCGAAGCGTCGAAAGGACTCCTCCAAAGCGGTGATCTCCACCGGCGTGGATGAGCCCATACCCCCGTCACTGGTTCCGTTAGACTCAGTCGAAAGCCTTTTGGACATTCGGTCTTTAGAATGTTCACTGTGTGACCGTAAGGAGACCGAGCTCATGTTGGGGTGCTTAGCTGTCTGGACTTTAAAGTCATCTATGTTGTCTCTGCAGGATGGAAAAGTACGTTAGGCCATGCTTTGGATATGAGAGGTATAGTTGGCAGTCTTTCACTCACGTAAAAAAACACGCTCTGAAAACAGATCATCGACTCTTTAGATAGGAGTAAAATGATAATGTTGAATAAAATATATGTGATTCAAGAAAAAAGCGACTTTCTGTGGGGTAAAATGCTACAATCCATGAATTAACTGCATAAATCAAGACTGATTGATTTAAAAGAACACAGATGGAAGGAAATAAAATAATCACACCCTATGTCTGAAAACAAGAAATAAAGAGCAAGGTTTTCAGCAGAACCAGATCTGATCTAATGCATGGCTGCAAGCAAGTCAAAACAGTTCTGCAGAAAATAAAAAGTCAATCATGCTTTGATGTCAAGTCTTAACTTGCTTTTGGTTTTCTCAGTTTGTACGGTATTTTCTACACTTGCCTACTGGCAACCTTAGATGCGTTGCTCAGCAAATGTCATATGTTCTGGCACCAGAATAAAACTCATTACCAGATTTATGTAGATCTTAAGGACAAATAAATCAGAAGTCAGATGTGCATCCACTGTAAAGGTTCAAATAAAATAAATGACTAAACTTACTTCTGGTCTGCCATGGTTGAGCAGGAATTTGATTCCTTTGGTGAAACGCTTTTATTAGTTGATTTTGGTTTTCTCCTTGTGCTGAAAAAAATAAAATATAGGCTTGGAGGTAATTTACAACAGCATATAAGTTAAAACAGAGCTCAGAACAGAAAGGAAAGTAGACACAAAAAAAAACACAATATTCTTCAGATCTTATTTATGAAGAAAGTTTTAGCGTCTTTCTTTACACAAATAAGTACAATTAACTATTTGCTGGCGTGGGTTTCCAATCAAGGGCATTTTTAAATGGCTGATATCAGAGTTCTGACTAAACTCAACTCCAACAACCTGTCTGTGATTTTATGTTAGTGACACTCATAGTGTTACCTGGCAAACCATTGTGCATGGTCAGTTTTTAAGAAACAAGGCCTATTTCTTCTGTACGGCTTGTAAAACTGTTTAAGGCTGTGCATGTTATTTTGCTGGTCTAGCGTATCTGTGTTTGCCCAAATAATCTAAATGTCTTTGCTTATTTAACTTCACGAAGTTCAAAGCAAAGTGGTAAGTTTATGTTTCCACACTATTATCTGGAACTGCACAAAAAGATTTACAAGCTCAACAATCAATGTGTCATATCAAAACAGGGAGAAGCAATATTAGCGTTAGCCTAGCGATTGGCTATACTGCTCTGCATTCAAACATTCTTTGCAGGGGCAAGACATGAGTTTACTGAAGACTGGAGGTGTATGTATCATGTCAGATAAACCTTTAGTAACAATTAACAAAGCTGTGCACATTTAAGGTAGTGCACTGTAAAAAATAAAGTGGCTTTTTTAACTACGATAACCCATGATGTCCTGCAGAAACTCAAGCTATTGGGTATTCAAGCATATGGTTTTATTTACTGTTCCAAAGTGTCAGATTCAGACACAGTATCAGCAAATGCCTAAACTTAAATGAGTCAGATTGGTATTAGGGTCAAGAATTCTTTATCTGTCAGTCAGTCATTTTCTATACCGCTTCTTCCACAGTGGGTCGCGGGGAAGCTGGTACCTATCTCCAGCAGTTTATGGGCAGGAGGTGAGGTACACTTTGGACAGGTCGCCAGTCCATCGCAGGGCACACAAACAACCATGCACACACTCATTCACACAGAGAGACCAATTAACCTAAAAGGCATGTCTTTGGACTGTGGGAGGAAGCCAGAGTACCCAGTGAGAACCCTACGCATGCATGGGGAGAACATGCAAACTCCATGCAGAAAGACCCCCAGCCGGGAGTCGGACCCAGGACCTTCTTGCTGCAAGGCAACAGTGCTACCAGCT
This sequence comes from Girardinichthys multiradiatus, assembly GCF_021462225.1. NCBI lineage: Eukaryota > Metazoa > Chordata > Actinopteri > Cyprinodontiformes > Goodeidae > Girardinichthys > Girardinichthys multiradiatus. The sequence continues at coordinate 3,640,094 of NC_061796.1, forward strand.
GCGTCACCGTGCAGCACGGATTTTTAATATGGACTTCTCTACTTAAAAAAGTAATTTTTTGTTATGCTGATGTTAGCATTTTCATTTGACGATTAGGTAATATTTGTTCTGTCCTGTGAACTGTCTGATAACGAATTTTTTAAAGAAGCCATTGCTGATTGTTTATGCTTGGATCAGGTCCATGTTGTTGAGGATGATGGTGACAGCAAGAGTCTTGTCTCAATTTGTCTATTTTCCCTTTTTATACCAAACGACTCATAGTTGAGATGCACCAGTCAGCCAGAGATCAGAATCAGCCAATTATTCCTTGATTTTCTCTGATCGGTGATCGAAATGTCATGTGCTAAAAAAGAAAATGTTTTTTGTGCATAATTTTTTTGTGCATCAAAACTAAGAACTCCAATTACGTTCTGTCTATAAACACATCAAATAAAAACATGTTTTCTGATGCAGCTTTTTTGAGTTTAACTGAAAAATAAAGGTTAGAGCCATTGATGGGGTTAATCATATTATTTCATTTTCCACTAGATTCAAACCTGCTACCTCAATCAAGGAACCTTTTGAAAATTAAAACGAAATATGTCAAAATTGGATTTAGCAAGTCACACCAGAAAGAGACTGGAAATCAGGATTGGCCAGTATAAACCTGAACTTGCATCTCAAAATACACCAAGCTGGGTTTCCAACAACAATGAGAAGCAATATTTGGTATAGCTGTTCATTTTGCAACAATCATGACATTAAAGTGATTCTGATCTTATTATGTAGTGTACAATAATGTGCTGCGAAACATCCAACATCCGGAATAGAAAGGATATGTTAATTTCAACAGCCTCCAAATAAAGAAAATGAAGTTGAGATTGTTAGTTACCCAGTCACGGTTTAGCTTAATTTGTTGTCACATTTTCCTATATGGCTGCATCTCCTTGCTGTGCACTTATTTTATCTGTCTCCCTCTGGATGACTTTATTCAGTGTGAGTTGAGGGATTTCTCTCTAAACACAACAACCTGATTGGCATCTACAAATAAAGAAACAGCAGCCTCACTCCTCCTCACGTCAGCTTTTACTACTCTTACAAGGTGGTAAAAAGACCCAGAATCTGTAAACACATTCCTGCAGCAGATTTATAACAAGATATGATATACCATGAAGTTGAACGGTCTCTACTCACCTTTCAGCTGTTCCCATACTCAGCTTAGCATCCTTAAAGAAATTAAAGTTTGACCCGAAAGCCACTAAAATAATTTTTGCTCATAATTGTGAGTAAAAAAGATAAATACAAGATGCAAACCAGAGAAAGAGCAACTTTCTGTTGATTAAACCATCTGCTCCCTTAGGTCACCAGTAAAGTGTGTTCACTCACCCCGAGTGCCAATGGCAAAAGTGAAGGGCTTTGTCTCCGTGACCCAGTGGGCCCCAATCTCAAGTGTGACCTCACTAAGTACAGTTGTTACTTAAATGCTCACAAAAGTTCACATTTTCAAGCACAACACACTGGCAGTGCATAAAACTGTTCTAATAAGCCACTCATTATAAGAGACAACAGAAGAGATTATTAATGTGTATGAATTACGGCATTTAGAGCTATGGACACTAGGAACCCATTGTCCAGTGCGAGAGGCTCCTCTGTCTGACCCCATGCCCATTTCTGAACACATTCACACATGGCGACATCGCAGAGCAACACTATTGACGGCAGGGCTTTCTGTCATATGTCATCCAACACTTCTGCCAAGACAAATGAGATAGAGGTCCCTAAGGCCTCGATGTGTCAGCAATGAAACCCAATAGAAAATAAAATTACTATGGATGAGCGCAGAAATCCTGCTGCGGCTACAAAGCCAACACACAAATCGTTAGGATCAAAGTGGGAAGAAGTCTTACCAACCTATGTCTGCTTGGTAGCTTAAATCCAATTTTAAAGTCCACTGTTTCACCCTTGTTGCACATTCTACTTCTCTTTCTACTACAGGTCCTTCTCAAAATATTAGCATATTGTGATAAAGTTCATTATTTTCCATAATGTCATGATGAAAATGTAACATTCATATATTTTAGATTCATTGCACACTAACTGAAATATTTCAGGTCTTTTATTGTCTTAATACGGATGATTTTGGCATACAGCTCATGAAAACCCAAAATTCCTATCTCACAAAATTAGCATATTTCATCCAACCAATAAAAGAAAAGTGTTTTTAATACAAAAAACGTCAACCTTCAAATAATCATGTACAGTTATGCACTCAATACTTGGTTGGGAATCCTTTTGCAGAAATGACTGCTTCAATGCGGCGTGGCATGGAGGCAATCAGCCTGTGGCACTGCTGAGGTCTTATGGAGGCCCAGGATGCTTCGATAGCGGCCTTTAGCTCATCCAGAGTGTTGGGTCTTGAGTCTCTCAACGTTCTCTTCACAATATCCCACAGATTCTCTATGGGGTTCAGATCAAGAGAGTTGGCAGGCCAATTGAGCACAGTGATACCATGGTCAGTAAACCATTTACCAGTGGTTTTGGCACTGTGAGCAGGTGCCAGGTTGTGCTGAAAAATGAAATCTTCATCTCCATAAAGCTTTTCAGCAGATGGAAGCATGAAGTGCTCCAAAATCTCCTGATAGCTAGCTGCATTGACCCTGCCCTTGATAAAACACAGTGGACCAACACCAGCAGCTGACACGGCACCCCAGACCATCACTGACTGTGGGTACTTGACACTGGACTTCTGGCATTTTGGCATTTCCTTCTCCCCAGTCTTCCTCCAGACTCTGGCACCTTGATTTCCGAATGACATGCAGAATTTGCTTTCATCCGAAAAAAGTACTTTGGACCACTGAGCAACAGTCCAGTGCTGCTTCTCTGTAGCCCAGGTCAGGCGCTTCTGCCGCTGTTTCTGGTTCAAAAGTGGCTTGACCTGGGGAATGCGGCACCTGTAGCCCATTTCCTGCACACGCCTGTGCACGGTGGCTCTGGATGTTTCTACTCCAGACTCAGTCCACTGCTTCCGCAGGTCCCCCAAGGTCTGGAATCGGCCCTTCTCCACAATCTTCCTCAGGGTCCGGTCACCTCTTCTCGTTGTGCAGCGTTTTCTGCCACACTTTTTCCTTCCCACAGACTTCCCACTGAGGTGCCTTGATACAGCACTCTGGGAACAGCCTATTCATTCAGAAATTTCTTTCTGTGTCTTACCCTCTTGCTTGAGGGTGTCAATAGTGGCCTTCTGGACAGCAGTCAGGTCGGCAGTCTTATCCATGATTGGGGTTTTGAGTGATGAACCAGGCTGGGAGTTTTAAAGGCCTCAGGAATCTTTTGCAGGTGTTTAGAGTTAACTCGTTGATTCAGATGATTAGGTTCATAGCTCGTTTAGAGACCCTTTTAATGATATGCTAATTTTGTGAGATAGGAATTTTGGGTTTTCATGAGCTGTATGCCAAAATCATCCGTATTAAGACAATAACAGACCTGAAATATTTCAGTTAGTGTGCAATGAATCTAAAATATATGAATGTTAAATTTTCATCATGACATTATGGAAAATAATGAACTTTATCACAATATGCTAATATTTTGAGAAGGACCTGTATACTCATTTCAGTTGTGCATGTCTGCCCATGATTTTCAAAAACAGAAAAATGACTAGACGGAGTAAAAAGGTTCTTTTGGAGTCAGGATTTAAGCAAAACAGCTAGGCATGGGCCGACTTGAGATTCTAACAGTATGATAACCTTGAGTAAAATCACCCCAGTTTTGTGGTATCACAGTTTTTACTCGAAATTTAAAACAAAATTGTGTAACACGATGCAATTTTTTTAATATAAAACAGTTAGGTAATCAGCTCTCATCCTGTCAACTGTTACATCTGAAAAACATAGTAGCCCTCTTCAGCCAGCTGGCCAGCAGTGCATAGTAACAGGTGGGGAAAGGGCAGGGCTTAATTACCCTCTGCACCATATAGGCGGAAAAAACAACAGTAACTTTTTAAAACCCCGGCATACATTGATACTGGTAACCAGTCCATACCTAATAGGAACAAACCTACAACTGATACAACACAGCTGAAGTCTTTGGACAGGTGGTTTCCAAACCCTTTAGTTTTGACCTTCAAATTAACTGTGATCCTGAGTATGTGTAAATGAACTATAAAGACAATACCAAGTTAATCCTCGGGGATAGAGTCGGTCCGATCCAATCTGAGTGTCGGAACCAGGGCATCGAGCTGAGGCCAGTAGTCTATTTATTGATCCAGAATATATGGTCTTGTGTTGCTGGAGGTTATACTTCTGAATAATTTTCTGCCGTAACCCTTGTCTGTCAGCCAGAAAAACTGACTTAAATATTTAAATTGCTGAGAGGTGCTGAAAGCTTTAAATGATAAATAAATGTTTATATTTTTTGCAAACAGCAAGAGGGTAGGTGTTATCTCAAACTGTTACACTAATGATAACTGAGGAGAAACCTCTCAGGTTCAACAGATGAGCAACTAGGACCATTAGCAGACAAAAGGAACACAAACTGGAACAGCTTTATTTTATCATTTTTTACTTTTCGCCTCTATCCACCAAGCAGCAGAAATGATTCTGAAATCCTAAAATCAGACAGACAGAACTCAGAAATTATACTGAGAGACTGCTGTTACAGCTGCCGATGCTAACTGTGCTAAAGTTCATTTAAACAACAATTCAATCTGAAAAGACTCAAAAAGAAAGGGATGGCAATTAGAAAAGTTTTAATGATGAGAAATTACATGGTTATTTCTTTGGCGCTCGGACCTGGGCGGAAGACATGAATGCTGAGAATGACATGAGCTAAGATGATCATTTGCAAGGCTTAGATTTAGAGATGTCTTCCCCCTGATCCAACACTGGTGGTGGATTGGCGGCCAGAGAGCGAAGAAGCCAGGAGTAGATATGAAGGAAGATGGTGAAGGTGGGGTGAGCTCAGCTGACAAGGGAGGATGAAGACAGCTGAAGATCCTTTAAAAGTAAGGCGTCGGAAGGTGATTGGAAGGAGAATCAGACGGACAGGATGCTGATTGGAAGGCCGGGAGATGCACAGAAGAGTCATTGGAAGGTGGAGGTGGTGAAGGTGAGTCTTTCATTCTGAATTTTCGTCTAAGCTCCATTTTAAAAACGTCACCATCATATGTTTTTTGCTTTGTTTGACACAAATGAAGAAACTACTCTCACGTACACACACGAGGTTATGGCTCCATTCCTAATGTTTACAAGCAAGTTTACAGTTTGTTGCTGGATGTGGCAACATCTCACACCAGTTTGCTAGCAGTTACACCACAATACTGCTCAACAGGTGAGAGCTGTAGTCTTTTTTAACTGCTATTATTCTCAGTCGTCTATATACATATTTAGCAGTTCTGTACCCTAAGGTTAATGTAGGCATGTTCTGAGGTTTATTATGCATTTGTCAATCTTGTAGATATAAACAAAACTTCAGACATCAGCGCAAATTGCAGCAGTTTCGTTGACAGTGCCACCATCACAACAACAAAAACAATAGATGCTTAAATTAAAGTATTTTGGAGCTGGATGTTTATGTCAGCACCCAAAAATCCTCGAAAGGATAATTTCTGAATACTAATAAAAGAAATAAAGCCTTAAAAACAGTGGCATTGTCATACATTTAAATTTGATCTCTTTTAATAATAACATAATAATAATAAATTTCTTCTTTCCTCAAGTTGGTCTTTCACGACATACAGAGAGAATCCAGCCTAAGCTTTGGGAAGCACTGATACCAGAGTTCCCATGGTTCCGGGGTTCGATGGTGATCAAGGAGACAATATGAGTAATAAAGCAAGAGATGTCATGCATCAGAGAAAACAGAGCAATGTAATGAAGGAGTAGGGTTGTGGAGAATTTTAGAGGTGTTACACTGAACCTTGCTATTAGAGAATAATTTAAAAGTGACAGTGTTGTAGAAAAAATATATTTTTAGTGAGAGGGGCTCTAATAAGGATGCAAGCAGTTTATCTGTTAACTAGATATTTTTGGAGGATGCCCACAGGACACAGATATAATTATTACTACTGATGTAATCAGGACACAAGTCAAAATAAATAATTGTGAAGATGGAAGTACAAACCAAGGGATATTCTTTAAGAATAATCAGTTTCCAAGCATGAAAATCACCTGTGGGTAAAAAACATTTTTAAACAAATTTTTGTCTTTCAGAGAGGAAGAGATGAATGATTTTCATGCAACAATAACATTTGTTACCATGTTTATTGGAATGTGAGCTGCAATTTATTTTATAATTAGAACTAAGCAAATCTGTGTGGTATTTTCTTCAATGGTCTTATTCAAACACATATATTAAAGACTAATTAACTCACACAGATCGGATGCAATGAACCTATCCAAGCTTTCAGGCTTGAAGCAGAGAAAACGTTCAATCTGTATTTTTAAGATTAATGACTAACTGATGAAAATACAGACATAAAGTCACATTCACGCTAAACTCTGAATGTGTTTTCTTTTATTGCTCCATTTCCCTCAGAACCAGAGAAATAACAACAGTTCAAGAAACTCCTTGGTTTCCAAAGGCTTCGTAAACGAAACCTTTATGTGATAATAATGGGTTGAAGAGTCCACAATATTCACATTATTAGCCTTATAATAAGTATACTTGCAGTGAAATCAATTCATTTTAATAAACTTCTTTTTGCATACAATACTTTTTCATATCGCCAGACCCAGAGTTTATACTTTGTGTAATGTAAACCAAATGTTTAACTGAGCAAGAGTTATAGTTATAGTTGAAGGGGAAAAGTTTCCATCCAGCTTATAATGGCAATATATTAATATTGATTTGGGTTTTAAAGATTACTTTGAATCATCTTTTTTTTGCTGTACGTCAATAATACAACATACAAGTGCAATGGTTTTAAACAGTTCAATGACAACTCATCATTAAAACTGGATGGTTTCCAAGCACAGGCCTGGCTTCTAAGCATAGTTCAAAGAATTTCAATATTGTTGATGTCAACACAATTATAAGCCTACGGTTGATTTATCTATTTAAAAGCCTGTTTTGATATATTGTTTTGATCATTGCCCTGTTGGAACATCCAACAATGTCCAGGTTCCTCTCAAAAGAAATAAATAATTTAGGATGATAAAAAACAACCCAGAAACCTCAAAGGCTCAAAGTTACCATAAACCGGGAGCTGCTGAAACACTAGTGTCGCTATGCACAATGAAGCAGGTTTAACATCACCATAGTTCAAGAAAAAAGCTCACGTTTAGTTTCTGGAGTGATTCCAACCTCAAACCTACTGCTGCTTTAGATTATGCATAAACGCCAGGAAACCAATCATAGAATGGTGGTCACATTTCTCACCAGAAGTATGACAGCTTCAAATTGATGGCTACAAAAAGTATGTTGTTTTTCAGCAGCTTCCTGAGGTGAATCTCACCAAATATTAGTTGGAATGTATGTATATATTTGAACCTGTATGTTTATGTCCTACTCTTTGTGGGTTGGAGAAAATTCATAGAATCGAACTTGTGCACACAATTCTTGTTTATTTTTTAACCATGAAAAGCTGTACTTTGTATCATCCTCGTACTCGTACTCGTCGTCTTCCGCTTATCCGGGACCGGGTTGCGGGGGCAGCAGACTCAGCAGAGACGCCCAGACGTCCCTCTCTCCAGACACCTCCTCCAGCTCCTCCAGGGGGAGCCCAAGGCGTTCCCAGGCCAGCCGAGCCACCTCAACTGGCTCCTCTCGAAGCCCTGCCACCGCGGAGCTTTTTAACCACCTCGGTGACTTCAGCCTGGGTGATGAAAGAGTCCAACCTCGAGTCCCCAGCCTCTGTTTCCACCACGGAATGCGTGATGGCAGGATTGAGGAGATCCTCGAAGTACTCCTTCCACCACCCGATAATGTCCTCAGTCGAGGTCAGCAGTCTCCCACCCCCACTATAAACAGTGCTGGCGAAGCACTGCTTCCCCCTCCTGAGGCGCCGGACGGTTTGCCAGAATCGCTTCGAGGCCAACCGGTAGTCCTTCTCCATGGCCTCACCGAACTCTTCCCAGGCCCGGGTTTTTGCCTCTGCCACAGCCCGGGCCACAGCACGCTTGGCCTCACGGTACCCGTCAGCCGCCTCAGGAGTCCCACAAGCCAACCACAGCCGATAGGACTCCTTCTTCAGCTTGACAGCATCCCTTACTGCCGGTGTCCACTGCGACAGGCACCGCAGACCTTACGGCCGCAGCTACGGGCAGCAGCATCGACAATAGATGTGGAGAACATGGTCCACTCGGACTCTATGTCTCCAACATCCCCCGGGATCTGGTCGAAGCTCTCCCGGAGGTGGGAGTTGAATACATCGCTGGCCGAGGGCTATGCCAGGCATTCCCAGCAGACCCTCCTCCTCCAGCGGATCCAACTCACCACCAGGTGGTGATCAGTGGACAGCTCAGCCCCTCTCTTCACCCGAGTGTCCAAAACATGCGGCCGAAGGTCTGATGATACGACAACAAAGTCGATCATCGACCTCCTGCCTAGCGTGTCCTGGTGCCAAGTGCACTGATGGACACCCTTATGTTTGAACATGGTGTTCGTTATGGACAATCCGTGACTAGCACAGAAGTCCAATAACAAAACACCACTCGGATTCAGATCGGGGAGGCCATTCCTCCCGATCACGCCTCTCCAGGTGTCACTGTCGTTCTCCACATGGGCGTTGAAGTCCCCCCGCAGGATAATGGAGTCCCCGGGAGGGGTACTATCCAGCACCCCCGACAGGGACGCCAAGAAGGCCGGGTACTCCGCACTACCACTCGGCCCGTAGGCTGAAATGATAGTCAGAGACCTCTCCCCAACCCGAAGGCGCAGGGATACGACCCTCTCATCCACTGGGGTAAACCCCAACACGAGACGACTGAGCTGGGGGGCAACAAGTAAACCCACACCAGCCCGCCGCCTCTCCTTGTGGGCCATACCAGAGTAGAAGAGAGTCCAACCCCTCTCAAGGAGAGGGGTTCCAGAGCCCATGCTGTGCAAGGAGGCGAGCCCGACTATTTCTAGTCAATATCTCTCGACCTCCCGCACAAGCTCAGGCTCCTTCCCCCCCAGCGAGGTGACATTCCACGTCCCTAGAGCCAGCCTAAGCATCCGGGGATCGGGCCGCTGAGGTCTCCACCTTCGTCCGCCACCCAATCCTCTTTGCACCGGTCCCTCACGGTTCCCCCTGCAGGTGGTGGGCCCACTGGGGATGGCCTCGCGTCTCTCGTTCGGGCTTGGCCCGACCGGGTCCCGCGAGGAGCAATCCGGCCACCAGGCGCTCTCCGACGGGTCCCGACCCCAGGCCTGGCTCCAGGGTGGGACCCCGGCTCCGCCGTACAGGGCGACGTCACGTGCCTCGATATTTTGGTCCTCATGAGGGATTCTTGAACCACTCTTTGTCTGACCCATAACCTAGAGCCTGTTTGCCATGGGAGACCCTACCAGGGGCATTTAGGCCCCAGACAACATAGCCTCTAGGATCATTTGAGCACTCAAACCCCTCCACCACGTTAAGGTGGCGGTTCAAGGAGGGGTTGTATCATCGTTCTGCCTTGAAAACAGAGTGGTTCAAATAAATCATTGAAAGCTCTAAATTAACATGCCATTCCTGCCGATGGTCAATATTTGTACACTTCTGATTGGAAATGTACAGTATGTACTGTACATGTTTCATAAACATGTAAAACAACAAACAAAGCTGTTATTAGCAGGGTTTTGAACTCATCGGCAGGAAAAAAAACAGCTTCCTGTGTTTAAAACGTCGCTTCACAACTCTGCAAACCTTTACTGTGAACAAAACGGTATGAACAGCCTAAAGAACAAGGAAAGCCTGTAAGCCAAAAAAGATTCTGTTAAATGTTTATTTATGGTCTCTTAAATATTTCAAACCTTGTCTTTAGATTTAATCAAGCATTGAGGCTTCTGTTCAAAGTTTATGTTGTGTGTCCACTGAGTTTCATCAGTATAAGCTTCATTTAGAGTGGAGACCCACACCTCTTCTCTAACAGTGGCTAAAACTCTGGCACACAAAACAGGCTTTTCGCTCCACTTCTTCAATTTATTCTCAGTCAATTCAGCTAACTGAGTGCTCATTCTCAGCACATAAATTAGCCACCGTTAACACTACGTTAAGGGCAGGCACTTTGAAGCATTTTAAAGCACCCATGGTGATCTAACACCACTATTTCATGGGGCCGCATCCCTTCACTGATACGGGGGGGTGGGACTTAATCAGCACAATGATCATTCTACAATTGTGCCATTTTTTCTGCTCCAATTTGCCACATATAAACGAGCCGCCATTTGGTTAGCGGCAGATCTCCAGAGACAAATCTGCGACTGGATGACAGCATGCTTACATACACTTGCCTTCTGGCCGTCCACTGCACAGATGAGTGCTTTAACAATAAACTGACCCAATTTGAACTCCATCTATTCATAGCAACAACGGGCTGCCGTAACCAAAAACACTAGATTCGTTCTTGAGAGGCTAAACGAAACATCTAGACTGAAACACATAAGCACCAAAGTGAAAACAGTGTGCTGTTAATTTGGCAGATGGTGTTTAGCACATGAAATGATGTCACTGTTGTCCAAGTGATGAGTGTGAGTATCTGAGCATGAGGCGGTGTACTCCTCCATCAGGGTGTCACGGTGAGTGGGCATACAGGGATCCCATCTGCTTTCTGTCCACACCAGTATCCTTCCCAGACAGATGCTCTGGAATGTGACTGAATCAGCCATTCACCAATGCGAAGCCAGACCCATCAAGACTAAAACAGGTTTAGTTTGCAGTACTAAGACAGATATGTCCAGGTTTTAACTGGTTCTGTTAAAAAAGATGAGAAATAAGGATGTTTCCAATGATTTCGAAAGTTATGGTCTCAAAATCACAAATTTCTACTGTGAAAAGTCCTTTTTATAAAATGTAAGTGAAAGTTCTGGAGTGACTGGAGCTTTGTCTGGCTGTGTGGAGTGGAGTCACACCACACTACCACTCCCCTACCTGTTTGGGCAAACACAACTGTCACTCCTACATATTTCAATGGTTTACATTTAAAGAATGTAGGCACCACCCATTACAGTGTTTGAGGTATTTCTTGTTCAAAAGCACAGTCCAGAACGGTAAGGGGCTTAGAGCATCATGTGTGTTAAGCCACAAGAGCAGACCGCTCAGCTAATTGATCAACTAACATCAGCTTTTTAAGACTCCCAGTGTCAGAGCAGAATGACAAAAAGGGACAATATTCTGCCCAATAAGCATGTCTACTTAAAAGATTCAGCTAAACTCAGAGGGTAATTATGCTACATTTGCACTGAATCTTCCTTTGAATCTCTGTGAAAAAAATGAAAAAAGCCAAATCTTTTAAAACGACCCTTTTCAGCTGAGCCTGAATACAAAATGCAGCTCACTAGTAGGAAATTAGGAATTAGTCCTTGATTTTGAGCAGTGAATTATCAGTATATTAGCAGCAGCAAGGCGCTTTACTGTTTTAAACAAAAGTATTTAGAACACTTTTAAACAGTCAGTCAGTCATTTTCTACCGCTTATTCCATAGTGGGTCGCGGGGGAGCTGGTGCCTATCTCCAGCAGTCTATGGGCGAGAGGCGGGGTACACCCTGGACAGGTCACCAGTCCATTGCAGGGCAACACACAAACAACCATGCACACTCATTCATACACCTAAGGGCAATTTAGAAAGACCAATTAACCTAACAGGCATGTCTTTGGACTGTGGGAGGAAGCCGGAGTATCCGGTGAGAATCCACACATGCACGGGGAGAACATGCAAACTCCATGCAGAAAGATCCCAGGCTGGGAATCAAACCCAGGATCATCTTGCTGCAAGGCAACCATTCTATGTTGGTTTTATGTGATTGCTATTTTTTAACCTTTAAACCATTACTTAGTTTGAATTGGACAGATATTTAGGAAGAAGCTGATATTCACACAGGAATTTAAGATGGAAGGTGGTGTGCCACAAATGATCTTCCTGTATCAAACACAAACTGAGAACAGAACATGTAAAGCCATTCTCATCAGAAAATAAAAAAAAAGGATTCATAACAGATCATAAGGCAGGGCAACAGCAGAATCCAGTGAGGAACAAAAAGGCAGAGCAGCTGAAGGAGGGATGTGATTAACACGAATGGAGCAGAAACACAGAGAAATCCAGGGAAGTATCTAGCAGAAATCTAACAGGAAATAATAACAAATAGAATAACAAATAGAATAATGAACAAATAAGGAAAACACCTAAAATAATGATAATAAGGAAATAACTTAAGCATGATCTAAAGAACTTAATAAACAGCAAAGAAATAGTCAAAATACACAAAAGAAAATGAAAACCCAGCACTTCAGAATCGTGACAGGACGTGTTAAACCCAGAAAGATCATCGATGGCACACTGTCTCTTACCTCAGTTTCCCCAGTAAATAATTATCAGCCTCTCTGCAAATAATCACCCAATGCAAAAATGACAATGGTTTAAAGGTTTATAAAATAGCATTTGCAGAAACTGATATGACTGTATACAAAAATTCTGGGTAATTTAAAGACAGTATAAATCTACTTTGGTCTTGGTTCTTTTCAGACTAGCCATTAATGTCAGTGTGCAGGTCTGACTTATCTAGATTTATGCTAAAAGAAGATGCCAAAAGGTTATCCTTTGCAAATAAGATCTTAACTACTTATAACCTTTTCAATGGAACCTCACTACAAAAATTCATGAACTATCTCTTTAATGCTTCTCTTTGTTCTATCAACTCAAACGTCGTGCTCAAAGTAACTTTAAAAGTTACGTTTGGTTTTTTTTGCAGCACTAGTGGCCTTTATTTTTTCTCATTTTTGCGACAGTAAGCTGACAGGAAAGGGGTGGAGACAAGACATGTTGCAGAGGTCACCTGGGCCGGGAGTCAAACCCACGATAGGCTGCGTCGAGGACTGAAGCCTCTGAATATGGGTTGCGCATTTTACCCCTGCACTCCCGCTGTGCAGCCCCAACTTTAAATACAGAAAAGTGGTGTTCTTTGTAATTTGCACTCCTATAGTATATCCTTTTTCTCATTGAAACTGACATAACAGGTGATACAACTGGGTATACTCAGCAACTAAGTGTACCAGACACAACAATGCCAGCCTCATTAAACAAGGTCTTAAAACTTAATCTAAATACAGCCTCCAAGCCAATTCCCAGTTTGACGACTGTCCCCTCTCCTCTCTGCTTCTGTACAACACGCGAGAGCAAAAAATCACAAAGTTAAGCCCAAAGTCTAAGATCACTAACCATCTGTCTCTGTGAGTCCTCGTCTCTTCAGTAATCCAAACTGCTTGGTGACTCAAAGATCTTGGCAGGCAGAGGGCTATAGAGATGTTTTAAACAAAGTCCAGCAGTTATTGTTGGCAGCCGCATCCCAGAGGTTCTGTTGCAATTTTTTATTTTAGGAAAAAACATGCGTGTTCAGATATACAAAGGTGTCACCAACATGACTAAGATGAAAGAAAGCCTGTTGGGAGAAGCATGATTAAGCTCTGAAACAGGACACATGTTATTTTTTTATTAAAGCAGGCTGTTAGGTGTTAGGTTTGGCTCTTGAAGAGTTCAACTCTCCTATTTCCCAAAAAATAATATCAGTCTACAGTCTATAGTTTATCCAGAAAGCGTTCCACTTCTTTCTATAAAGATGTGTGGAATTTGAGCCATTGCAAAACAAAATGAGATAATTTACAGTACACTGTGAGGTTAACTGTTTGTGACAGAGCCCAGAGGCTCTTGAACCGGCGCGATATGACGCTCAAGTGGCGAAATCTAGGACAAACTCAGTCACTATGTCTTCATCTCAGGCATACCTAATCCAACCTTCAGGGAGAACATGGCTGCAGCGGCAATCAGTAAGAAACACAGACATTGTCTTTGACTAAATATCTTCTTAACCAACATAAATCCCAGTCTATTTGGATCATCATCAATTAGTTGACAAATATAAATTGTCTGATAATGTGATCATATTGCAGTGCTGGACACATTTATTGCACCCTCCTAGTAAAAAGCCTTAAAATAAATTCATCTCACATTGCAAATGTAGAAAACACAACATTTAATTTGAACGCATTTATTCTGTGGTGGAAAATATTCATTGTAAAAAAAACACTTCTTTTCAAACACATCACCAGTTATTATTCACACTCCTATGAGTCCCTTTAAATTAATGAAACCGAAGCCTGATTTCAGATTGAAATTAAAATCCATGATGTAGCGAGGTTAGGGCAGGGGAGCTTGGTTGTCACAGTCACGAAATCTCGCTCCCTAGAGGGGTTAAAAATGTTTGTGTGTAAATTTTCAAAATAGTTGTCACAGACTAAATTTTCATTTCACCAGTTTGATACTTGATATTGAGATGAAAGGATTTAAAGTGTTTTCCACATCATAATGTAACTTTTGATTTTCTCTGTATTCATTTTCAATAGACGTTACACAAAAGATTCATAATTCAACACTTATTGGGAGAGCTACAGTTATAAAAGTATTTTTTGCTAGCAACAAATCACTGGTGGGGTTGGTTGTTACGTGGGTCCAGAGCATACAGTCTAAGAAGTGGGCACACCCTAAACTGTACACCAGGACAACCACTGTATATTTGTCAAAACTGTAACTCACAAAGAGAGTAAATAAAATAATATAGCCTGTGGAAGACCCAACTATTCTGCTATAGACACCTGTATTGAGTTTTTATGTAATTCATAAGTTTGTCAAGTAGTCTAGCCTATATGTTGCGTCATTTCATGGCATATGAGATGTTGTTGCCTTAATAAGATGGTGTTTCAACTGAGATACTAAACATTGTAAATTAAAAGATTCTATTATTTTTCAGAAGCCTTCTTTCTAAATGACTCACCTGAAACAACGTCAAGCCAAATTGAAACATCACAGATACCAGAGAAATATCCGCTCAAGTCCAAATCCAGCTGCCAGGAACATTCAACCAGTCCAAAACTGCAATTTTTGTGTAGAGTCAGAAAGTGGCTACAAAAAATATCTACTCAACCAAATTTACTCATATATACTTATGTTTCAAAATTTTAAAACAGCTTGAATGGTGACAAACATGGCTTGATCCACGTTTCTGTTTTCACACTGAAATAGAGGACCTTAAAAAAACATCCAAAACTCACTGTTAGAGAGATGTGGCAGAAAGTGGAATCTTGGGGTCCACAAGTCTCCATAACAACCATTAGATGAAATCTACTTGCCATCAGGTTTTTAGGGAGGCATGCCAGAAAAAAATGCATTTCTGTTCTACTATCACAAAGGTAAACATAGGAAGTTAGCTAAACTCTACTGGGACGTTAACAAACCAAGTACTTTGGATGGATGAAACTTAAATTGAGCTTTTCAGCAACAAACTCCCCAAGCGGGTTTAATGTAAAACATGGGTTGAATATGTGTAAAGGCATCGAATGTCTACTGTTGAGCATGGGCAAGGACTTGTGATCCTGTGGGCCTGTTCTCTACAAATGGCAGTGGGAACTTTTTCAGGGTATATTATTTTGTGGGCTACTTGGAATACTAAACATTTTACATAAAACTCTACTGAAACAAATTATGCCTAAACAGGAACCGCCCGCCCCCAGCCTCCTTGTTGACCTTTCCTACATTTTTCCAGTGTAAGTTTATGCTATTGCAACAAAAGATGAATTTGTTTTAAGCTTTTTTACACATCTTTACCAGGGGTCCCTATAAACATAAGAACATCTTGTTCTCTATTCCTCAGGCAGCCAATATAAGAGGGAGGGGAAACATTGTCATTTTTTTTCATACACAATTATATAACTACCCATACAACACCACAGCTTGGCGTAAAGGCTACAGTATACAAGTCCAGGTATTATTCAGTAACTTGAATTACGTTTACTGGAGGACTCTTCACTAAAGCAGAAAGCTCATCACGTTTATAATACTGAATATGGCTGCAGCTGCTGGAGACTGAAGAGCGTCTGAGCGCGTTTTCAAAGGGAAACATGTTACATAAATGTGCAAATGTCAGATTCAAACAGAGTCCACGTGATCCGTTTGTTGTTGTCAGCCACATTTACAAGCCTGCCAGTGCAAAAAAGAAACATCCTGGCAGCTTACAAGGGCTTCTTGCATTACAAAATCAGAGTGAAAAGAGACATGCAGTTACCTGCAAACAGCAGCATGTGTGCATGAATTACTTACACTAAAACAAGCAGTATAAGTACAAGATAAAATCATAAATACCGTATATCAACCGGTGACGTAATCCTCCAGCGCTTCCCGTTGATTTCAGAAAATCATAATATTGCGCGTCGATCAGGAGCCTCGCAGATCTCTTCCCTCCCCCGCTGCGAGCGCTCAAGTCTGCCCGATGGTTCAATCCCCTGCGAGATGCTGAAGAGAAACCAGGCCGCTGATTGGCCGTTTTCCTCCTGCCTCTGTTGTTGTTGTGTTTTTAGGATTGTGCTGCTACAATGAGCAGCAGGGCTCGTAGCGAAGAATCTTAGATGATGTCAAGACGCGGATGGCTTTATTTCAAATATATTTACAGTTTGATTAATAAGCAAGCATAAGAGTATTGAAGGAAAGAGATGCATAAAGGGGACTAACATTGGAGACACAGCAGCAATGAAAACTTAATATTTATTCTAACCCCTATTGGGTTTAATAAACGGTCCTGGATTTAGGGCGACCACAAGTAATTTTCCTCAGCAACTCCCTTTATATTTCATCCAGTGGCTCAAATACTTCTCAGAACAGATCTGGCCTCTGAACCTTACTCTCTTGACGTCCACTGCACCGAGGTTGTCACACAATCCAAGTAATGGGTGGACATGGATGGAGAGAAGGAGATTATGTAATCCCTACAGCCCTTTTGGTGAAGCATTACCAGTTTCTTAGATTTACATCCTTTTTTTACGTCTCAAAGACATGCAGCAGGAAGTGGTGAAAACACTTTCAGAACGGTGATAGGGTTGATTAAGATGAAAGCAGATCCAGCAGACTGTAATCACTCATTACATAATTGGCTGCTCAATCTGATTCAAACGCGCCACCGTGTGGTCAAATAGAGGCACAGATGTAGATGTACATTTTGAAAAATTTGAATATCAAAAAAGAATAGGAATAGAAATAGACCTTTTTTATAGACCCTCAATGGGGAATTTCAGGCGTAACAGAAGCAAAGTAAAAATGTAATAACAAAAAATAACAAGTGTGAGAACGTACAGTGGGAGCAAATGTAAGGCATAAGAAAGTAAAACTGTACAGTTATAGAAATTGCATACACAAATTCAATAAAATGTGGAATTGAGGAGAATTTGCAAAATGTGCTTGTATATTTATGCATAAAAACAGAGTACAAAACAGTCCAAATAATAGCAGGGATGTAAACAAATTATTAAGTGTAAAGATTTTGGGAGCAAAGACGGTTATAAAGTTGAACAGCTGCTGGGCAGAAGGACCTATGATAATGCTCATTTGTGCACCTAGGATGCAGCAGTCTGATCTAGTTCAACCTTTCATTTCTATACATTTTGATGATTAAGGCTTACAGCTAATGAAACGCCCATAAATAATGAGAATATTACATAAGACGAATTAAAAAAACTGTTTTAATACAGGAATGTCAGCATACCAATTAGTACTTCCATGTACTGTAGAGTATATGCGCTCAGTACTTGGTCAGGGCTTCTTTTCCAGGAACAAGTGCTGCAAGATGAAAGAATACAAAGGCTCATAGAGAGAGCAAAATCATTCATTTTCCACTATATAACTAGAACATTCAAACTATAATAATGACTGAGCCAAGTCAGGTTTTGGCTTCTTGTTGTCAAGATGGGCATGTTTTAAATATGCACACAAAACATTTTTGTTTCTGTGAAAATGCACGACTTGTTTAATTCTATTTCTATTAAGAGTTAGGCCAGTAATCTGCATTAACAAATGACTTTGTTTGATCCTTTATGTTAAGGTGCAGAGATACACCTCCAATACTTCCAATCATCTCCTGCTGATCTGAGATCAGGTCATGAGAGTAACAGCTCCAGGAGTGAAACATCCTTTCGTAGAGCAATACTCTCCAGTTCATTCAGGTAGATCCCAAGGAGGTTCCAGGCCGGAAGGAAACCAGTCAACACATTGCAATCAAATACTCTGCAATGTGTGTAAAATCTAAAGCGCATAAAGGAATGTAGGTTCTCCACCCCTTTCAGTTGAACATTTGCCCTCAAATAATATCAAATATTAGCATGTTTCAAAAATATGCATACCCCCATTTATCTGTTGGAATAAAGATTTATCTTGAAGAGGAGCTGTTCTTTTAATTTCTATAAATTAGGTAGATTAAACAGATTAAACAAAGCTTTACATATTTTAATTAAAGTGAAAGAAAAAAATCACATAATGCAAGTAAAAGAAACTAAAAGAAATAAAAAAATACACAACCATTCATACAAAAGATCGCTTTAGGGTTTAAAAAAATCCCCCTTATATCCAAACTGTTCAAGAACGTGTGAAACCGTGGTTGAAGATCCAAAACATCCTTCATCTATATGCAGAAAAAAAACATGGTGTTCCAGTTTTATTAAAGATATTTTCAAAACACAGTACTGGTTAGAATTACTGGCACCCTTTAAAATGTGACCCTTTATCTTTGAAAACCTTCTGAAACAGAATAATTTAACCCATTTTGTTGAAAATACAAAAACCTGGACAAAACATTTCAAAAATCATAAAAAGCAACAAAAACACAAACAGAAGTTATAACTTTACTTCACCATTTAGGTTAATCAAGACTTGTATAAAAACACAACGAGTCATCTGATTCACATGGATGTCGATTTAATTGTACAAATAGCTTTGGATGTTAGGTTAAGTGGTGACGATAGAAGAAAAAAGAAACTGCTGGAGAAATTTGGACTGATGGTTTGGTCCATAGCCTGCACTGCACAGAGAACCAAAAAGGCCAGAGAGGCATTTAAAGGCCAAAGCGGATACATCTACCCACAGAAGTAAAAGTGCAAGACTGCACTACTAAAGTTAAACACATTAGTAGATTATCTTCTTTAGAAGCTGAGGTAGAACTGCTGAGGTACTCTTGAGGTCTACAAGTAAGACTTTTGTATCAGAAGTTCTGCACTTGATTCATTGTGATTTGTGCATCACAATGATTTGAATGCATGGTTTTTTCTATCATACTTCTACCAAATCAATCTAGCTGCAATTATTTCTGAAGATAATTAACTAACTAGGTTTACAGTGCTCACAAGCCAATAATTCTGACCCGAGCTGTCACTTGTTCCCGACAGTACCAGATCCATCTCTTTTCAGGCGTCAGTCACTGTTAGGAAGGATCCGGGGTCATAACTGAGCTGCCCAGGGGGTCCTGTGCCACAGGAATGGATTTCTCACTGGTTCCTTGATCTTCATCGTTATTGTCAAGCTTCCAGCTTGTGATGACACTCATGGAAATTGCCCCTTAATGGCATACAAACACAAAGAAGTTGGAAATTGTTTTTACAAAATGTGTGTTTTCCAGTTAGTTTATCTATTTCTATCAAAATCTGTTAATAAATATATTTAGAATTACATTTCACGCTTAGCAAATAGAAGACAAAGAAATAGTATCAATATTTATCTAGCTGCTGTTTTTTTGCATTGTAGTGCTTATTGATAGGAAAATACAGTGTCTTGCAGTTGTATTCAGATCTCTTTACTCTGCTACCCCTAAATATAAGCAATGGAACCACCAGCCCTCAGAAGCAGGCTCCAATGAGTCCATAGAGCCCATCTTTGTATAATTTATTAACAGAATAAATCCAGCTGTTCTGTGAAAGCCACAGAGGTTTGTAAGAAAAAGCTTCTTGTGAACAAAAATTATCATGAAGACCAAGGAACAGAGCAAGGGAACCCACCCCCATGCTGAAACAGGGTGATGGCAGCATCATGCTCTGGTGATGTTTTTCTTCAACACAGACAGGGATGTGAAAGGGGTAGGAGATAAAAACAGTGCAATACTAGAAGAAACATGAAGGAGGTTGCAAAAGTCTTTAGACTGGGGCAGAGGTTCTTCTTCCAGCTGGACATCAAACTTCAACAAACAGCCAGAGCTAAAAATGAAGAGTTTGTTCATGTGTTCAAATGGCTCATTCAAAGTCCAAACCTCAATCCATTTGGGAATCAGTGGCAAGATTTAAAAAGCAATGTTCAAAGAGGCTCTCCATCCAATTTGACTGAAGTTGAGCTTTTTCACAAATAAATAAAGGGCAAAACGTTCAATTTGAGACATGCAAAACTAGTAGAGAGATACCCCAACAAGACTTGGAGCTGTAAGTGTGACCTAACATGGTTCTACAAAAGTACTGACAGAGACGTGCTGAATGCATGCCACAATTATTCGGATATTTTGTAAAATAGTTGAAAACCATGTAACCTTCCACTTCACAATGATGTACCGGTAATACCTTTTATCGGTCAGTCACAAACAATTCAGGTAAATTACATTGAGGTTTGCAGTTGTAATGAATATGAATGTATGAATATCAGGAGATATGAATAGTTCTTGAAGGGGCACTGTGTATGTACAGTATGCATGTGTGTGTATATATATATATATACACTGCTCAAAAAAATAAAAGGAACACTTAAACAACACAATATAACTCCAAGTAAATCAAACTTCTGTGAAATCAAACTGTCCACTTAGGAAGCAACACTGATTGACAATCAATTTCACAGCTGTTGTTCAAATGGAATAGACAACAGGAGGAAATCTTTGGTGATTAGCAAGACACTCAATAAAGGAGTGGTTCTGCAGGTGGGGACCACAGACCACTTCTCAGTATCTATGATTTCTGGTTGATGTTTTGGTCACTATTGAATGTTGGTGGTGCTTTCACACTCGTGGTAGCATGAGACGGACTCTACAACCCACACAAGTGGCTCAGGTAGTGCAGCTCATCCAGGATGGCACATCAATGTGAGTTGTGGCAACAAGGTTTGCTGTGTCTGTCAGCGTAGTGTCCAGAGCCTGGAGGCGCTACCAGGAGACAGGCCAGTACACCAGGAGACGTGGAGGAGGCCGTAGGAGGGCAACAACCCAGCAGCAGGACCCCTACCTCCACCTTTGTGCAAGGAGGAACAGGAGGAGCACTGCCAGAGCCCTGCAAAATGACCTCCAGCAGGCCACAAATGTGCATGTGTCTGCACAAACGGTTAGAAACCGACTCCATGAGGATGGTATGAGGGCCCGACGTCCACAAATGGGGGTTGTGCTCACAACCCAACACCGTGCAGGACGTTTGGTAAATTCACCTTTAGATCACAGTGTGGCAACTGTGGCTCAGTAGGAAGAGTAGTTGTCTTGTGATCGGAAGGTTGTGGGTTCGATTCCAGCTTCCTCCTGCTGTATATCGATGTGCCCCTGGGCAAGGCACTTAACCTCAAGTTACCGACCAATCTGCGTATCGATGTATGAATGTGTGAGTGCGATTGGGGGAATGTGACTCTAGTGTAAAGTCTGTATGACTGGAAAGGTGCTATATAAGTTCAGTCCATTTACCATTTACACTGATCACATGTGACAGAGTCTGGAGACACCGTGGAGAGCAATCTGCTGCCTGCAACATCCTTCAGCATGACCAGTTTGGCAGTGGGTCAGTAATGGTGTGGGGTGGCATTTCTTTGGAGGGCTGCATGGCCCTCCATGTGCTTGCTAGAGGTAGCCTGACTGCCATTAGGTACCGAGATGAGATCCTCAGACCCCTTGTGAGACCATATGCTGGTGCGGTTGGCCCTGGGTTCCTCCTAATGCAGGACAATGCTAGACCTCATGTGGCTGGAGTGTGTCAGCAGTTCCTGCAAGATGAAGACATTGAAGCTATGGACTGGCCCGCCCGTTCCTCAGACCTGAATCTGATTGAGCACATCTGGGACATCATGTCTCGCTCCATCCACCAACGTCACGTTGCACCACAGACTGTCCAGGAGTTGGTGGATGCTTTAGTCCAGGTCTGGGAGGAGATCCCTCAGGAGACCATCCACCATCTCATCAGGAGCATGTCCAGGCGTTGTAGGGAGGTCATACAGGCACGTGGAGGTCACACACAATACTGAGCTTAATTTTGACTTGTTTTAAGGACATTAAGGATTTGTGTAACTCCAAATCCAGGCCTCCATTGGTTAATAAATTTGATTTCCATTGATGATTTTTGTGTGATCTTGATGTCAGCACATTCAACTTAATACAGAACAAAGTATTCAATGAGAATATTTCATTCATTCAGATCTAGGATGTGTTATTTGAGTGTTCCCTTTCTTTTTTTGAGCAGTGTATATACAGTATATATATATATATATATATATATATATATATATATACATACATACATATAGAGAGAGATATCAATATATATAGTTCATGTAAGCGAGTATATTAGAAGTGAGATGCTTACTTGTTTCACTCTGCATGGGATTTTCTGTCCCATAGTTAAAATTGTTCTCTTTTTCTGCAGACTTCTTAAAGTTTTCCAGCTAAACAAAAAAAAAAATAAAGCATGTTAATGCAACATAACTGAGCTCTTTAATGTACTATTTTTTTTTAAAGGGAGATATGAGTCAATACCGTTACTTCTGTACATATAGAGTCTGACAGTCTGCTGGAGAGTGGACTTGTGTTGGTAAATCTGAAGAAACTGCATTTAAGTCAAAACAACATGAAGGATCTTTCTCCGTAGAATTTATCTGATTATTTGAGGTGCTGTGAGGCATCATTACCTTGGACTCTCTGATAACGTTGGCTCACAATGATGTGATCCTTCTGGGCTCTAGAACACAAAAGAGGTTTTTTACACAAAGGACTGAATCGGCTACATAAGGTGAATAAAAATAAAGCTCCAACCGTTTGAGCGCTGCTATGAGGTTTTGAAGAGCAGGAATGTTTAGCTTCAGAATCTCGTTTTCTGGCTTCTTGCTGTCGACTTCTCTTGACGTATTCATACGTGCTTATGCCTTTATAAACTGTGAAACGGCCGGGAAAACAGAGAGATGAAGAAATTGTGAGCATTTTTGACACGGGGAGAAGAAAAGGATCCAAAGAAACGATCTCTTACACAGGTAAAGGTGAAATCCCAGCAAATGGCTGAGAAGCATCAGACAGATGGTGCAGAGCAAGACTGTTATGAAGGCTAATGTCAGGAGACCAGCTGAACTTGTCTTTACCGGAGCTAATGGTAAAAACAGCAGCCATGTTGTATTCGCCAGCATTGCTTTACAAAGAAAAGAACATTAATATAACAACATTTCAAAATCATGTGGGTTACATCAAGCGAGACGTAAAACTCACTGTCAAACTGTGGTGCAGACCGTAAGATGTGCGGATCCAGGTAATGTTGAACAAATATGAACAAGATGACAACGATAAGTATAAGGACTGATAGGATGGCAGAGACGAGTGCCCCCAAAAAGAACCTGAAACACGTAAAAACTGAGGGTTCATTTATGTAGCATGACTGGCTTTTAATTTAGTAAAAACGGTGCTCTCACCGTACGAGAGCACCGTTTTATCCAAATCATGATCTTACCTGTAGTTCCTCCGACCCACGCAGGTGTTCAGCCATTTGCAATGATGGTCAAAGCCTTCCACGCATTTGTTGCAAACTCCACAATGTTTCACTTCGGGGCCACTACAAGAAAATCATTCCAGCTTATTATCATTCATTAAATACATGGCTCAACGTTTGTCTCATCAGTGAATTTATTTTGCGTCTAAAAGGACTCCAATCTCGACTGTCCTGGACTGCAACAGGCACACAGAGGTCCTTCCAATAATCTGCAGCCTGGAAAGATTAACAAATGAACACATACTACTGGTTCCAGTTGAAGAAGCTCTTGCTGCGTTACATTTTAGGGATCTGCTGTTGCCAGCTACAGTCCAGTTGGAGTCCATCTTCAAATTGAGTGAAACATGCCGAGAAGAAGTGAAGGACAAATGGGTATAAAAACAGTATAAAGGCAATTCTAGAAATCAAAATCAAACACACAATGCTGTGCAAAACTATCAATACCCCCTAAACATTTCCATATTTGTCATTTTGTGATTGACCAACACAAAACAGTGAATAATTGTGTAGTTAAAAAAAGCTTAAAATCTAAAAACTGTGTCTCAAGTTTTTATTCAGCCCCTTTATCTATGATACCCCCAAATGAAACCCAGTGAAACCAATAACCTTCAGTAGTCAACAGAGCTAATCTGTGTGGGATTTCAGCTCAAATTCAGCTCAAATAAATTCAGTTGGCCTATTAAGGCCTCTGAGGTTAGTTAGAGACCATTAGTGAACAAATAGCAACATGAAGACTAAGGAACACAGCAGACAGGTCAGGGTTGTGAAAAGGTTTAAGCAGTTTTACGTTATAAAACAACAGCATAAGTTCAGAAAATTTTAAAACAAAGCAACGTTCAACTGCAAAGCTACCTGGACATGACTGTACACCTAAACTGACTAGGAGAGAATTAATAAGAAAGCAGCCAAGAGGCCCAGGGTAACTGAAAAAGAGGGTTTTTGTCAGTTGAGGAATAATTTTTGGCACAGATGTTGAGAATTTATTTTGGGTTTTAACAGGATCTGTTTATGACGTATTATTTGATAATATAATATAAATTATTTTTTGGGTTTATAATTATTATTTCATAGAGATTTATTTAACATCTGGTTAAAAACTGGACCATTTCTTGTGTGACTTTTGATAGAAAGGACTTTATATCCCATGATGCTTTTCGGGGAAACAGGAGTTGGACTGAGGACTTCAGGCTAGTTTGGATTTTTGTTTCTCAAAGAAGGTTTCCTGGCTTGTCAAGTTTGTCGCACATCTTTAGTGATGTGTATGATTCGTTCTCGCCTTTTTTTCATTAAAGTTCACCTGAAGCAATGATCTGTCTCCTTCTCGTCATTAGGATAGTTACTAAATACAACATTTTTTTGAAGCCGAAACTCGGGAGCCCAGAAGATCTGAAAGTGTTGCAGCGGTTTTGAGGAAACCTCCATTGTTAAAGATGGCCGTTACCAAGTGGAGTTGCCGTGGCGACAGAATCACTCTCCATTACAATTACCACATTGCCAAAGGAAGATTGCCGTGTTTGAAAAGAAAACTAAGAAAAAATGTTGCGCTCTAAAGCAGATACAACGAAGTAGTGGAGAACTACTTGAAAGAAGGAATGGCTGAAGAGTACGTTATTGCAAGCAGTGTAAGATATCATTTGCCTCATCTCACAGTACTAAGGGAGGATAAAGGAATGACAATAAATGCTAAATGCAACGTTCGGTGGAAAATTAAGATAAGACATGCAGGTTGATGTTTACAGATGCTCTCCATCAAATCTGACTCAGCTTAAGCATGTTTGCTAAGAAAAACTGGCAAAAATCCATGTATCCGAATAAAATACATACAAGTTTATGATTGTTCCATGACAAATGTACAAAAAGGTTTTCAACCTACTAAAGTCAGGCCTAGCTTTTTGGATGTAACTATCAAGAAGTCACCCTAATAAAAGAAAATTTAATTTAAGAGTCGTTTTTTAGAGCAATGCAGGGACAGCACATATTTGAAAGATGATAAACACATACATTATGGCATTGAGAAAGCATCAAGACAAAACCTGCAACAGACTGATAGATACATACTAAGAACCGACATTTAGCCAACAAAGTATCTATTGCAAAAACCTAAGCGGTTATTAATAGATTTTGTATAACTGAGACCAAATATATGTTTACAATGCCATATGGCAACAGAAATGTCGAGATATGAAGCATATAACAGCATCTTTAACTGTAAAATGTTATATTATATTAGAAACAGCTGACTGGGATACGTACACCTTGACATCACAGAGGTAACAGTGAAGGTTCTGGATGACATGCGCTTGTTTTGCCCGGTCAAAAAGAGGCAAAGGGGTGGAATAGTTCTTTTTTGCCCGAACGCTCACATCTGCTGGATCTATAGTCACAGTAGCAATGTTGGTGAAAAAATGAAATAAAAATGATATGCCAGAAATCTGAGAAAATACCAGTTAAGGAAGCTAGCAATGATGCCTAAGGATTGCAGCAATAAAAGAAAAAATACACATGTTTCATATGAATTAAACAAAATGTAAAATTCAGGTTCACTATAAATTAATGGCAGATAGGTCTACTGTGGGCTGGCCTGCAGGAAGGAAGGAAGGACAGAAGGAAGGGCACAACAAGGGAAGGAAGAAAGGAAGAAAAGGAACACAAGGTAGGAAAAACAGATGAAGGGAGGAAGGACAAGAAGAATGAGAGAAGAAAGGAAGGAGGACACAAGGAAGGAGTGAGGGAAGACTCAAGAAAAAGGAAGATCAGAGAAAAAGATACAAGGAAGGTAAGAGAGAAAGAAGAAATTACACAAGGAAGGAAGAACATTAAGAGGGACAGAGAGAGGAAGTAAGGACGCAGGGAAGAAGATAAGAGATAAGAAAGAAGGACACAGGAAAGGAATGGAGGTAAGATGCTCAGAAGGAAGAAAACAAGTATAGGGACACAAGAAAAACAAATGAAGGAAGGAAGGAAGGAAGGAAGGAAAAACACAATGATGAAAGTAAGGAAATTGTGGAGGGATAAAAAGGAGGAGGGCACAATTTCTGGAAATCAAATACTTTTCCATCTTCTTATTTTCCTTTTCCATGCTTTTTGAGACCTGGAAAATACTGAAATCATTCCATAGGTTTCTGTAATTTTCCAGCCTGCGTGGAAAACATGTTTTTAAAAAGTCATCTCTGTTTGTCGTAAAATTTATCAAATCATCCTCACTATGCATCACATATTTACATATCAGAAAGATGTCAAATCATCTGGCCATTAAAGGGGTGTTAAAATTAGATAAATACGACCTCCAGTCCAACCCAACACATGACATGCTGCACTGTTTGTTTAACAGTAAAACTAAACCGTTCAGAGTAAATCGTCAACAGGCTGCCAGTCCATACAAACAACAGAGAAATATGAGAGGCAACACTGCACACATACTCATACCTAAGGGCAATTTGGTGGATGGTGTCTGAATATAGTCTCGGGGTCTCCCCCAGAGTCTCCTCCCAGCGGGATGTACCTGGAAAAGCTCCAAAAGGAGGCACCAAGAAGGCAACCCGAACAGATGCTTGAACCATTTCAACTGACTTAGAGGAGCTGACTCTCTGATTTAATGAACAAATATGAAGCCAAAATGGAGAAAGCTATGGAAAAATTAAGCAGCTACACCAAAAAAAAAACATAGAAACATAAAATACTGAGCAACACTCTGACACTGGCGGATGTTTTTGCTCTCGTCTTGCATAAGATTTCCATAAGAAACTTTAATAAACCTCACTGAGTGATCTTTATCATAACAGCGCTCAGATAATCTAATTTTTCCATAAAACTACCATGAACCCTCAGTCAGCCCTGTTCCGTTTTGATGTTTTCCATTTGCAGCTTTGAAATTTAATACTTGTTGATGACCCACATTTCCAGAGGGTTGCGGGTGTTTTTTGTGCCTTGGAACATAAACACATTAAAACAATCTAAGAAACGGGTGGGGGCAGTGGGGTAGGGCTACCTCTTGTAAACATGGGATTTAGCTGGAGTACTGACAGATAACCTATACATTCACAGGGAGAACAAGCAAACTCCACAGAAAATTGCCCCTGTCCTGCATTTGAACCAGAACCTTACTGTTTCAAGTCAACAGGACTAATAGCCGCGACGCCATCCAGGTCTGGGCTACATTTCTTACCAGATAACCTGTTTTTATCCTTAATCCAGCAGAAATTTAGAGGGCACTGAAGGATATTCCCTGGAAACTTTGCTTGAGGATCGTTGGAAAGGATCTTGAAGTGGAAATTCGTCTCATAACCTAACCTGGTCAAGCAACACAATGTGTTTTGTGTTGTGGGTTTTTATACTACTTATATGGCCGCCTTTGTTTAGGACAGTTTTTTCATTCATTATACAAGTTTATTACAACTAAGTGCAAACATTTGGAGTTAATTTGACCTTTGAATTATTGCTTCCCTGAGCTTGCCAGGTTAAATATAACTTGAGCTAGATGATTAAATAACTACAGGTCCTTCTCAAAATATTAGCATATTGTGATAAAGTTCATTATTTTCCATAATGTCATGATGAAAATTTAACATTCATGTATTTTAGATTTATTGCACAGTAACTGAAATATTTCAGGTCTTTTATTGTCTTAATACGGATGATTTTGGCATACAGCTCATGAAAACCCAAAATTCCTATCTCACAAAATTAGCATATCATTAAAAGGGTCTCTAAACGAGCTATGAACCTAATCATCTGAATCAACGAGTTAACTCTAAACACCTGCAAAAGATTCCTGAGGCCTTTAAAACTCCCAGCCTGGTTCATCACTCAAAACCCCAATCATGGGTAAGACTGCCGACCTGACTGCTGTCCAGAAGGCCACTATTGACACCCTCAAGCAAGAGGGTAAGACACAGAAAGACATTTCTGAACGAATAGGCTGTTCCCAGAGTGCTGTATCAAGGCACCTCAGTGGGAAGTCTGTGGGAAGGAAAAAGTGTGGCAGAAAACGCTGCACAACGAGAAGAGGTGACCGGACCCTGAGGAAGATTGTGGAGAACGGCCGATTCCAGACCTTGGGGGACCTGCGGAAGCAGTGGACTGAGTCTGGAGTAGAAACATCCAGAGCCACCGTGCACAGGCGTGTGCAGGAAATGGGCTACAGGTGCCGCATTCCCCAGGTCAAGCCACTTTTGAACCAGAAACAGCGGCAGAAGCGCCTGACCTGGGCTACAGAGAAGCAGCACTGGACTGTTGCTCAGTGGTCCAAAGTACTTTTTTCGGATGAAAGCAAATTCTGCATGTCATTCGGAAATCAAGGTGCCAGAGTCTGGAGGAAGACTGGGGAGAAGGAAATGCCAAAATGCCAGAAGTCCAGTGTCAAGTACCCACAGTCAGTGATGGTCTGGGGTGCCGTGTCAGCTGCTGGTGTTGGTCCACTGTGTTTTATCAAGGGCAGGGTCAATGCAGCTAGCTATCAGGAGATTTTGGAGCACTTCATGCTTCCATCTGCTGAAAAGCTTTATGGAGATGAACATTTCATTTTTCAGCACGACCTGGCACCTGCTCACAGTGCCAAAACCACTGGTAAATGGTTTACTGACCATGGTATCACTGTGCTCAATTGGCCTGCCAACTCTCCTGACCTGAACCCCATAGAGAATCTGTGGGATATTGTGAAGAGAACGTTGAGAGACTCAAGACCCAACACTCTGGATGAGCTAAAGGCTGCTATCGAAGCATCCTGGGCCTCCATAAGACCTCAGCAGTGCCACAGGCTGATTGCCTCCATGCCACACCGCATTGAAGCAGTCATTTCTGCAAAAGGATTCCCGACCAAGTATTGAGTGCATAACTGTACATGATTATTTGAAGGTTGACATTTTTTGTATTAAAAACACTTTTCTTTTATTGGTCGGATGAAATATGCTAATTTTGTGAGATAGGAATTTTGGGTTTTCATGAGCTGTATGCCAAAATCATCCATATTAAGACAATAAAAGACCTGAAATATTTCAGTTAGTGTGCAATGAATCTAAAATATATGAATGTTAAATTTTCATCATGACATTATGGAAAATAATGAACTTTATTACAATATGCTAATTGTTTGAGAAGGACCTGTATATAAAAAGAAGACACGTGCACTGTTAAGGGAAAATGTCTGTGAACATGAGCTATTCTTTGGTCTCAGATACTTCAGTAAAATTATCTAGTGTGTTGACATCATGCAGTGTTCATCATGTAACAAAAAGACCACTGAACATGCCTTTCCAGCTTGACGGGGAGCACAGAAACGGAGAGAGAGTTATGTTGTGTATGACTGGAGGCTATATAAACAGGCTACACAACAGAATCCTTGTGTTGTTTTCCCCTAGCAGCCCCAAACACGCTCTTAGCTGAGTCTAACGTTTGTTGCATATTCAAATAATAGAAACCCACAGCTGCAATGACAGCATAAAGGATACAGCATAGCTCACGGTGTTCCAAGGCCGAGGCAGGAGAGGGATAAAAACCCCAAAGGTGACTACGGTGAGGTAAATGAGCACCAGCCACCCAACCACTTGCAAGGGCTGAAGGGGCCACGACCATCCGTTGATCCTTGGGGTCTTGGAAGGGACCAGCTCACTTTTGCTGCTGCCATGTGCAGGAGCTGTGCGTCTAAACCTCCGATTGAAGCAGTTCATCTGGACAGTGTGAGAGGAGAATAAGCGCAGGCTTGTAGTTTATATGCATATTCTCCTCCTGCAGAGTGTGGGCATATTTGTTGGGAAATGAGTTAGGAAAATGAGCTGCTGATAACGACAGCAACTGTATAACTGGTGACCAGTGGAGCTGTGCTTAGACTTTCAGCAACAAGAGGGATGGAGCAGACACTTATCTAGTTTCAGCTTATATAGGAATAAAAATAGTTGGAAGCAAAACCTAAATAAAATATTACAGGGTGTATTTTCTTGTCACTAAAACATGTTTATTCTGCTTTGTGTTTAGGTTCATGACATCACAAAAGGCAAAGGATTCCAGCTGTCATAAGTAAACATTAGAGAGGCACCAATCAATCAACCAGAGAACCAAACTATCAGATTTTTTATTGATTGGCTCAATCAGTAATCAGCAGAAAAATATCAGAATGTTGTCAAAACCAAAAGCTTCTATCATTTCATAATCAAGCTGCTCGGCTCGCATTAGTAAACATCATGAAGATCAAGCAATTTTTGACAGATTTCGACATAGATTCAGATCTCCTTTGCTGTGCTCAGTTCAGTCTTCCTGATTTCTCTTTAAATCTGTCTCCATCTTACCTTCTTGCAGCCTGAAAGATTCACAGATATGTCGTAGAACACAATGTTTCCTTTAAATGTTTTTTTTTTTTTTTTTTTTTTACATCTCATGTAAAAAAAACATGTCTCGGTTTAAACACCTCAAATATCGTTAGCCTCATAGCATAATTGCCTAAGTCATATTTTACTTTTCTTTATAATTTTGCTTGTAATTATCACTCTAGATCTTTGGCTCTGACATGTTGGTATCCCAGCCTGTCATGGTCCTCATTGACGGATTTTACAGAAAGGTGTGGCATGTAGCTTTAATAGCAGAGCAACAGGCTGTCAAAAAGTAAACTGGCATCATCATACTCAAGTGATGGTTTTATTCTGTGCATTTACTTTGTGAACTAATTGGAGTTTGTATTTTAAGACAAAAACCGTGGAAGTTGATTTATCCAATTAGGGAAGTAACAGAATCCAGAATGTAATTAACCGGATACTTGAAGAAAACCTTCAGGAAACAGCTGACCTAAAGAGGAAAAGGGTTACACAAAGTTCAACATTCCTCTTTCATAAATCTTGTGCTTTTACCTCAAAATCCTGATTCAAAATGCACAGATATAGCCAGAATTTGATAAAAACAATGATAATTTTTTCTGTATATATATATATACACACATATATATCATGAAATATGTTTCCTATTCAAATATTTTACTTTTACTTGACATATGCCCATCTTCTTGGAAAACATTGATGTTACAAACACAAAAAACTTGGTTGAATCCCTCAAAACAACCCCCAAAAGCCAACAGAACAGGTAATTATTTATGAAAACTGTAACTCAAATGTATTACTCACCTTTTTGGGAGAAAACCACCACAAAAAGCACTTTCTTCGCAAACGAGGATTTCCACCGCATAATAATATCCTTTAGTTTCTTGTTGTCGGCCGAGCAGGTGCAGCATCAGTTAGAAATGTTACAGAAATCTGCGTGGATTCAGCCGAAACGTTTCATGCCCTTGTTTAGTGAAGGACGAAAAGCCAGAAGTTGAATCCACTCACTCAGCAGGTCTCAGAAGCGCTATGGTAACTGTTCCAGCGCGCATGCGCGGGGCGACTCTTCTCATGATCAACTTTTTTCTTTATTTCTCCGAACAGCTAACGTGCCTTTCACAATAATCTTTATTGGTTATTTAACATACCTTACCCCGCTGTGTTCTCATGAGGAAACTGCAGATTAAATGGACTTCTGCTTTCAGAAGAGCTCCCCTATCGTTTCAGTATGATCTCCTCTCGATATGCAAATGTATGTAGCAGAAATGGTTCTATACTTTCACTTCTTTCAAAGACTGAGACACCACAAACTAATCCTTTTTTAACTTAAAGCCTTCAGAAATAAAGAGATCTGACGTCATTCATGCGTCTCAACATCTGCTTTTGTAACAGCTTCCTTTGACTGTGAATAAACTACATTTATCTGTGCATTTTGACACTGCATTCAAATTACTTCCACATAACAAAATGCAAGGAAACAGTTCATGTACAACACACACCTTATGAATGCAGGTGCAAGTATTTATTCTTGAAGGGTTGCCTTGATACAAAAACATACAAATACAATTGTACACCAATTGTTCGATCAGTGGTAGGCTGGTGCTGTTAACACCAGCATAAAGGATCTTCTGTGTGCGTGATCAGCTGTTGGCTGAGCCCTCTGGTTCTGGAGACTGCAGGAACTCATAGGGATCGTGAACCATCTCCGAATGGTCCCCGACACCCAGGTGTGACGGGCTCCCTGTGGACGCACAAAAAGTTTTTTTGTTACTGCACTGGAGCTAGTAATTCCTGCAAAGCAAAGGAAGCTTTAAAACATTAACTTTCAAAACGAACTGGAGACTTTAAGTTACACATCTTGCAGATACCTAAGTGGTGTTGGTCTCTTTCAGAAGCATTTGAAAGGGAGGAGAGGTTGGATGAGGGTCTGGAGCAAACTCTTTCAACCTGAGCCTCCTGGAACTCCTGCAGGAGTTTATCAGCGTCGTCATAGTGCTGGTGACCTTCTTCGTTCAATGGCTCTTTTTTTACTGTTTTACCTGCTGATGTAACGGTGAAAGTAAGATGATTCTGATAGCAGAGCATCAAATAATTTTCCCACTTGATGAAAAGAAGCACATTTAAAATCCACAAGCAAGTTTTACTGCTGTTTGTTAAAAACGATCAGACTAGAATACATAAAAGTACAGACAAAATGTGTTGGATGTTCTTTAACAAAAGGTAGAACTTTTAAATCCAACACAAAATTAAAGCATTACAGGATTATCCTAATTTCTGAATCATACTTAGGACCTTTATATGAATTTCATTGGACTCAAAAAAGAGCATCTGAATATTGATCAGAGCTAATCAGTGGAAATTGAGTAGCCCAAGTTAGCTTACTGCTGCCTCCCATCTTTTAGTGTTAACATAATTAAAGCATGTTTACACAAGTACCATTTGGCTCAGGTTCTTTGATGAGGTTATGGTGGCATTTCTTGTACACGTGTGAACACATTTACACACCATTACTCACCTAATGGATTGAGCAATGAAATATCCATGGACATATCAGGATAGCTCTTCATTGACATGAAGTCCAGCACTGACCCGCTTTCGCCAAGGCTAGTACCGTCCGATATCTTAATGAAAGAAAGAAAAAACAATAAAAGAATGGAGAAAAAAAAATGCAGAATGAGTCAGGCACGGATATTCAAAGAGAACATAGAAATAACAGGAGACAGGTGAATGTCAGGGTACCTGTATGTCACAGATGTTAGACTTGGTTTCATCAGGTTTTAACATTATGTTTCTTTTCTGAAATATAAAATACGTGTCATGCAGAAAGCAAACATTTACCAAACAAAGCAGACTGAACCAGATTTCAAAACAACAAATAAGGTATGAGTCAGATGTACTGAACCTGTCGAATCTGACCGACGGCTTTGGAATGATCGCCTCCTGTCATCTTGTCCAGAAGCTCATCGACCCAACGTTTGGTGACACTTCCACAGCCCTTCACAAAGTCCTGCACGCTGTTTCAGTGAAGAAGAAAAAACAAAGCTGACTGACTACAGACTGTGTAAACTGAAAATGTCTAATATCACAGTTGGATATTTTTTACAACCTCAGAGCGCACTGTACCCCCGTCTCATCGCTATACGCTGAATAAAGCATGTCAGTCTCATCAGACTGCAGGTCTGGAAAGACGGAGTTCTTCTGAAGGCTCTGGATGTTGTAAGCGCTGCTAAGAAATGTTACTACAATGCAAGAAACATTTATAAGATGGGACAAATACCCTGGGTGAGTAAAATTTCCCAAAATTATTTTGACCTACCTTTATGTCTCCGGTCATCTTTGAACCCTAATGTTGTTAATCCAGGCAGAAGCTTATTCGACAAAGAACTAAGATCCACATTATGGGTCTCCTCTTCTGGAAAATGAAATCAATTCATATTTAGCATCTCAAGCAAAAATCTCCAATCATATCAATGTAGAGAAGTTTAGGAAAGAAACAGGGGTTTTTAAACAAGATCTAGAATAACAACAAACCTTCAGCATCAGGGTCAAGTTGGTTTACAACAGTATACAGAAGAGAGCCATCTGACTCTTTGCGTAAATAACCCATCTGAAAACAGAACGGTGACAGCTTCAGGTCATCAAACCGCCTCATGTAAAAGAAGAGTGTATACCGAGAACCATTAAATATATGTGAAAATGCATTAACGTGGCACACCTTAGAGTTCGGCATGTATCTGTTGATGCGATCGCGAGCTTCATCTGCAGAATGTTCCACCAGAGCCAGAACATGTTCCTCTGCTGTGCTGTCAGTCAGGCTGCAAGCATTTCCCTCTGGTTCAAACAGGTAGCTGAGGAAACACATATGATGTTGCAGCATCACTATGCCGATGATTAATGGGGAAAAGAGATTTACCAAACATCGGGGCTCTTCTAGTGGTCCTTCTGACAGCATGTGAATTAGAGTACATGTTAGGAAAACCTGGTGACTTACTTGATGTCTTTAACTGGTTGTTTTCTGGACTTTTTCGCAGATTCCACAGGGAGGGGGATCGTTTCAGGTGGAGGGAGGTCAGCAGTCTGTTCTTCGTCTCCTAAAATTGCTGCCTGCTGTGTGAAATCCATGTCCTGCATGAAAGACATGCTGCGCTTCAGTGCCAAAAGTCGGTCCTGCGCAAACAGAACAAAAGTTAAACGGTTGTTTTGGTGCATACATTTCTGCCATTTTGCAACAATGTTTTCATTTGATCCTCCTGTGTTCAAATCCTGGTTGAGCCAGGATGCATTCCTGTGTGCATATTCTCTCCGTTTATGCATACGGTTTCCCTGGGTAGTACAGTTTCCTCTCATAGTCTAAAAACATGCATATTGGGTTAAATATAGGTTCTAAATTCCCCTTAGATATGATTGTTTTGAACACAGTTCATACTGTCTGTACTTGCTAAGAGTCATAAAGGATGAGGTTCTTTTTTAAGTCGGTGAGTTTTCCACATCTTGAAACCTGTTCAAGTACACAAATGCAACTTGACACAAGTTTTAGGGAATGCACCAAGATGTCCCTAAATCACCGATAATGGTTGGACAATCTCAATTCTTTTAAAAAAAGTGATTTAATTTACATTAAATTGCAAGCATAAAAATGTTGTGAGGCCTCACGAGTTGCATGCTTGTAAATCTGTGTGCTAAAATTTGCATGTATCGGCTTTAGACGTGGCTGTTAAATACGTTGAGGGCAAACAATGCTTAACCATTATAAATGCATTAAGGAACACCAGTTTTGTCTTCAGTGTGTGTAACCTATTACCTTGCTCATCATCTTGAATCCTGTGTGGAGCAGCTTCTTGGCAGCCTTGTAGTAGACAGTCTCTGGTCGGTTGTACACCATGGCGTTGTCACACATCAGTTTAAAGTCTGCCTGAAGGTCGAAAAGTTTATAGA
Organism: Girardinichthys multiradiatus; assembly: GCF_021462225.1. Classification (NCBI taxonomy): domain Eukaryota; kingdom Metazoa; phylum Chordata; class Actinopteri; order Cyprinodontiformes; family Goodeidae; genus Girardinichthys; species Girardinichthys multiradiatus. Next base: position 3,675,995 of record NC_061796.1, read on the forward strand.
AAAAAATGAAAATATGGCCTCATTCAACTGGGTAATATTCTCAAACTAAATAATCCATGTTTTTGAAGGTATGATCAGTATAATATCACCTTGAACTCGGTCACTGTGTTGTATTCGTTGCTCCTGATCTTGTCTTTCATGGTGCTGAAGTCCATGGGATGTTTGATGATCGACGAGTAGCCAGGAGCAATCGCATCCGTTACTGGGAACGCAAAGAATCCATGGGGATCTTTCCTGAGAGGAGGAGTAAGACAACAGCGTTTCAATACAGCCACAGGTGTCTTCCCGGCGGAAAGCCCTTATCTGATCACGTCCGAGTTTCTGTGAGGTCAGTATGAGAAATATGAACGTGTCTTGTCAATTCTTCATTTGAGTCAAAATGCAGATCTTATCGATAATATATACACAGTTTTGCAGCAAAAAATTAACATTAGGGCACGGCGCTGGTGGTGTACGGGTTAAGTGCGCGACCATGGGCAAAGGGTATAGTCCTCGGTGTGGCGGACCCAGGTTTGATTCCCGGACACAGTGATCTTTGCTGAATGTCCCCCCCTCTCTTTGCCCCTCTTTTCTGTCTACCTACTATTGAAAAATGAAAAATAAAGGCCTTTAGTGCCACTAAAAAAAAAAAAATAATAATAATAATAATATATATAAAAAACATTAAAGTTCGGATGAGGAGCTTAAATCCAAACATGATGGCCAAGAATGTCATTAATATTCAGGGTTTAATGCTTTATTATAACCATTTATTTTTCAGGATGGGATGATAACAGCAAACCATTTCAATTAAGTTTAAAAATTAGAATTAGGAGCAAAAATCGGATTTTTTGTGTGGAGCCAGAATTAAACAGAAGCAGTAAATATAACTGCACATCATTTAGCACGTGCTACATGACATCACAACAAATGCACATTTTTTATATTATTTTAAGCCCTTACTGGGGCTACGGGAAAGTCCAAAACATGTCTTCATCTAAACTCATGTTAATCTGCTAGCTGGGCCGGAGAAGATGCTGCATGCAAATGTGACAATAGGAAAAAATAAAGCTCAAAATAAAAACATGTTTTTTCCAGCTTGAAAGTTTGCTCATGTTAATGTGCTCACATGTTTCCTCTGTAAATGTATGTGGTATTGTGTAGTTGGGAGTTTCTGGTATATTAGAAATTCCTTCTCAGTGAAGAAGATTCTCAACCTGTTATATTTTCAGCCTAGGTATCATCCAGATCCTGCGTCACTGTGGGTGACCTCGTGTTACTGCTGACTTTTTTAGACTGTGTTCAGTGTCGACTGAAAGATTATAAGAACTTGACAAACTTCCCCACAGAGATGTAGAAATTAAACTAAATGGCGGCATCTCACCTCTGCAGCTGCCTCAAAAAGTGTTCCAGCAGTTGTTGGCGAGGAGTGGACTCATTCTCTGCATTGGGAAAACATGAAGAAATACCAGTTACAAACAGATGTACCAATGTATGATGCAACACTTCTGAGGTGTGGATACAGATGCCATCCTGCCTTGTTGTGTGCGGCACGCTCTAACTGGTCGGTCTCCCGGCTGCTCCACTTCCACCTTCACACTGGGGTGAAACTCCTCCACTTCAGGCTCTACGTCAAACCTCTCTTTCTTCTTTTTTTTCTCCTCCGGCTGATGAGATGGAAACTGAATATAAATGAATCCACACAAATGACCATCAGGACGTCATCAGGCTGTGTTGTCTCACCTCTAATCCAATGCTTAAGCTTTTCGACAGAGTGAATGGTTCAACGGGTGCCGGGCCTGCAGCTGCAGCCTCAGATTCATTCTGCTCTCGCTCCCTCTTCTTCCTCTTTTCCTCCTGTTAGGATGAAAGACGCATTTTATCCAACAACCAACTGATGGAGTTATCGTGTGGATCGCTGTTCTTCAGTGTACACACCTTCCTTCGCCTTCTCTCCTCCTCGTCCACATACTTGTCTTTATCCTTTTCAGACTTCTTCTTCTTCTTTTTCTTCTTCTCTTTGTGCCGTTCTCGCTCGTGGTCCGACCTGTCGTCGTAGTCGAGCCCTGAGCCGGAGAGCTCCGTCACTTCGCTTCCTCCAACCTTGAGCTTGATCTTGAGGGGCTTTTCAAGAGTCTTGTCCTCAAAGTCTAACCAAAACAGACATTAATAGACAGGAGTATACAGAAAGAATGGGCTGTGGCATAGGAGCAGTATTTACAACACAGAAATATCAATCTGCTGATTACAGCAAACCCTACACTAGTTCAGAAGTCTAAGTATAAAAGTGATACTGGTAAATGTGAGAACTATGACCTATATTTAAATTTCTATGTAAGCTAAAGCAATGATGTGATGTTTGATCACATGCTTGTGAAATATTTGCATCTACAGAGCTTTGAAAAATTATTCAAACCCGTTGAACCTGTCCACATGCTCCATTTCGCAAGATCACAAACTTTTGAGCAATTTATCGAGATAGACCAATGCAAAATGGTGAATAATTGTAATGTGGAGTAAAAAAATATATACATGGCTTTTAAATTCTTAAGAAAATTTGAAAAGTATATCTTCAACCCCCCATGACTCTCTTGAGGTATGTCTCTGCCAATCTTACACATCTAGAGGTGGATATTTTTGCCACTTCTTATTTGGAAAAAAAGCTCAAGCTCAGTCAGATTGGATGACAAGTCTGTGCAAAATGATTTTGGTCAATAAAATACAAAAACAATACTGCTATAAAATTAAAGCAGGATTGGGGATCTGATCTCTGCACTAACAAAGTCTGTGACTTTTACCATACAAACTTTTTTTTGTGAGTTTGTGATTACAATAAATGAAATGCAAATTTACCAAATTAGTGATGCAGTTTTTCTGTCCAGAAAGGCACTATTTTATAACTCAATAAATTGTGTAGAAACAGAACAGTATGAAACAAAATAGTTTTTCTTATGCACTGACACAACTGTATTCTTATAAGCAAGGGCAATGACGATAGAATGTTATATAGTGAATCTTTGCTTTAGAATTATAATTCCCTATATAACATGAATTACAAAAACCTCTTGTTTTTACATATATGACTGAGGAAGTGTAACTAAAATGTCTATTTGTTTAAGCCAAGAAAGAACAAGAGTTTGCTATGAACACAAAATCAAAATACAATCACAATAAATTTCTAAATTATTTGTAGAGATGCATCATCCCTAATCAGTGACTGACCACTTGAATTAAATTTTAAAATGCAAACAAAGAAAAAAAAAGTGAGCTATAATCTGTCTCAGAACAAGACCTATTGCCCCAGATCCTCAAGGATTTGACTATATTTGTGTTATATTGTATATTTGTTAGTGTGACAGAGAAGGAGGACTCTAACTTTAATAAAACAATGTTCCTTTTAGTCTACAAACCTTTTTAAACATATTTCGTTGTTATATATTATACCTAAAACGAAATTGGGTAAAATCGTTGATCGGCCACAAAACATCTGATCGGAGCATCTCTACCAAGTACCACAAACACTCCAAAAAGCAGAGTTTTATTCGGGTCCATATTAGTTTTAAATGTGTTTGAATAATTCGTTAATATATGAACTATTATCCTACACCCAAGTAAAACTTGTTCTACATAGCGACAGTCATTTCTAAAAGCGTAAAGCATAAATCAAAAATGCGTCTTTCAACGTGACTATTAACTTATTTTTCTTTTTTGTTGTTATAACTCCTAAGTCAACTTTGGGGACATTTTTGCTGATACTTCTAAGCAATGTTACAAACTCCACGTTAGAGATTTGCGTGATATTTGTATAAAAAAACAAAAACAAATTGTAAACGAATCTGCAGCATTTACAAACAAACATTTTTGATAACAACAGAAGGAGGCTAACAACAAGCTAGCTAAAACAAAATCGCATCCCCTAAAGTTAACGATAAATGATATACACGCATACCAGCAACTGTAATCCATTCCGGTTTATGTTTCTTGTGCTTCTTCCCCATATCTCTGCCGATAGAGTTGAAGGTTTACTGCCGTTTTGCTGTTACTGTTGGCTGATTGAAACAAGCTAATATGCTAGCAAGAAGAAGAAGAAGAAGAAGAAGAAGAGGGCGGATGTGAAATCATTACAACTCTGTTGTAATTCCGGTGTTAAAAACCAGCGCGCTGAATTTGATTGTCGGTTTTCTCACAGTTTGTCAGTAGTTTATAGGCAGTAGAACATTTGATTGATCCAAATAATCGGTTTGACAAAACGGATACTTTTATGCGTCCTTAGATTTGTTTGTCGCGGTAGCTTGCTACTTTTTTGACCTATTAAGCTAGCATTAGCTTTTGGCGACCTACGCAGCTGATCCGCTAGTTAGCTAACGCAGTGGGTAAGAAAGGTTTCCGTAAATAATTAAATAGTTGTGGAGCTCTGATTAAAAACAATTCAGTGGTTGAATCTCTGAATTAGGTTCTGGATTCTGCAGTTGCACAAGGATGGAAGGCGACAGAATGGAGGTGGCACCCATACAAAGCATCCATGTAGAGGTCCACGTTAAATCTCTCAGGTGAGTTCTTTGGTTTAATACTTTAAACAGGAGTACTCCCAACTTATCAGCTAACACTTCAAAGGTTCGTTATGAGTTGCGCGATGTATCAAATTGCAATTGTCATCTTAATATCAGTGTGTCAAATATCAGACAGAGGATCATTAATACTTATGATTCTCATAAGTATTATTATTTTTGTATACGGACTCTAAAAGATGCCATTTGCTCAAAGAACAACCCACTAAGGGCAGTAATTAGATCAAAATAGTAAAAAATAAAAATAAAAATTTGCATTTAAGATGAAAAACGTTCTTTGTCTGTAAATATGCTCTATCCATACCTGCACAAGTGGCATAGCTTTAGCTTCACCTGGTTCAAACTATGTGAACAATTATTATGCACGTTTGGCTTTTCGATTAATAATCGATTGATTGAAAAAGTAATCGACAGATTAATCGATTATCATAATAATCATTAGTTGCAGCTCTAATTTGATTAAATCAGTTTTCAGCAGTAATATCACAATAAAATCCTTCAGCCTTAGTTTAAGCTACTTCAGCATCATCTTCCTCTGCTCCACCATCACCACATATATCCCAATCCTTGCTTTTGACATCCACAGGCCCCTTCTCTAGCATCCTCATCATTAGACTTTCCATTATTAGTAAAGTTTCTGTATAATACTTTTTTTCCCTGCAGAAACTGTTACTGCTGTTAAAGTGTTTTTGGAAACAATACAGCCACAGTAATGGTCAAAATGTCAGTGTAATGAAGTGTAACACGATTTTCATTTAAATGGAAATATGGTTATTTGGACTTTGCTCCCAACATTAAGTCAATACATCGAAATTTTAAGTAAAAATACTGGTGTTAAAATTTTGTACTAAAAGTATTGATTTTATGTTGGAAGGAAAAGGACTGGTGAATTATTCCTGAAGGTGTTTGAAATTTCTGGCCTTGTGGGTTTGGGGTGGTTTGTGGTGCACTTACATGGACTGTCCAGTAGATGGCAGTGTATAAAGTGGCACAATAGGGTCTAATGAAGTGGCTTAAATGCAAATACAGGTCCTTCTAAAAAAATTTGCATATTGTGATGAAGTTCATTATTTTCCATAATGTCATGATGAAAATTTAACATTCATATATTTTAGATTCATTGCACACTAACTGAAATATTTCAGGTCTTTTATTGTCTTAATACAGATGATTTTGGCATACAGCTCATGAAAACCCAAAATTCCTATCTCACAAAATTAGCATAAAAGAAAAGTGTTTTTAATACAAAAAATGTCAACCTTCAAATAATCATGTACAGTTATGCACTCAATACTTGGTTGGGAATCTTTTGCAGAAATGACTGCTTCAATGCGGCGTGGCATGGAGGCAATCAGCCTGTGGCACTGCTGAGGTCTTATGGAGGCCCAGGATGCTTCGATAGCGGCCTTTAGCTCATCCAGAGTGTTGGGTCTTGAGTCTCTCAACGTTCTCTTCACAATATCCCACAGATTCTCTATGGGGTTCAGGTCAGGAGAGTTGGCAGGCCAATTGAGCACAGTGATACCATGGTCAGTAAACCATTTACCAGTGGTTTTGGCACTGTGAGCAGGTGCCAGGTTGTGCTGAAAAATGAAATCTTCATCTCCATAAAGCTTTTCAGCAGATGGAAGCATGAAGTGCTCCAAAATCTCCTGATAGCTAGCTGCATTGACCCTGCCCTTGATAAAACACAGTGGACCAACACCAGCAGCTGACACGGCACCCCAGACCATCACTGACTGTGGGTACTTGACACTGGACCTTCTGGCATTTTGGCATTTCCTTCTCCCCAGTCTTCCTCCAGACTCTGGCACCTTGATTTCCGAATGACATGCAGAATTTGCTTTCATCCGAAAAAAGTACTTTGGACCACTGAGCAACAGTCCAGTGCTGCTTCTCTGTAGCCCAGGTCAGGTGCTTCTGCCGCTGTTTCTGGTTCAAAAGTGGCTTGACCTGGGGAATGCGGCACCTGTAGCCCATTTCCTGCACACGCCTGTGCACGGTGGCTCTGGATGTTTCTACTCCAGACTCAGTCCACTGCTTCCGCAGGTCCCCCAAGGTCTGGAATTGGCCGTTCTCCACAATCTTCCTCAGGGTCCGGTCACCTCTTCTCGTTGTGCAGCGTTTTCTGCCACACTTTTTCCTTCCCACAAACTTCCCACTGAGGTGCCTTGATACAGCACTCTGGGAACAGCCTATTCGTTCAGAAATTTCTTTCTGTGTCTTACCCTCTTGCTTGAGGGTGTCAATAGTGGCCTTCTGGACAGCAGTCAGGTCGGCAGTCTTACCCATGATTGGGGTTTTGAGTGATGAACCAGGCTGGGAGTTTTAAAGGCCTCAGGAATCTTTTGCAGGTGTTTAGAGTTAACTCGTTGATTCAGATGATTTGGTTCATAGCTCGTTTAGAGACCCTTTTAATGATATGCTAATTTTGTGAGATAGGAATTTTGGGTTTTCATGAGCTGTATGCCAAAATCATCCATATTAAGACAATAAAAGACCTGAAATATTTCAGTTAGTGTGCAATGAATCTAAAATATATGAATGTTAAATTTTCATCATGACATTATGGAAAATAATGAACTTTATCACAATATGCTAACGTTTTGAGAAGGACCTGTACAGGTCCTTCTCAAAATATTAGCATATTGTGGGAAGGAAAAAGTGTGGCAGAAAACGCTGCACAACGAGAAGAGGTGACCGGACCCTGAGGAAGATTGTGGAGAAGGGCCGATTCCAGACCTTGGGGGACCTGCGGAAGCAGTGGACTGAGTCGGGAGTAGAAACATCGAGAGCCAACATGCACAGGCGTGTGCAGGAAATGGGCTACAGGTGCCGCATTCCCCAGGTCAAGCCACGTTTGAACCAGAAACAGCGGCAGAAGCGCCTGACCTGGGCTACAGAGAAGCAGCACTGGACTGTTGCTCAGTGGTCCAAAGTACTTTTTTCGGATGAAAGCAAATTCTGCATCTCATTCAGAAATCAAGGTGCCAGAGTCTGGAGGAAGACTGGGGAGAAGGAAATGCCAAAGTGCGTAAATGTACATGATTATTTGAAGGTTGACGTTTTTTGTATTAAAAACACTTTTCTTTTATTGGTCGGATGAAATATGCTAATTTTGTGAGATAGGAATTTTGGGTTTTCATGAGCTGTATGCCAAAATCATCCGTATTAAGACAATAAAAGACGTGAAATATTTCAGTTAGTGTGCAATGAATCTAAAATATATGAATGTTAAATTTTCATCATGACATTATGGAAAATAATGAACTTTATCACAATATGCTAATATTTTGAGAAGGACCTGTATACCATAAACACCCACAATGCAGCTTTGAAATTGCTGTCCACTGTGGTGGCCACTACGTGTGAAAGGGCTAAATCACAAAAAATCTATGTTTTCACCTACTTGAAGGATTTTTTTATAACTGCATATTGGTGTCCGACAAATCCAATGCAAACATGGTCTGTCCAAAGGTGTAGAGATCAAGGTTACTTAATATGTACCCAAAGGTCCACAAAGTGGAGAATATCATCCACATTGACCAAAATAGAAAGTGAACAGATAAAGGCATTTCATAGAATAATTAAACCTTCATAAATATGTGCAAATGGTTGCTGAGATTCATTTTTGTAGAAAACAAAGAAAAAACAACTCACTGTGTTTAAAGGGTCCTTTAGGTTGTACTCTAAACTAGGGATGTGTTGGAACAGCATGATGAAAATATAAAGATTTCAGGTTAATATTGATCAAATTTTCAACTTTGTTCCCTGCACTTTTGTGCAAAGTGTGTTGCCTCATTTCATCCTTTCTTTCTTTTTCAGCACAGCTAAACTGTCAGACGTGAGGATGCACGTTAAGAAGCTGCTGAACCGTCACAGCATGGTTTTTGGAAACTACAGATGGACTGAGTTTGATGAAGATTTCCTCCATAAGAATGTGGAATCTGTGGCCATTGCTGATCTCGAGGAAATGATAACACAGGTTAGTTATTTTAGGCTTTTAATGCATTCGTTTATTTTTTCTTAAAAAAGGGAATCAAGCTGTTTATTTATGTAATTTTCACATTATGCTCAGCCCCTCGATTTAGAGAGCTGCGATGTCTCCATTCATGTCTTCACTCTGAATGAGGAAGGACCCAGCATGCTCAATTTGGAGGAGGATGAGGAACTTTCGGCAGCTAATCACTGGCTGCTGCCAGCAGGTGCAGAAATGTTGCTTTCTTACTAAAGAGGACCTAAAAGAAATACGGATTCATCCTTGATTACCATCCCTGTACAGTATAAGGGATTTTTTTTTAAAGCACGTAAATTTCAGGATAAGTAATGAGCCAAGAATCACTCTTTGTAGCCCTCACAAATAGCTGTCAGCAGTTTATTATTCTAAGAGAAGAGAGGTTGTAGTCAACTCAGGTTCATTGTTTCCGTCCACTGCATCCTCCAGATATATTGCCACCCTTGGTAAAGATGTATGTAAAACCGTCACATAAATTATTCTATAATTGCAGTTGCATAATGGGGAGTATATCCCACATTAAGAAATTATTATTTTTAACAAAATCACACGTGCCAGTTATTGTGCCCCTGTTGTTAATATTTTGTGCAACCCCATTTTGCTTAAAGTACAGCATGTATTCTTATCCTATAAACCTATAAAAAGTTGGAGCAGTCAGAGAATTTAATTCAAAACTTTCTGATATCTATAAAGAGTCACGATGTCCTCTATAAAGTTTCCCATGGCCTTCGAATGAGAAATAGGCCCACAGCACCACAGGCCCTTTACCATACTTAACAATGGGCATAAGGTGCTTTTCCACATTTTCATTTCATGCCAGACAATCATTCAGCGTTTGCTGGCAAAAAGCTCAACTTGGTTTAATCTAGTAGTGCTTAGCAAACTCCATACATTCATGTTTGTGATAGCAGCCTTGTTGGCTGCCACAGCTCCAGTTGTTCTGAACTTCTTACATGTAGCTCTGACTGTAGAAATGGAAAGCCTCAAGCCTGTAGCTACTTTCACCTTCATTTCCTGACTTTTAAAGAGCGACACAACCTTCCTGACTTGAATATCTTTCCAAGGTTGAAGAGTGGCTGAGAGAAATGAGTTTCTTTGTCACACGGTATTTATACCCCAGGGAAATATTGGTGTAGCAGGAACTACTAGACATGCCAGGAATTGTTGCAACTGTTAAGCAATTTATGTGGGGTATGTCTTTTACTGAATAATGTCTGCATTATTCTGTGTGAGATTAACACATTTACCAGGGATCTACCAGGGAAACTTTGCCATGCACCAAAACACATAAGATTTTACCCACAATTGTCCCCCCGCGTGAAATTCTTGTTCCTTAATGCCGTTGTCAGCGGGCGTGGCCAAACCTCTTAGCCACGCCCCCAAACGTGAGATAGGCCAAACCGTAAGTCGTAGAGATCTGAAATTTGGCACACTGCTAGAGCTCCTCAAACCAAAAAAAAAAGTATCTTGGGGTATCCTCTAAAGCGCACGGGAAGTCGGCCATTTTGGGTCAAAGGCTGATTTTTGGCCGTTTTTCACCTCAAACTTTAACGAACTGCTCCTAGGGATTTTGAGCTATCCGCTTCATATTTGGTCAACATGCAGTTAAGGCATGGGGGATTAAAAGTTATCAAAATCCTGAGTTTTGGCCATGTTTAGGGGGCGTGGCCGGGGCACGAACTTGGCGTTCGCGCCCAAACTAAAAGAATGCAATAACTTTCCCAAAACAACGGCATATCACACCAAAGTTGGCATGAAGGAGGACATTCGTGTTCCCGACGATCCTATGGGGTCATATGCTGACATCATCAAAGCCACGCCCCCTGAGAACAGGAAGTCAAATTTTTTCACGTGGAAAGGTGCCTCTCTTACCCTCTTGACTCAATCAACTTGAAAGTGTGTCAGAAGACCGATAACTAGTTGGTCTAACTTCGTTTGAAGCACAGTGATGTTTCATTAAAGGGCGTGGCCATGGCGGCGCGGCGAAGTCAGACGTCACGCCATGGTCATACGTTTGGTTCTAATTTCCACATAGATCATCTGATCTGCACCAAATTCAATGTGATTGATCCTAGTCCAGTCCTCAACAGATATCTGATGACATATTTGGTGGGCGTGGCCTAATTCGTCCACAGCGCCCCCTAGAAAATAAAATAAAAATCAGCCCCAAGCCATGCTTTGACCAAGGATTGTGAAATTTGGTACACATATGTAACTTCTCATGACCTACAAAAAAAGTATCTTGGAGCATTGGTCCAAACCCAACAGGAAGTCGTCCATTTTGGATTGAAGTTGCCATTTTGACCCTGTTTTGGCCGTTTCTAGCCCGCATATCTGAGCAAACTCCTCTTACAGCTTTTGACTTGAAAATCACTCGGTACACTTTTAAGGCACTGGGGAGAAAAAGTTGTCAAAAGCTTTTTGATACATGAAGCCGTGTGGGCGTGGCCACGCCTCAAAATATGACTTCTCGCCATAAAAGACAAAATTGATATAGATCCTACAAGGAAAGTCACAGAGACTTGAAACCTTCTGAGATTGATCTGCCTCTGGCCCTGAACAATATTCACTGATCACATGCTGACATCATCGAAGCCCCGCCCCCTGACAACAGGAAGTGTCACGTTTTCCTTTAGAGAGTCAATGTTTGATGTTCTTCACCTAATCAATGTGAAACTGTCCCAAGTAACAAATAACATGATGGTCTTAGACAGTCGCCAGTACTTACTGCTTTAGCTGGAGGGTGTGGATATGATGCCGTGGCGAATTCTGATGTCACGCTACGGCCATACGTTTCGCTCTAAATTACACATGCATGGTCCGATTCAGTCCAAAATAAATATGGTTGATCTTTGTCAGCCCCCAAACTTCTCTATTGGATTACATTGGAATTTGGATCAATAGCACCCCCTAGGACACTTCAAGGGCTATATCGCCCTCATACATCATCAGATCCACTTGAAATGTAGTATACATGATCATGACTTCATGATGGACATGTTGACACAGTCAATTGATTATGTTGTTTTAGCCCCGCCCACAAACAAACAAGTGAGTGCAGCTCCCATCTGGAAGGCCCGATTTACTCCAAATTGTGAATGCTTGTTGCCAGACCAAAGATCATATGACATGTTGCTCACAGTGACAACTACTGCGACGTGTTGAAGTGAAGCGGTGTCATCGTCGGCGATGCCAGGTCGCTGCACAGGCCGAGTTGCGCTGAGGTGCGAGGGCCTTCAAGGCTGCTTGCAGCATTAATTCTCTTTGTACTCAGTATGTTGCAAACTGTCATTTTTTCTTACTAAAATTTAGGCTGACAAAGTTGTGATGCAAGATCTTGTCGAGCTTTAGTAAAATATGGATATTTGAGGCATGAAGTGGAGTAATCAGCAAGGTTATCGAGGTATTTCTATTTGGCTGTTGTGGAAAATTTAGCCAAGCTCACTTTGAATCATTCAAGTAGAATTGTTTGGAAATCATCTCCTTTTAATGTAGAAAAAAATGTCTTGATATTTTTTCAACAAGTGGAACAACTTAAGTTTTACTTAAAATTTCAATGATAAAAATTAGGGCTGAAACAATTAATCAGATTAACCATGATTAATCCATTATTGAAATAATTGTCAACTAATTTATTAATGGAACAATCGTCAACTGGAGTATACAGACTCTAAAACATGCTATTTGCTGAAAGAACAACCCACCCAGTGCAGTAATTAGGCCAAAATTGTAAAAATCTTTAAAATTTGTTTTGCATTTAAGATGAAAAACGTTCTTTGTCTGTAAATATGCTCTATCCAGAAGTCCTTAAGTCACCTGGTTCCAATTCAGTAAAAAGAAATCTCCTATTAAGCACCTTTTGCTGTTCGATTATTCATCAATAAAATAGTGGACAGATTAATCGATTACTATGATAATCGTTAGTTGCAGCCCAAATAAAATAGAAACATAAAGTGGAAAATACTCAGCATGTGTTGCATCATTTAGATGCATCTAAATATTCTTTCATATGCCTTGATCTGTCTTTAAACAGCTGAATTCCACGGGATCTGGGAAAGTCTTATATATGAAACAGGAGTGAAAGCCCAGGTAAAATAAACTACCAGTGCTGCAAATTGAGAAATTGATTATGTAACTTTGCCATCATCTTGTTTATTGTAATTGCTACTGTTGTTTTTCTTCAGCTCCTGGATTATGTCACAACAACTATTTACTTCTCAGATAAAAATGTTGACAGCAACCTGATTTCTTGGAACCGCGTCGTGCTTCTTCATGGTAAGTTGGTTGAACTGCGTATTGACTGAACCTGTTGGATGTTAAGTGTGGACTGACTGAGTGATTCATCTCTCTGTGTCTGTGCACACATTCAGGACCTCCGGGCACAGGGAAAACATCACTCTGCAAAGCTCTTGCCCAGAAACTGTCAATCAGGCTGTCAAGTCGGTAAGACAACCGTCATCTCGGTGAAACGACGACTTCACCTATAGCTACACCCGTTCTATTCATCTCACAATACACCCTTTGCCCTGAAGGTATTCTTATGGCCAATTTGTGGAGATAAACAGTCACAGTTTGTTCTCGAAATGGTTCTCAGAGGTACACCTGGCTTCTTTGTTGGAAAATCTGTTTAACTGGAAGATATTTGAAACCGGATTCTTTTTCTCTCCACTAATCTTTTTTTTTTTTTTTTTGTTTCAGAGTGGTAAGCTGGTCACAAAGATGTTTCAGAAAATCCAACAGCTCATTGATGACAAAGACGCTCTTGTGTTTGTTCTGATTGATGAGGTATAATCTGATTTATGGGAAATAACCTGAAATTTAAATCTATTCAGTTTGGTTTTAAATGAACCAAACTAGCTTAAAGTTTAATGTTTTTATTTATTTTATTTTTTTATGTGAACCTGTAATGGTATGAAAACGATGATATAGGTGGAGAGTCTGACAGCAGCCAGGAACGCCTGCCAGGCAGGAACAGAGCCGTCTGATGCCATCCGAGTGGTCAACTCTGTTCTCACACAGCTGGATCAGATCAAACGGTCAGAAACCAGTTTAAAGCCCCAGTTTGAAATACTCTCCAATGTGTTCGACAACCTAAACGGGGTATTTTTTCAGGCACCCCAACGTGGTCATCCTAACGACGTCCAACGTGACGGACAAGATCGACTTGGCGTTTGTGGACAGAGCTGACATCAAGCAATATATCGGACCTCCGTCAGTGAAGGGCATCTACAACATCTATCTGTCCTGTCTGGAAGAGCTGATGAAGGTGACCAAGCAAATTACAGATTAATAATTTTTAAGTGCCTTAAAAAATAGTCATACTTGTACTTTTTCTCTCAAACCTTGATGTATTTTATAAGGTTTTATGTGATGGACAACATAAAGTAGCATATAACCTTGCATAGCTCTCAAACACATTTTTACAAGTAATCCAAAAAGTGTGACGCACATTTTTATTCACTGCCTCGTTTTAGGCGGCGTGGCTCCGCTCCATTCGGTTTCGCTCTACTCGGTACGGTACCATTAACCTGTGTGAAACAATAAAAAAAATATATAAAAAGCAATAGAAAATAAAAACATAAAGAAACTAAATACAAATAGTGATTGTATTATTGTATATGCAAGAATGTCTTATATATACTGCTCAAAAAAATAAAGGGAACACTTAAAGGCGACTGTGGGTCAGTAGGAAGAGTAGTTGTCTTGCAATCAGAAGGTTGTGGATTCGATTCCAGCTTCCTCCTGCCATATGTCGATGTGCCCCTGGGCAAGGCACTTGACTTCAAGTTGCCTACCGATCTGCGTATCGGTGTATGAATGTGTGAGTGCAATTGGGTGAATGTGGCTCTAGTGTAAAGCGCTTTGAGCGGTCTGTACAGGTCCTTCTCAAAATATTAGCATATTGTGATAAAGTTCGTTATTTTCCATAATGTCATGATGAAAATTTAACATTCATATATTTTAGATTCATTGCACACTAACTGAAATATTTCAGGTCTTTTATTGTCTTAATATGGATGATTTTGGCATACAGCTCATGAAAACCCAAAATTCCTATCTCACAAAATTAGCATATTTCATCCGACCAATAAAAGAAAAGTGTTTTTAATACAAAAAACGTCAACCTTCAAATAATCATGTACAGTTATGCACTCAATACTTGGTTGGGAATCCTTTGGCAGAAATGACTGCTTCAATGCGGCGTGGCATGGAGGCAATCAGCCTGTGGCACTGCTGAGGTCTTATGGAGGCCCAGGATGCTTCGATAGCGGCCTTTAGCTCATCCAGAGTGTTGGGTCTTGAGTCTCTCAACGTTCTCTTCACAATATCCCACAGATTCTCTATGGGGTTCAGGTCAGGAGAGTTGGCAGGTCAATTGAGCACAGTGATACCATGGTCAGTAAACCATTTACCAGTGGTTTTGGCACTGTGAGCAGGTGCCAGGTCGTGCTGAAAAATGAAATCTTCATCTCCATAAAGCTTTTCAGCAGATGGAAGCATGAAGTGCTCCAAAATCTCCTGATAGCTAGCTGCATTGACCCTGCCCTTGATAAAACACAGTGGACCAACACCAGCAGCTGACACGGCACCCCAGACCATCACTGACTGTGGGTACTTGACACTGGACTTCTGGCATTTTGGCATTTCCTTCTCCCCAGTCTTCCTCCAGACTCTGGCACCTTGATTTCTGAATGACATGCAGAATTTGCTTTCATCCGAAAAAAGTACTTTAGACCACTGAGCAACAGTCCAGTGCTGCTTCTCTGTAGCCCAGGTCAGGCGCTTCTGCCGCTGTTTCTGGTTCAAAAGTGGCTTGACCTGGGGAATGCTGGCACCTGTAGCCCATTTCCTGCACACGCTTGTGCACGGTGGCTCTGGATGTTTCTACTCCAGACTCAGTCCACTGCTTCCGCAGGTCCCCCAAGGTCTGGAATCGGCCCGTTTCCACAATCTTCCTCAGGGTCTGGTCACCTCTTCTCGTTGTGCAGCGTTTTCTGCCACACTTTTTCCTTCCCACAGACTTCCCACTGAGGTGCCTTGATACAGCACTCTGGGAACAGCCTATTCGTTCAAAAATTTCTTTCTGTGTCTTACCCTCTTGCTTGAGGGTGTCAATAGTGGCCTTCTGGACAGCAGTCAGGTCGGCAGTCTTACCCATGATTGGGGTTTTGAGTGATGAACCAGGCTGGGAGTTTTAAAGGCCTCAGGAATCTTTTGCAGGTGTTTAGAGTTAACTCGTTGATTCAGATGATTAGGTTCATAGCTCGTTTAGAGACCCTTTTAATGATATGCTAATTTTGTGAGATAGGAATTTTGGGTTTTCATGAGCTGTATGCCAAAATCATCCGTATTAAGACAATAAAAGACCTGAAATATTTCAGTTAGTGTGCAATGAATCTAAAATATATGAATGTTAAATTTTCATCATGACATTATGGAAAATAATGAACTTTATCACAATATGCTAATATTTTGAGAAGGACCTGTATGACTGGAAAAAGCGCTATATAAATTCAGTCCATTTACCATTTAAACAACACAATATAACTCCAAGTAAATCAAACTTCTGTGAAATCAAACTGTCCACTTAGGAAGCAACACTGATTGACAATCAATTTCACATGTTGTTGTTCAAATGAAATAGACAACAGGAGGAAATCTTTGGTGATTATCAAGACACACTCAATAAAGGAGTGGTTCTACAGGTGGGGACCACAGACCACTTCTCAGTACCTATGATTTCTGGCTGATGTTTTGGTCACTTTTGAATGTTGGTGCTGCTTTCACACTCGTGGTAGCATGAGACGGACTCTACAACCCACACAAGTGGCTCAGGTAGTGCAGCTCATCCAGGATGGCACATCAATGCGAGCTGTGGCAAGAAGGTTTGCTGTGTCTGTCAGCGTAGTGTCCAGAGCCTGGAGGCGCTACCAGGAGACAGGCCAGTACACCAGGAGACGTGGCGGAGGGCAACAACCCAGCAGCAGGACCACTACCTCCACCTTTGTGCAAGGAGGAACAGGAGGAGCACTGCCAGAGCCCTGCAAAATAACCTCCAGCAGGCCACAACTGTGCATGTGTCTGCACAAACGGTTAGAAACCGACTCCATGAGGATGGTATGAGGGCCTGACGTCCACAAATGGGGGTTGTTCTCACAGCCCAACACCGTGCAGGACGCTTGGCATTTGCCAGAGAACACCAGGATTGGCAAATTCCCCACTGGCGCCCTGAGCTCTTCACAGATGAAAGCAGGTTCACACTGAGCACATGTGACAGACGTGACAGAGTCTGGAGACACCGTGGAGAGTGATCTGCTGCCTGCAGCATCCTTCAGCATGACCAGTTTGGCAGTGGGTCAGTAATGGTGTGGGGTGGCATTTCTTTGGAGGGCTGCATGGCCCTCCATGTGCTCGCCAGAGGTAGCTTGACTGCCATTAGGTACCAAGATGAGACCCTCAGACCCCTTGTGAGACCATATGCTGGTGCGGTTGGCCCTGGGTTCCTCCTAATGCAGGACAATGCTAGACCTCATGTAGCTGGAGTGTGTCAGCAGTTCCTGCAAGATGAAGACATTGAAGCTATGGACTGGCCCGCCCGTTCCTCAGACCTGAATCTGATTGAGCACATCTGGGACATCATGTCTCGCTCCATCCACCAACGTCACGTTGCACCACAGACTGTCCAGGAGTTGGTGGATGCTTTAGTCCAGGTCTGGGAGGAGATCTCTCAGGAGACCATCTGCCGTCTCATCAAGAGCATGCCCAGGCGTTGTAGGGAGGTCATACAGGCACGTGGAGGTCACACACAATACTGAGCCTCATTTTGACTTGTTTTAAGGACATTACATCAAAGTTGGATCAGCCTCTAGTGTGTTTTTCCACTTTAATTTTGTGTTTGACTCCAAATCCAGGCCTCTATTGGTTAATAAATTTGATTTCCATTGATGATTCTTGTGTGATTTTGTTGTCAGCACATTCAACTTAATACAGAACAAAGTATTCAATGAGAATATTTCATTCATTCAGATCTAGGATGTTTTATTTGAGTGTTCCCTTTATTTTTTGGAGCATTACTGTATATGCAAGAATGTCTTATATATGTTATTTCATGTATAAAATGATCCACTGGGATAATTATCTGGACCACAGCCCAGCCAGAACTTAAGGCTCAGGTGTTCTGATGTGAGGCGATGGCAGGAGAAGCAGAGAGAATTACCAGTCCAGACACAGCTGTCTGGACTGGTAATTCTCCAGAGTTTGCCTGAAGAAGTTACATTTTTGGGCATAATGAGGGCATTTTTGTCTCAGCCATGGAGATAACGAGGACGATGACTTTAAAGCACAAAAAGGCAGACTTCAGACCACGGTGAAGTTAGCTTTAGGTTGGATATTAAACATTCGTACTCCATGGATTCAGCACGGTCTTCCTACCGTTTGATCCGATGCAGGCGGTCTGATTACAGGCAGCTGCTCTCTGCCTGCTACCTCCTCCTGCAGATGCTGGTTCGCTTAAAGACCCTCAATACATTTCAGAACCAAACACGTTGTTTCATGGTGGTATTGTCTTCTGTGTTTTGAGCGAAACGTTTGTGCATCTAAACAGCTGATTTTATGTCTGATCAGCTGGTTTAGGATGTCATTAAATACAGCAACCCGCCTGCATGTAACTCAGAATCTGATGTGTCCTTTTTCTTTTCTTTCAGCCTTCAGGCAGGGTTTATGATTTGTAAATAGTCAAATGATATTTCGGTCTGACCCGCTCCGCCCACTGTGGTCCTTAATATTATTGTAGTCACTCTTGAGTTTTATTAACTTTTCTCTGCACTACCTCCTTGAAAACCTTCTCATTTCTCTTGGTCCCACGGCCAATCAGTGAACAGCAGTCTGTTCAAGCACGTGGTCCCTACTCAGCCCCGATCATAGCTGCTCAGGAGCAGGAACCAACAAAGTAAGTACCGGTACAGAAAAAGCAGTAATGCAGACACCCAAAATGAGCAGAGGGAAGTGGAGCCGGACCAAATCGAGCCGGTGGAAAAGGGACATTTGTTGTTGCTGTCCTTCTGGAAGATGAATCTCTGCTCAGTCAAAAGCCTTTTTGCGGCGTCGAACGGGTTTTCTTCCTGGATTGCCTTGTTATATAGCTGCATCCATCTTCCCAGGAACTCTTTGTCCCTACAGCATGATGCTGCTATATTACATAGTGGGGATGTTTATTTTCATAGTGATGTATAGTGTTGGTTTCTGCCACAGATAGGGTTTTGCATGTAGGTCACAAACTTCAACTTTGGTCTCATTTGACCAGAGCAGCTTCTTCCAATTGTTTGTGGTGTCCCCTATATGGCTTGTGGCAAACTTATTGGGACTTCTTATGGTTTACATCAAGGCCAGGTTTGTGGAATCCACAATGCAGTTCTTTAGGTCTACGGTCATGTCATGGTTGCTTTCATGTTGCGCCGTAGTATTTGCATTTTTTTGATGTATAGACGGAGCTCTATGAGCTGTTCAATGCTTGCATTATTGTCTGCTGTGTTCATGATGCCATTTGTTCACTCACGGATTCTTGAGACCTTGGTAGAAACATGTCCCACTTTGAAGAGTGCTCATTCTGTTGGCAATTAATAACATTTTCATGAACAAAAAAAAAATTCAATGTTATAATCAGGGGGTCCTTGGTACATATGTAAGCGTCTTTCATAGGTTTATTTTTTATTTTTGTCTATTTAATAATTATATGCTCTCCATTGCCTACAATATCAGTAGTCCTTATATAGGAGACAATCATTTCAACTTGATAAAAAAAAATAATAATAATTTAATTGAATAAAATTCTTGCCACATGAAAGAATAAATTGAAATATGCTTTACAAACTACAAATGGTGAGTTTTGAACAATATTTACTATTTTTTTGTGGTTGTTCAAAATGTGTCCCACATACTTGTCACAACCGTCGGATATTTATAAAAAGCAATAAATTCAGGCGACTACAAAGTCAATTAACTTATCGAGGACCCTGTTTCAGCTCTATTGCCTGCTTTAAGATTACTCAAGCTCCCATAAGTTTTCTATTTTCTCTTAAACTTGTTCATAGTTTTGGACACTACTACTGTCACAACCATAACATGTCAAGACCGTCTCTTTTGTATAAAAACGTTAGATTAGATTATGACATAAATGTTTACTTTTAAAGAAGAGGTCTGAAGTAGCCAACAACAGAGGGTAAACAAGATGGCTGACCTCAACAACTCATGCATATCATGTGAAGGAGTAGGTTTTTGTCACCACTGTCAGACGTCACCACCATCATGTTTTCTGTGGTGACAAAAACCTCCACATAGTCCTTAACGGAGACTAGAATGGAATTGTTGATTACAATAAATCCCAATATGACCTGCAATTTTCCATATCGTCCCACCCTAGAGGATGAGATGTCCCGCTCTCTCAATTCACTATAATGCCATGTTCATTTGGTTTATGTCTGGGATGCACACATTGCACCTACTACCCACCTACATAGCATATAGTACACAATATCCCTTGTAGACTTTTCTAATAATTAGTTTGAATTAACAAACATGCACCACTACTTCTTGTTGGTCTCTTACCCAAAGCCACCATGAAATAGATTGAGGTTTGTGTTTGTAGCTTGACCAAATGAGACAGAATTCAAGGGGGATGAATACATTTGCAAGTCGCTCTAAGTATTTACAATAAAACAGCAGCCATGTAGTTAAAAATAGACACAAACATTGATATTCATTTTATTATAAGCAACACTGTTACAGAAGCAGCCCCCGGACTCAAATAATTATTAAAACTGTTTGTCTCGTCTGATGCATCCAGTGCCAAATCATCTACCCCAGGCAGCAGCTTTTTACCATGTACGAGCTGGAAACCATGGGCTTTGCTCAGAGCGAGGTCTCTGAGCACAGTCTGAAGCTAAGGAACATTGCTGTGTGAGTACCAAAGCTAGTTAATGCGAAATACATTAAATCACCGTCTCCACTTGTCATAACATTCACTGAAACAGCCAGAGGCTTGTGTTTTGCTTTTCTTTTCCAGAAAAAGCAAAGGTCTCAGTGGACGAGCGCTCAGGAAATTACCCTTTCTAGCCCATGCACTCATGGTTAAGGTAAGCATTTAATTTGTAGTTTTGTAGAACAAAAATAAGATGAAGATGTTGTTATAAATGAATGTTGTTTGTTTGCAGACACCTACAGTTTCTCTTAACAAGTTCCTGGAGGCAATGTGCCGAACGGTGGATAAACAGAGGGAGGAAATAGATAATCTGATCAATGGTGTCTGAAACCATTACCATTGCCTAAGAGTGGACATATAATTGTTCAAACGCTTTCAGTCCTGATGTTGTCATTTTTTTTTTTAAAAGCCTAATCGGTTCAGTTGGCAGCACTTCAATTAATCTGTTATCTAAAATATTGCTTCAACGAATCCTGTTTGTCACCTAAAGCTCGTTATTCAGGTAGCTGTTGGTGCTAATGTATCAGCGCAGGACTTGATATAAGATGTTGTCCCATGTGTGTTTGCTTTGTGATTAATGTAACTGTTGGATGTATTTTAATGTTAACACAGCTTTAACCTTAACAGCCCTAGCTGTTGTCTTTGTGTAAAGCTTTAGCTCAGACCGTTGTGCTGTTCTCCTCACATACTGTTGATCATATCGCTAAGGTCTAACCAAACATGGACCAGGATGAGATTTGCATGGTATCACCAAGTAAACGCAAACATTGCTGCAGCTGCCACAATAACGTAGCGTATTAATTATTACAAACTATGCTTTTAAAACCCCGTTGCCTGAAAATTATTGACCTAAGTTTCCATAACATTACAAAAATAAGTTCTAGTAGCCTTCTTTCAGGCAGCTTGACCGGTAGTGTGCAGCAACAAGTGGGGGAGGGGCAGCACTAGTTTATGCTTCCTACAGCTGAAAAAAAAAATCCCTAAATACCTTTGTCTGTTTTTAAAACCTCTGTAACCGGTTCATGCCTTGGTGGAAAATTCTCATTTAGCAGAAAGTGCCTCGCCGGACAGCAAAGTTTTCAGGATGCAGTTTTGTTATGGAGGGTTCTGGTGTTTTGTTGTGTTCACTCGACTGTCTTTGTTAAGCTGGCACTCTAAACCAGCTGCTCTCAGCTTTATGCATAACATCCTTTCAGGTATAAATAAAAACATGTAACCTAAATATATATATATATATATATATCTGTTCATGCATTGTTTTTTAACTTTTTTGCAAAAGATTCATTGTTGTCATCAGTTCTGTTTTCTTCTCAAATCCAAATTGTCCTTGAAATGTCTAAACTCATGTTCATGACACCTTTGCATATAACAATTTAATAAACTATTGTTTATACCTCTGTGTGAAAGGTTTTTAACACCTAAAAGTTGCCACTTAAGCAGAACATTTTTGCAGAACTGGAAATCTTGTGGTTGTTATGAAGCCACAGCGTTAATCCTTTACAAGTGGTTCATAAGATGGATTCCAAAACATGAGCTCAAAACATTGCAGATGGAAAGTGTTTGAAAAATGTATGCCATGTTAGTTTACATGAGCATATCAGAGGCCCCATTGTCTTAAGGAGACCGATTTGCATTCTGGAAATGCTCCTCTTCCTTGCATGTCAGTTGCAGCTTTTGTGACAATGTGCCTTTTGTTTGTTGTTGGCAGCTCATTCATTCCACTTCAAAGCAGGATCCTGTTGGTTGTCCATAATGTAAAAGGAAAGCAAACATTGAGTTTGTCTTCAGTCACACCCTGTAGTCGCAGTCTTATCGCTGTTCTCTTGCTAAATGACTTGTCTCAGGTGTTTTATCGTGGTTGTAAAGTATTTAATTTTTTACTGTCAAAAGTTCCTTCATTATCATCAAAGGCAAGGATTTTTATTATAATCAACACCATTCAAAAATAGATTTCCCCTCATTCAGGGAACTTATTTCATTAGAGATATTTAACTTGATACATTTAATTGCTTGGGGCCAGCTAATTCTGGTTGTCAAAGAAGTTTTTTGTGAAATAAATGAAACGAGGGGGAGGTTTCATCAACGGGCACAAAGTGGAGAAAGAAAAGCAGAGCCGTTTGGAAGGGCCATGGTAAATAAAACCGTAATTGTTCTGTCTGGAGGCCTTTTTTTTTTCTTTTTTGACTGTAGTCTCTCCAAAACGAGGCCGCTGTTAAAAGGCTGTCAAGCTGGAGAAGTAACAAAAGTCAAAAGCCTCATTGTTGCAGAATTTTTATTGCAGTTTTGAGCAGATTTAAAATGTCAGAAACCCCAAAACAATACAAACAATGTGGTGCTTATCCCTTCGAATCTTGTTCAGGTACATTGCTGAGAGCAATGGAAAATCCATGCATGTGCCAGTGGGGATTTAAATTGGTGGGGGATTAACTTAAACACATATTTTAGGTATAAGAGGAAACTGAGCAGAGTTGCACACAAACAGTGGAAAGTCTGAGGTTTGAAGTGTGCATTATTGCTTTGAAAGCATAACACTGCACCAATTACTTCAAGTTTAGAAATACCCTCAATTTTTGCTTCTGTAATGATCCACATCCTCTGCCCAAAAACATAATGGGAGCTCATAAAACTTAAATTGTCAGGGATTTTCCAATTCTTCATGTGCACAACAGCCTTTGATCACAAACCAGTGTGTGTATCCAAATGAGCATTGCCTCAAAAAAACATAGATCTCACTCTCTCTCTCTGCTTCTGTTTCCAATCAAAACAGGTCTGTCTGGTGCTTTCGTCTCTCATCTCTGCTGAGGTTTCTGTTCCCCTTTTCTGTTTGTCTGCAATTTGAGCAGGATGTTACAAGGTGAAGAAAAAAGTGGGATGAGAGAATTCTAACTTGTGAAGAGCCAGAATCTCGGGGGTCGGGGCGAATAAAGAAACCGTGATAATTAGGCACAGCAAGTCGTATGAAAGGCAACTTATGCAAATATCTGCTCATGCTGTCAGCTGCACACAGTGATCTGAGCATCTTGTGTTTGTCAGGACTCATGCAGCAGACAAATTGACAGGGAGAGGTGGCTGACTTTCCCGGCACTCCAGATTCATTAGAGTGAGTTAGTGGAACTGTGACGTTTTTAATTTACATTACCACCATCAAACAAAAAATGAGAATATATGTATCTTCATATCAGCGTCTTGCCATTCATACCCCTTGAAGTTTTTACATGCCACAAACAGTGTTTTATAATTTGGATTTAGTGGGATAGATGGGCAAAAAGAGGGTCATAATTGGGAATTGAAAGGTAAATCCTCTCAGCAACTGCTAAGTCTTTTGGGACATCTAGAGACCGACATGTTTGAAAGTCATTTGCCAAATTGAAAACCTTGGTTGGAGAGCATCTGCGAAGACCAGCTTTTAAATTTTGCTACAGATTTCTCAATTGGATTTAGGTTCTGGATTTTGACTTGGCCGTTCCAACCCATGAACATGCTTTGATCTAAACCATTTAATTGTACCTGTGGCTGGCTCTTTGGGATCGTTCTATTGCTGGAAGTTGAACCTTTGCCTCTGTCTGAATACTTCTAAAGCCTCTAACAGGTCATTCTTCTATAATTGCACTGCTTTTTGCTCCTTCCATTCTAACTCTGACAAGCTTTGCTGTTCCTGCTAAACCAAAGTAACCTTACAGCATGATGGTGCAACCACCCTGTTTCACCATAGAAATAATAAGAGACAGACTGATATGCAGTGTTGGTTTTCCTTGACATAAAATGGTGCATATAGGCCACAAATCTTAAGTGTTAATTTTAGTTTCATCTGACCAAACTTCTTTTTTCCATGTGTTTCCAGTGTCTCCTACATGGCTTGTGATCAAAAATTTTAAACAGGACATCTTATTGCCTTCTTATTTTCCCTCTTCCATAAAGGCTAGATTTGTAGGGCGTAAGACTAATAGTTGTGCTGAATGTATTCCAGAAGTTTCTGTTTTGGTCTCGTATAACCTGAGCAACTTCTTTCAAATGTCTTCTGTTTGCTGTTTTGGTAGGTTTGCAGGGGTATGAATATTTTTGCAAGAAACTGTCAGTAAACACCTTGAAACAGCAGGATACAGTGTGTGGTACCTAACAGTTAATATCTTTAAACAAAAATCTCACTTCATGTTGAAGAGAAGGGTGTTTTCCTAATACTCTTAATGCATTCACTGAGATAAATCTCTGCATGGCAAATAAAAACTTGCACCATTTGGCATGCTTTATGAGTAGAGGCTCTGTCATAATGGCATGCTAAAGAAAACAAACTATAAAAAAAGAGTTGACGTACAACTTGTTCTTCCTGGTTTCTTTTAATGTGTTTATCTGCAGCATCTTTGGTGCATTTATCAAAGACAAGTCCTGGAATTTTTCACAAGCAGCTTATCAGGGTCAGGGACAAAGCAGGGACCATGCAGGGCCATAGTGCCATCCTTTGCTTTGTCAATCATTACTTCATTCATAATTTTCAATCATTCACTAAACAATACCACATCGTCTGCTCTGTGTGTGAACTGATTTATCCAGCATTAATATAGGTCAAATATAACTCTGATTTGGGTTTTTAATGCCAGGTGGAGAAATATTTACTTCAGTTTATTTTAGAGTGCAGATCTTTAAAAAGACACTAAAAGCTGAAACTAATAGACAAACAAATAGTACAGAGTTAATCAAAAAAAAAAAAAAGAT
Source organism: Girardinichthys multiradiatus (assembly GCF_021462225.1). NCBI lineage: Eukaryota > Metazoa > Chordata > Actinopteri > Cyprinodontiformes > Goodeidae > Girardinichthys > Girardinichthys multiradiatus. The sequence continues at coordinate 3,701,244 of NC_061796.1, forward strand.
CCAAATAAAGATAACACCATTTGTTTTGATAAATGAGATAAATGAACGGACCAGTATAGTAGGGTGTACCAACAGAGGACGCGGTTTGACATCAGTTTCAGAAGGGCTGCCAAACTAGTTGTCAAATTTATCAAAACCACAGGAAAAACATGCTGTCCTTTCAAAATAAAAGCAGAGCACGAACGCCTAGAGTTTTGTGCCAAGAGATCAATACAGTTATTGGCTAATAACCCCTGAAAAACACAGAAACAGCTCAGTTGCATCCCATTTACTGTACAAATGTTGCATTCATTTGTGTAGGTCCTGGTTTTCTTCATTTTTTGGAAGGTTTTCATACAATTACTGAACATTTTGTTCACTTAAAGAAAATCTCCAACAAAAACAAAGATGTAAAAAAGCCCAGTCTGATACTTAATTTAGGCCTAAATCTTCAAGGGTGCAATTATTATTTAGTTTGTGCAGACTCTTTCTTAAGGTCATACATCAAAGCATCATGCCCCAACATTTGATTTGATCTGATTTTCATTCAATTCAAAAAGTGCATGAAACTTTCTATTGTCGGTTTCATTATTTGATCTACCGATCACTGATCAGAGCTGATCACTGGAAAATTGGACGATTCCGATCTCCGGCTAATTGACTGGTGCATCTCTAATACAGGTCCTTCTCAAAAAATTAGCATATTGTGATAAAGTTCATTATTTTCTATAATGTAATGATGAAAATTTAATATTCATATATTTTAGATTCATTGCACACTAACTGAAATATTTCAGGTCTTTTATTGTCTTAATACGGATGATTGTGGCATACAGCTCATGAAAACCCAAAATTCCTATCTCACAAAATTAGCATATTTCATCAGACCAATAAAAGAAAAGTGTTTTTAATACAAAAAACATCAACCTTCAAATAATCATGTACAGTTATGCACTCAATACTTGGTCGGGAATCCTTTTGCAGAAATGACTGCTTCAATGTGGCGTGACATGGAGGCAATCAGCCTGTGGCACTGCTGAGGTCTTATGGAGGCCCAGGATGCTTCGATAGCGGCCTTTAGCTCATCCAGAGTGTTGGGTCTTGAGTCTCTCAACGTTCTCTTCACAATATCCCACAGATTCTCTATGGGGTTCAGGTCAGGAGAGTTGGCAGGCCAATTGAGCACAGTGATACCATGGTCAGTAAACCATTTACCAGTGGTTTTGGCACTGTGAGCAGGTGCCAGGTCGTGCTGAAAAATGAAATCTTCATCTCCATAAAGCTTTTCAGCAGATGGAAGCATGAAGTGTTCCAAAATCTCCTGATAGCTAGCTGCATTGACCCTGCCCTTGATAAAACACAGTGGACCAACACCAGCAGCTGACACGGCACCCCAGACCATCACTGACTGTGGGTACTTGACACTGGACTTCTGGCATTTTGGCATTTCCTTCTCCCCAGTCTTCCTCCAGACTCTGGCACCTTGATTTCCGAATGACATGCAGAATTTGCTTTCATCCGAAAAAAGTACTTTGGACCACTGAGCAACAGTCCAGTGCTGCTTCTCTGTAGCCCAGGTCTGGGGAATGCGGCACCTGTAGCCCATTTCCTGCACACGCCTGTGCACGGTGGCTCTGGATGTTTCTACTCCAGACTCAGTCCACTGCTTCTGCAGGTCCCCCAAGGTCTGGAATCGGCCCTTCTCCACAATCTTCCTCAGGGTCTGGTCACCTCTTCTTGTTGTGCAGCATTTTCTGCCACACTTTTTCCTTCCCACAGACTTCCCACTGAGGTGCCTTGATACAGCACTCTGGGAACAGCCTATTCGTTCAGAAATTTCTTTCTTTGTCTTACCCTCTTGCTTGAGCGTGTCAATAGTGGCCTTCTGGACAGCAGTCAGGTCGGCAGTCTTACCCATGATTGGGGTTTTGAGTGATGAACCAGGCTGGGAGTTTTAAAGGCCTCAGGAATCTTTTGCAGGTGTTTAGAGTTAACTCGTTGATTCAGATGATTAGGTTCATAGCTCGTTTAGAGACCCTTTTAATGATATGCTAATTTTGTGAGATAGGAATTTTGGGTTTTCATGAGCTGTATGCCAAAATCATCCGTATTAAGACAATAAAAGACCTGAAATATTTCAGTTAGTGTGCAATGAATCTAAAATATATGAATGTTAAATTTTCATCATGACATTATGGAAAATAATGAACTTTATCACAATATGCTAATTTTTTGAGAAGGACCTGTATATGTTTAAGAAATTTTCCCTTTAACTTTGACTTTCACTGCCTAATATGGTGTTTTATTTTTAAAAACCTGAACAGGAAGTGTGTTTTGCTCTCTTAACTTGACACTTGTTCGCCTCTTTGCAGCGTCGAGGGGGTTTCGCATCAGTCGGACTGAAGGAAAGTCAAAACGCGGATACTGAGAGCGTCCTGTCTGCCTTATCGATTAGTTCATTGATTTCTCTTTTGTTTCCTCTACCATCTGATTTGAAATCAATGCTTTAATGAGCGCGCTTTAGTCATTGGACGAAGTTTCCTTCTCGCTGATCAGACACAATGTGACCATGTAGAGTAAGCGACTGTTTTATCCTTGAACGGATTTCGGAGAACCTTTATTGATCCTGGAAAAGAGGGATTTTAAGGATGGGCAAACTTTGGTCAAAACATGGTAAGATTTTTGGGTTTTTATTTTAACGCAGAAACAACGCGGGTTATTTTGTTTTCTTTCTTTCTGGGTAAAACTAATAATTGTTTTGTTTCTCACCCTCGTCTCGGGATCCAAAGCGTCTAGGCGCAGAGAAAACCCCGAAGGTGAGGATAAATTTGGGTCATTCTGCATGATGGAGGCTGCTGATCAGCTCACAGACTACCGACTGATCGTGATGTTTCTGTTTCTCCTTGTTTCAGGAGACAGTTTTGTTGTGAATGCCTTCCTCCGGAGAGGGATGGAGGAATGTGAGACGTACAGCGCAACAGACCACAAACTGAAAAACATGCTGGTACAGACTAATTTTTATTTCCTTATTTCCCTTTTAATACTACACCGCTCATATAATTCCTTGGTTTAACACTGATCACTTATTGGAAGAATTATATAAATTAAATCTCGAATTTCCTTTTGTTGAGTTTCAAGTTTGCAAAATGTTTTAGATTTTTGCAACAACAAAATGCGTTTTTTTGGACAATTGTCTGGGAAGTTTTGAGTGTTTGCAGAGGTAATGAATGTGTAAGCACGTTGGAGTTGTCTAGAAGAAGCAGCAGCATTCCCATTTTCCTGTAACCCAGTCCCAGAACTCCTTGACCCAAGTGGTTGTGAACTGCACTCTGAGGCGTTTTGCAAAAATTGCAGCTTGTTGTTCTTTCTGTCATGTCTGGCTCTGGCACAAGAGTGTTGTGGTTATTCCATCTTTGCCTGAATCTTTGGATGGTTTCTGACAGATTTGAGACCCTTATCCACAAAAGACATAAATATACACAGATATACCAGAAGCTCATTTTGGATGGGAATGCAGTATAAGATAAGTTTGCTCTTGTGGCCCCTGGCATCATGACCCGGGGTAGTGTCTTTCACCTTAATGCCTCCCATTCTAGTGGCTTCCCAGTGGGCAGCCCTCTGTGGCATAACATTACATCAGTCCAAGTACCATGACTCCAGCTCAAAGACAGAAATCCACAGTGAGGAGATGACAAACTGTGAGATGGGTTGTTGTAATAGCGGAAGAGTTATGGATTAAATCAGGGCTGTAAACCGCCCACTCTGCAAATTATAAGACTACTTTTCTGTGCTTCAGAGGAGTCTGACTTCACACTCCCCTGAAGGAAAACCACCAAAGGCATAAGCTTGGCACTTATTAATCTGCAGATCCCACCCACCCATCAATCAAAGTCATGCGACTAATGTATTTTGCTTCATTAGTTTGTATAATTACGAGCGTATTCACACCACAAAAAGTGGATCTCTGTCAGCTCTTTTCATGTATCTTCGGTTGTTACAGCAGCCACCTCTCCAAGTGTATTCTAGTGAAAATGTGTTTTTCACTCTGTCCAGTTTTTACAGTATGATTTAATTTATTCTTTTAATTAGTTTAAAGTTTGTTTATCTACTGTACAGCGTATTCTAATCCCTTAACGATTTCCACATTCTGTCACATTTTGTAGCCGCAAGCATCTTTATGAGATAGCCCAATACAAAGTTGTGAATACCTGTGAAATGAAAGGGAAATGATTTGTGATTTTCAACATTTTCTCAAAAAAAATTCCAAAAAGTGTGGTGTGCATTTCTATTCAGACCCCCCTTTATTACATACTTTGTAGAACCACCTTTCACTCTAATTCCAGCTGTCTTTTGGGGTGATTCCACCATCTATGCGCAAGATCAAGAGGTTGAAATCCATTCCGATTCTTTTGTTTAAAATAGATTTAGATAGAGAGCATCTCTGAGCAGCAATCTTTAAGCCTGCCGCAGATTCTCTGCTGGATTTTGTACATACATATGCTTTAATTTTAACCATTCAGTTGTAGTTTTCGCTGTATGTTCAGAGTTGTAGTCTGCTGGAAGGTAAGCGTTTGGCCCAGTCTCGAGTCTTTTGCAGCCTCTATCATGTTTTCCCACAGCATGATGGTGCCACCACCTTATATAACAATAGCGATTGTGTGTTCAGGGTGATGTGCATCAGTTTTTCTCCACATGTGGCATTTTAAATGTAGGCCTAAAAATAAAAATTGAGCGCTCTCTTCTACATATGTGTGTCCACTAAGTGACGTGTGGCAAACTGCAAATGGGACTTATCTCTTTCTTCGTTCAACTCTTCCAAAGAGGCCATAATTATGGACTGCATGACTGATAGTTGGCCTGTCAACAGATTCTCCCACCTGAGCTGTGGATCTCTCCAGCTCCTCCAGAGTTCTCATAGGCTGCTCCCCTCCCAGCCTGTCAGTTGAGGACGACAGTCATGTTTTGGTAGGTGTGCATTTGTGCCACACTCTTTCCATTTTCAGATGAGTTATGAAGCAGTACTCGCTGAGCTGTCCAAAGCTCCGGATATTGTTTTATAACCTAACCCTGCTTTGAAGTTTCTCCACAACCTCCCTGAGCTGTCTGCCATGTTCCTGGGTTTCCATTATGCTGTTTGTTCACTAAAATTCTATGAAAAACCTCTGAGGCCTTGTTGGAACAGTTGTATTTAAACTGAAATCAAATTACACATGGTTGGACTTTATTATTTACATGAATTTTGAGCCAAATTCTCTCATATGGATTCTGAATCAGAATAAAGGGGTCGGAATAAAAATGCACACCACACTTTTCAGAATTTTATCTTTAAACCTTTGAAGCATCATTTACCTTTTAGACTCCTCTGTGTTTGTCTGTCACATAAGGTGCATTGAAGTTTGACAAAATATGAAAATGATCAAGGGGTATGAATATTTCTGGATGGCCTTGTTATAGACCTGAATATGCTTGGGTTTTAATGGTTATTTAAAGAAACTGAATTGTTATTCTTTAGTGTTTTTAAACACTTATGGCTTAAACTACAAATGCTTTAGTTAACTGTAGCTGCCTTAATAAAGACTAGATTTAGGAATTAAATTTCAACATGTAAAATGCAGTGACATCTCTATTAACTACTACTGCATTCATGTAGAGTCATAAAATGTTTTTTTTTTCTTCGTTTGGCATAGATAAGATTAAACTTTTTTGTTTATAGCACTTCTTAAACTAATCCCAAATCTGCTAATTAATTATTTACTCAGATCAAATTACTTTGCTGAATTTTCAGGATATAATTCTTGGATTAAAGGATCATGAATGTCTAGAGATCAAACCGTGATAAAACATCCCCAAGTCAAACAGAAAATAGCTGGAATGCTTCAGGCGATTTGATTTTTTCCCCTTTTTCTGTTAACTTCAGGCATGTTTTCGTCTTCTATGTGTTGCAGCACATGGCTCTCATAAGAATGTGAGTTAAAATCACTTATGATTACTAATATGGGAGAAGACTGGCCAAACACATGGTTTAGCTCTGACCATCCCCCTAGTTCTCATCGTCGGGGGGGGGGGGAGTAGGATTCCTAAGTTGTCTGCCTCTGACTTCAAAGGGTGAACAGGGAGCTATAAAAGGGCTCTGATAACATTGGAGGCTCCGGACCCTCACTGCTAACTTCTCAACCCCCACCCCCCCCCGGTCTTATTTGGGGGATGGGCTGGAGGATAGAGTGCCATCCGAGATGTTGGAAAAAATGCATATTACTGACATTTCACCGAATCTTCCAAGCAAATGGATTTAAAATTAATCATTTTCATCTAGGAGATCGTGACAGCTTCACTGTGCTGTAAGAAGAAATAACAAAAGATCAAAAGACTGAAAGAGCTGTTTAAATATTGATATTACTGCAAACCATGATTCCAGATTGCAGCTGGAAGGCTGCCCTCTCTGTGTGATCCTACCGTCTTCTTAAAGTTCGGTTTAAGCAGACAAAGCCAGTAGGATTTAGCAGGATGACTTGGCCCACCCCGGCTAGAGTCATTTAGGTTTTGACACTTCTGTCCAGATGTTTGAGATGTCTTTAGCCTGCTCACACACCGAGTGTAATGTCAAAGCACCACAGGTGAGATCAAAGTGGTTGACCAGCATTAAGATGCTGTAAAATGCTATTTAATATGCAAAATTACTTCTCACTTGTGAAGGAAAAAGCTGCGCTAGGGTTTAGAGGGGTAGTTTAGCATTTTTGAAGTTAGGTACTGTGAAGACATTACAAGTAATGGTTCTGTTTCCTGTTGTAGTCATATCTCATTTCGCGGTGAGTAGAAAAGTGAAGAATACCTCAGCGGAGGAAGGCTAACATTTAAGCAGACCCATGTTTCAAGCTAAGTAAAGATGATCAAGAGCCTTTATATTTATGTTCAAAGCTGAAATAGCTGAAAAGAGATATGAGAGGGACCGTTTCTGGGCCAAAGGGTAAATAGTGTTAGTTCAAAAAAAGAAGCTCTCATTGCTCCAAAAATAATAATGCATCAAAATCACTGTTGGCATCAGTTATTGCCCCAGTCAAGCCCTATAATAACCTCATCCCAAATTTTCCACCTTGCTAGTTTTCTTTGGAAGATGCCGCATATTTTGTGATTTTCCCATTGAAAAGACAAGAGTGACTCTCTTGACAAAAAGGGCAAAGAAACAACCACACGCAATATATAAATAAATAATAAAAAGGTGTATATCATTTTTCCGATCTGTAGTAGCTGAAAATATTTGATGCGAAAATACATTTTATGTAACATTTTTATCCCAATGTTTTCAAAGGGTAGCTAACTTTTAAAAGTGCTTCAAAGGTTGAAGGTACATAAAATAGCTTTTGCATTAACCATTATGGTGTTTTTCCAATTGGACTGGGTTAACCGAATCTGGATTTAGGCTCAACAGAGACACCAAGAGAGTTAACAGAACTTCACTGAAAAATTAACGACTATTCCTTTTAAGTAAGTGTGTCCCCCTCCTAAAAACAGCAATCCAAAGCTAACGTGCTCGACTTGAATTGACAAGTCAATTCATCTTTTTGGCACCACCCTTTGTTCCACGTCTTCCCAAAGAGTTGGCTGGTGAAGTGGTAGTATGTCAACAATTTAAGCTCCGCAACAAAGACCTGCATTATTCCTCTTTGAAAGGTGGAAGATATCTCACTCCAAGTTAAAAAAAAAATTCAGGAAGGGATTTTCTAATGTGTCAAAAGTTCAAAGACACTCATTTATTTTGACTTACAGAGAGTTACATGGTACTCAACCTTTGATATTTAATTACGTTTAAGAGCATAGTTCCCATGCAGCTCACTAAACTGAATGTACTCTAATGTCTTTTTTTTAGCATTCAGTTGAAATCTGTGAATAAAACTTTCCCTGTGTATAAAATCCCCTTTCAGTGATCCTGCTCTAATTGTTTTGCTTGGACGGTTTTGGCACTGGTCTTTTCAGTATATCTTCTAGTTACCACATTATTTTTGAGTTAGCAGTGTTTGTTTTGAATCTGACGCTGGAATATTTGTGCAATTTGAAAACTACAGCCTGGATATAGTTGTATTTTTCAGTACACTACTATATGTATAAAACTGGTATCATCATTTTTGGTTATAGATGCGGAGGATGCAATCCTGTAGTCTTCAAGTACTTCATGGCTTCTTTTAGAAAATATTTCTGTCAGCAACATCTGACTTTATTACTTTTACTTCATCTAACACCACAGATGAGAAAAAAGGCTGTTGGATGAGGCAGGAACAATATATGGTGGAGAGAAGACAAAAAGGTGTGCTCACATGTGTACTGCTTTTGAAGAGACTTGAAGGCATCTGGAGAGTTTTTTTTTTTCCAACTCCTTTTTTTTTTTTTGTTTTTTTTTTAATTTGGCTTCACAAGAAGGCAAGCTGTGAGCCTTCATCTCTGAATGAAAAGCATGTGGCTGGCATCCAGAACAGCGGGGTCTTTCACCACGGGTCCAGCAGACATCTGTTTCTGGTTTGTAAAGCAAAATCCTGCAGCAGGGAAGAGGGGTTGTGGTGGAAATGGGTAGATGGGGGAAAGGGAAGGAAAGGAGGGGGATGAACCAAGGTTAGGGTGTTTTTTTAATATATTTTTATTTAAAAGAATTAAAGGTAGTTGGAATAAGGGCCTCATCAAAGGTATCCACTGACCACTTTAGCACTTTAGAATATTTTTCCTATATTTGTTGCTTTTCTTGTGGTGCAGACACTGTCAGTTTGAACATCATCTCCTTGTTGTGCTTGACACCTGTCACAAGGTGTGAGATGGTTTGTCTTAGCCCTTTTTTTTCTTGTATTTAATTGTTCTAAGCGTCTACAGTATTGCTTCTAAAAGTCAGAAGTCGAGTTCCTCGGTCTAAAACGTCTTGAGTGAAGAACCAACAGGCACAGAGTGGGTTCAGGGGCCCCTCCGTAATGGAGAATGAAGACTTTAGAACACTCAGAGGGTTAAATGTTTATTTTATCTGAGTATATTTATACTGTCAAAGGGCTTTGAAGCAGTTTGCCGTCTTTCACCCTGATTGACCGGTGCTCGTAAAAAGGCTCACCATACAATGGAATCAAAAATCCAAGCCGAGCCATCAGAACCTATCAGGGAACATTAGAACGAAGATGAACTGAGTAGCTTTATTGACCCTTTAAGTCTGGTCATTCTTACTGAACGTATTCTATAACTCAGGGCTCAACATTGTGTTGGGAAATTAAAAACCCTGAAAATTGTGACATGCCCCATGTACTATGACACCCTTAAAAAAAATCCAGTGTAAATAACTTCAAACGTCACCCTAATTAGTGTATTTAATCTCAGAAAATATGAGTAAGCAAATCGCGTCATGAAGACAACGCAGCACACCCGTCCGATCAGAGATAAACCTGCGGCGAATTTTAGACCAAGTTTAGGTTATTAAATGCCAAGCTTTGCATATCAGACAAGGAGAACATGAATGACAGAAACACCCAAAGGCGTCCATGCTAACCATGGATGGGCAATTATCTTACTGTTTATTGTAACTCTTTTAGCATCACAGGAATTTTGATTTATTGTAAAAGTAATAAACTATGCAAGATGATGTTTAGGAGCTCCAAAGCTTAAAATTATTGTTGGGATTGTCACTTTTACTGCTTTTTCCATTGTCAGAGCTCCATACTTTGAATGTAGTGACATGCAGTCACAGCCATGTGAAACGGGGTGGTGGCAGCATTATGCTGAGGGGAGGCTTTTCTTGAGCAGGGATAGGGATAGCTGTTACTGCAGTTAAATGTGTTTCTATAAAGTATTTAAATACAGATGCATGGCACGTTTTTCAGACTTTAGTTTTAAACAAACAAACTTTGGAAACTGTGCATCATTTTCGTTCTCCTTCACACCTCGAACATAAAATCCTAATAAATACATTCAGGCTTGTGTTTGCAGTGTAACAAAATGTTAATAGTTTCAGGAGGTATGAACACCTTTGCAAGGCACAGACCTGATTCAGACTAGATTCGGCTTTCCTTCCTAGAAAAGCAAAGAGTGAGGTAAACGGCAGCAAGACTCTAAATGTGAATGAATATTTATGGAATGGCATGGAAAGTGGTGTGCTGCAGCAGCTGCCCTTGTAGTGGCAGAAGGATATAGCAATCTTACTCAAACTAACATACAACTTTATGAAGCATCATCAAAGAATGTTGAATTTTTGCACAATAGAGTTTATAACAAATATGTTCTTAGCTGTAGCACTGTTCTAGAGGAGGACTAAAATAATATGTGTAATATTTGCTTGTTCTTCCTGGTTATGTACAGGCAATCATTACCATCACAGCACAGCTAGCTGCTACAGGAAGTTAGAAAAGTAGTTTAAAACTCACCAACCACTTTTTCAAAAAACATTGTATTGCTTTGATAACTTTGCTATGATCTTTTTCTCAATTTAATTTTTGTTTTTGTTTTGCCTTGGGCCACCATATAGGCAGATTCTTTGCGGCACTAGTGGCCTTTATTGTTGTTACTTTTTGCAAGTAAGCAGATAGGAAGCATGGTGGCGATAGGGGGAAGACATGCAGCACAGGTCCACGAGGTCGGGACTCTAATGTGTCGAGGACTGAAGCCTCCATATACGGGTTGGGCACTCTACCTCTACGCCATGCATCGCGCACAGACAGATTTTTAATACTGGTGTTACAGAAGTTGCTCAAGCAATGAATCATATGCTACAAGTGTTGCGGTTTGTATTTTTTGTCAAGATTTTGTGGCACTTGTTGTCTTTATATAGAAAGAAAATGGGGAGTGAGAAGGTCCAAAGGTTTGGAACCGAGCCCTGGACGGCTGCATCAAGGAGTAGAAGCCTATGTATATGAGGTGCTTGCTTTACCGCTGCACCTTTCGACGCCCCGTATTCATATTTTTTCTACACTATCTTATCATATCTAATGTATTCTTATATTGTTATAAGAGATGAAGTTTATCCTACTATTTAGTGTATAGAAGTTTGTTTATAACATTACCCACCAAAACTTCCTTCCTGCCTAACAAGGTGTAGTCATTGAGTATACTAAATGTAGTGTTGGAATTTACGTAGGCATAGACAATCTAGTAAATATACTGGGTGTTTATGCTTTGTTTTTTGCTTAGGCATATTATTAGACCTATTATACCTAATAATCAATATATTTTATCATATTATCAGTCAACAGGATGAGGATGTTTTTTGTTTAAAATAAAAGCAATACATGTTTTACACGTTTTATGTAAATTCTGTAATACATTGGAATTTTCCTGAAACAAGGAATGTCCCACAAATATTTAAACTAACATACCCACCTCAATGGAACTTGCCAGCATTATTTGTAAGTAGAAATTATTTAATTTTCAAATCTCTGCACCAATGTCTCAATCAGTTATGTCAAAACCTCACTGCTCCCTGTCAAGAATTATGGCTGCACAGATTAAAAATAATGTGTTAGGCAGGTTTAATTGCATGGTCATTCTTCTTGTTACATGCCTTGCACTGCCATAAGGAATTGGGGGTCTGCTGCTTTACCTTGCAGGCATTGTTAGAAACATTAAAAATGAAAAAAGTAAAAAAATTTAAACAGTTTTGAAGCTATCATGCAACCAAATTCTGTTATGAATCAGTTGATTGATTGTAGCTTTGTATTCCATTATGACAATCATGTGCAAACCCAGTGTTAGTACATTAGTTATGGCCTCATGTTTCCGTTCCTGGTGCTCAGACTAGTAGGCAGTCTGGAAAACAAGCATCATTTTTGCTTTAAACATGGTATGTTGTTTTGCTTATAAAAGTATGTATTTGTACCTTGATTTGGCTGTCATAAAACATATAAACATCAGTCTTCCTGGGCAGCTTCAACATCGCTCTCTGACATTCTTTTTTGGTTTAAAGATATTGTGACAACAGCTGTCATGCCATAGAAGTGTTTACACAAAAAGCTGTTTATATTTAATGAAATAAATAAGATTTATTTCTCCTGCACCTGAAACCAGAACAGAATTTAATTAGAAAAAGAAAAAGACAGCTACATGATTTATAAATGTTACAGCGTCTATCTTCAGATACAGAAAATAAAGCTGTTGCCTTTAGAGATATCTCAGCCCCATCAACGCAGCTTTGAAGTCACTTACTTCTTGTCATTGCTTTCATGATATTTATGAGATGTTTGTTTGCACACTTCAGAGAGATCTGTGCAGCTTCACAGGAGCGGATAACAGCGAGTCTTGAAGCACTAACACGTGAATAGCTCGACTTCCAGAATGTAGTACATCCCACGCTCTCAGCGACACTTGCATGCCCCACATCTGCTTGGTCACCTATGATGACAGGTGGTTCTCACCCAACCTGACCCCCGGTCCAGTGTGCCAGTGGCTGTCTGAGGCAACCCCATCATGGGTTAACGCTGGTCCTTGTCTTTGCCTTTCGCTCCCTGCCAAGAGAAAGAAAATACCTCAAGCTGGACCCCAATGCTTAGGGCTGACATTTTTGGCAACGGCTGCTGGATTCAAGTCTGTGTTTGATCTTGTGCACTCAAAGCCAAGTAAAACACCAGGAGACTTAAGGGTTATTACTTTTAGTGTGTCAGGTATGTTTCCATATAAACCCCTGTTCTTTTCCAAGTGGACTTAATTTCACAAGCCTTAGAGGTGCCTGGGGAATAGAATAATTTTTCAGTCATAGTTGTTTGTTGTAGGATTGTATTCTGTTTTTGTAACCAGTGTTAACTTTAATTTCATAATCAGTGGGAATAAAGCTTAATATATGCCAAAAGGACAACAGAGGAAGCTTTTAAATACATTAAGTTTTATCAGACGAGACACTGTAGATATGCTGCCTTTCAAGATGCTGATTTTTAATATATTTGCAGACTGAGAAAGTCAGAGGTTTTGCATGTTTGCTCAAAGAAAACTTTGGATTCCACTTTTACACATGACTGATCTATTGAATTCAGCAAGTGGAAATCTGAGGTTGGGTCAGACATTGACCAATGTACATATTAGAGGATATAACCAGAAGAAAGTTAACCTCTTCATCCCGCTGTTGCATCAGTTGGCACCCTAATAGACTGGGTTTTAAAGCTATCAGCCAGTGTAATTTAACAATTACAATTAATTAAGCAACTATTTAACATGTCATGCTCAGTTTTTCTGTTTCCCCATATTGTTGTAGATTTTTATTTAAGAAAAGATAAAATATACTCACTTGCCAAAATAAAAACCCTCGCAACTAATCAGAGCTCTTTTGTGAGCGCCCAATTTGTTTTATCTCATTTTTCATGTTTCTAATCAAGTTGATGCTTCAGAGGTGTGTGGATTTTAGGGAAAATGTGGCAACAACAAAACATATGGAACCAGTATGGGAGGAGAACCAGGGCAGACTGGAATGGTCGGATTTCATCATCAAAGATCTTCAGCGATCATTTCAAGCCAAGTTGTCATAAAAAAACAGGTCTGATTGTTTCGGTAAGATCAATTAGTCTGAGTTCAGACTGCATGAAGGAGCACTGCACTGGGAAGTCACAAAACTATTTATGTGGATTACAGGCAGAGTATGGTATTTACTCGGTATTTACTTACTTATTACCAGTGGTGAACATTCACAGAAACCAGAGTGAAAAATTCAAATGGCGACATAAACAGAACCGTACCACTAATTAAACATAACCGTCATCTGTTAGCTTCCGCTTCGGCGTTCATTTCATTATTCTCCATGGTGTCATCCGAGTCAAACTCTGGCTTAAACAGGCTGCAACCTTTGCAACACGAATGTTTTAGGATCTTGGGCTAGAATCTGTCAAAAGTTGCTTGTCCACCATCATTTTTAGTAGAGATCAACAGATAAGAGTTTTTCCTCCCGAAAAGGACAGTAACACACAAGAGAAAAATGTACTGCAGGTTATTTAATAGTACTTGTTATAGGTAGTGTTTGAATAGTAAATAAATGGAAGGAAACACCAGACTATCTGGATTTAGAAAGCTGCCAAAAAGTATTTGCCCCTTACAGATTTTGTTTTTGCATTTTTTTAATCGGACTTCGTCACAGATGCGAACATCAGACAAAGACATCCTTAGCAAATACAAAATAGCTTTCAAATAATATTTTAAATGATTATTAGGGGGAAAAAAGCTATTCAACCCAATCAGGTCCTAAGTGAAAAAGTAATCGCCTCTGAACCTAATCAACAACTGCCATCAAGCATTTTCGTCTTGAAAACTGTGGAAGAATCTAAGCCCACTCTTCTTGGAAGAATCTATAAAATTCAGCCACATTGGAAGGTTTTCGAACATGAACAGTCTGTTTAAGATGCCTTTTCAGTATTTTCTGGTAAAAAGTAGAATTTGCAGTTCCATTAATTATAGCAGTCCAGACCATCATGCTACCACCACAATGTTTGACGGCCAGTATAATGTTCTTTTTCTATAAATGCCTTGTTCACTTTATGACAGATGTTTTCCCAGAACTCTTTGGGATCATCAAGATGTTTATGCCTTAAAAATCTAAGCTTTTCCTTTGCTTTTTTTTTTATTGGTCATTGGGGGTCTTGACCTTGGACCCCTCCCATGGATGCCATTTTTCCCCAGTCTTCTTTTTTTGTTGTTTAATCATGAACACTGACTTTATCTGATGCAAATGAGGTCTGAAGTGCTTTAGATGTTGTTTTGGTTCTTTTTTGACTTCCTTAATGAGTCATCGATGCACTCTTGTAGTAATCTTGGTAGGCTGGTTACTCCTGAGAAGGGTCCCCACTGTTTCATGTTTTTTATTTATGGATAATGACTCAATGTGGTTCGCTGGAGCCTTAGGAAAAGCTTTGTAACGCTCTCCTTTTCTGATACTTTCCACAAAGACAGATGTTGAAGAGTTTAAAAAGATTTTTGGTTGAATGTTTACTGTCATTGTGTGTCTTTAGTGCATTATGTGTTGCTTTCTGAGTTATCTTGGCCTACTTCATGTTGTCAGACAGGTACTGCTGAAGTGATTTTTTATTTTCTGGGAATAATCAGGCCAGGGCTAGTGAAATTTAACTGAGCTTTCCAAGAAATGTGGATAATGGCTGTTAATTCATGATTTAACAACTGATCTAAAATATTTAAGTGTGACAAAAAGCAAAACAAAAGAAATTGGAATGAGAAATATTGTTTTTCACAGAACCGTATGCATCAGAGCGTGCCCCTATCTTTATATGATTTTTGTAAACTCCAAAAAAACTGCAGCAGAATTTGTGGGTTTTGTCTTAAGCGTGCCTTTAGGAAAAAGTGTGAAATCTTGCAGTGGAAATCCATACTTCATTACCCCGCTGTTTTTTATCATCAGCATATATACGTTAGCAGAAAAAAATACCCAAGTGGAGAGTATCTTTAAAGCATAGCACAGATTATGGTTTCCTGTGAGCTGAAAACAAAAGGTCAAACACAGGGTACCTTTGGAGAGTTATTGTTAGTCAAAGTTTTTGTCTCTTTTCTAACTTCTTCCTTATATATGTTGTATTATGCAGATCAAGAGTTGCACTCATTCTTACACACTCTTGCAACATATAGTTGCAAAAGTGCCGTAAAGGTTTATCCATAGAAACTCATTCTGATTTTAAGAATATCCTAAAAAGATTAGGAAATTATGACAGGAATGTGTGAAAAGATTTTCCCCTAGATCCATCTTCCAACTCGCTGTTTTCATATGCAGTATGCCCTTGCATGAGAGATATATGAAACACAACCAAACCCAGACCCCCGAGGAATTCACCTCTCTATTCTGCTGTGAGCAGATCCTTTCCCTCTTTGGGACCCCATATGCCCTGTACATGTATAGGTATCGCTGTTACTCAGCTCATAAAATGATACAGTCACATCTGAAAGTGGTTAGGTGTTGAAACACACTGCTAGCTGCTTCAAGGTTTGGACCAGAGTTCTGCATAAAGCACAGACCGGGCCTTCCTTAGACACAAAACCATTTCCCTATCACTGGGGTATGGCTGCAAAAACCTGCTTTTGTTACACAAACCTGTTCTCTCCATCAAAACCTTAACTGGGTCCCCACTACCGAAGAAATTGTTATTTTTGTCATTCATGGTGATCTGCTGTAAAATCTAAATGATTCTTCACATGTGCTCTGAAGAAAGAAAAGTTCTCATGATTTGTGATAGTTATATAACCCAACACCTTTTGTGTTCTTTCTATATGTGACAGGAAGGGAGGGAGAGGATGAAACGCTCCTGAAAGAGGCCTCTGTTCTCATTTCCTCTGAAGGCAGCCCCCTTTTCTTCCACCCTCCCATTTCTTTCCTGAGCCCAGTCCACTTCAAAAAAACTGACCTGGCCCTGTGCGCCGTGTAACATGTTTACTTAAAGGCTCATTTCAAATAAACAGCAGCTCTCCTTGAGATGCCTTCCCCTCCCACTCTGAGCTTTTCAGAGACACTATATGGTTACAGGAGATACATCAGAATAAGGACGCTGTCTTTTAAACCTTGCCGTTATTTCATTATGTGGCAGAGAAGAAGGTTACTATAGCGAAAAGCTAAAAATAAACAAAAATCTTCAGTAAGTTTGAAACTTTCTCATAACGACAGCAAATTTCACATTTATTGTTGCTCAGCAAGATTTTTCTGTTAAACCAGCACCCACTTCCTCTTGT
Organism: Girardinichthys multiradiatus; assembly: GCF_021462225.1. Lineage (NCBI taxonomy): Eukaryota > Metazoa > Chordata > Actinopteri > Cyprinodontiformes > Goodeidae > Girardinichthys > Girardinichthys multiradiatus. The sequence goes on from NC_061796.1 coordinate 3,717,879, forward strand.
TGATAGGGGCCTGGCTGATCCTATCACTTCAAAGATGCCAGTGTATCAGAGTATTTGAACTTTTACCCCTGCTGTCACATGCTTTTCTTTGAGAACTCCTGGTAGCACCTGATAATCTCATAACGTTTGAGGCCTTGCTGCACATCAACACTCTCTGCTTTTTTGAAGCCTAAAATCCTCTTAACTTTTTATCAGATGTCAAGTGTCCAACAAGTGGACCGCTCAGAGACACTCTGTATGGGCTCTGTCGGGCTTTTTGCTTTGTGCAAGAGATAAGATAGAGCGCAGAAGAAAACCAATAAGGTATTGCAACCCATGTTTAAGCCTGGACTCTTTCCCAGACTCGTATACTTGGTTTTCCTAATTATGGCTGCCAAAGTGGCTGTTTTGCTGCTCACTCTCCTGCAAAAAGCTGAACTGAAGCTGGAGGTGGGGCTGAGCTGAGCTGCCCTCTGCGCCGTTGCCTTTTGATCTCTGCTTGCGCCATGGATGAATTACGTTTCAGAATTTCACACTGGGGAACAGTGTTTCAGACACACGGCTAGTCTGTCAGGTTAAGTGAGCCTCGGTCTGAAGGGAACAAGCACAGAGAGACTTTTTTTTATTACTTTCTTCAAATTCAGAAGTTTACATACACTAAGATGACTATGCCTTTAAGCTCTTTGGGAAAGCACAGTTGATAATATGATGGCTTTGTAAGCTTATAGAATATAATAGAAAGGTTTTATTGTCATTGTACACAACAATCTATGTAATATGAGTTACAACAACATTTAATTTCCCTTTAGGATTAGTAAAGTATTTTTGAATTGAATTGAATTGAGCAAGCCATACTGCAAGTACAACGAATTAGATCAAGGTGCTGTTTGGTCCTGTGACATCCTAGTAAAATAAAATAGAATTAGCCGAGATATCAGAACGTGTCAACCTCCACAAGTCTGATTCATTCTGGAGTATAATTTCCAGATTCCTGAAGGTGCCACGTTTATCTGTTTGAACAATTATACCCAAGAATAAACACCTTGAGGATGACTCTCCATCACACCGTTTAGGAAAGAGACGAACGTGTTTTCGTACGACGTCAACCTTAGGACAAAAGCAAAAGACCTTATGAAGATCCTATCTGATCTGGTTACTGAGTGTCTTTAACACTAGAGAAACAAGTTCTGGATCTGTATGGACTGAAATGCCATTCAGAATGGAAGAACCCAGTACTCCACCAGCATTATAAAAAGCAAAACGTTTTGCAAATGCACTCAGGGACAAAGACCCACATTTTTGGAGAAATGTCCTGTAGTCTGAGGAAACACAAAATTAACTGTTTGGTCATAATGACTATGATTACATTTGGAGGAAGAAGCTGGAAGCTTGCAAACCTGAGAACACCATCCCAAGTGCAAAGTACATAGGTGGTAGCATCATGTCGCTGCTGGAGGAACTGATACACTTCACCGATGACATCATGAGAAAAGAACATTATGTGGAAATAGTGAAGCAACATCTCAGAACATCTGCCAGAAGTTAAAGCTTGGGCACAGATGAGTCCTACTGATGTACTAAATGAGTTACAAAGTGTCTTAAAGACAACAAAGACAATATTTTGGAGTGGCTTTCATAACCTTCTGATCCACAGTCCCATATAACATTTGTGTGCAAAGCTGAAAAGGTGTGTGTGAGCAAAGCGACCTACAAACCTGACTCAGGTAGACCAGTTCTGTCGAAAGAGATAGCCCAAAATTCCTGCAAACTATTGTTACAAGCTTGTGAAAGGATACCCAAAATATTTCACCCAAGTTACTGTCACGGTGTGGTTTTAGGGTTGACCAAACTGCAGACAAGAGCTGGGCTGCAGCATTTTCATCACGATCTTCAGCTTTATTCACAAGTCATGAACAAGCAAAAACATAGCAGAACTCACCGCAGGTGCAAGGCATGAGTGCAATCGAAACATACTGAGTTGTACTGCAGGAACGTAGCAAACACTGAGCATAATCAGGTAATGTGATCGGAGGAACCAGCGAAGAACAAATGAACCAAACTAACTAATATACTAAGAGGATACAAAGGGTAGGTAATCAAAGGAACAGGGAACAGGTGAGACATGGAGGCAGAGGAGACAGAAGGAACAGGTGAAACAAATACAAGACTGAGCAAGGGTGAAGTGACTAATAAACAATAAAGAGAAAACACAGACCAAGCAAACCTATAGACAAAATAACACAACAACCTAAGATCTAAGGACTTTGCAAAAGAAACCCTGATTACAGAAGGAAACAAAGCTAAACCAACACTGATAGAACAAACTGAGAATTAAGCAGAGGAAACGAGGACAAGCATAAAAGTAAACAATAACTAAAGCTAACCTATAAAGGAGGGACTAGAGAATAGAGATAAACTAGAGGAAACAAAGCTAAGAGGGACAATGAATGTAAAGGGGACTAAAACTGAGAAATTAATAACTAAAAAAAAAGGAAAACTAATGACGAGAGGGGTAACAGAAAATAAACTAATAAATAGGGGATAAACACCAGGGGAACTAAGGGCGAGAGGAGAACACACTGGGAGCCAAAAGGAAACTAGAACTGTCAGAAAACAGAAAGTAATAAACATGAATACAAAACCTCAAACAAGAAACATCTAGCAAAACAAAACACAAAACCACAAACAAAGTCCAAAATGTCACATCCTGACAGTTATACAGTTTAAAAGCAATTCTACCTTATGAGAAGGAAAAGAAAATTCAACTTATGAACTTGAAAAAAGTAAAAACAATTCCGTAAAATGTTCTTTCTCATTTTTCTGGCATTTAACCAGAATAATAAGCCAGAAATAATTTTGGTAATCCGAAGTGACCTAAAACAGGAAACAGTATGATTTCATGTCAGACAGTGAGAGACAAAGGTGTCATGTAGCATTGCACCTCTATGGTATATTTAATGCTTTGGATTGTAAACCTTTAAAGATTTTTCGCTGGGTACGATTTCAGAAGTAATTCATCGCATCCACACCCCTACACCCATACCCGTATTCTTTTTGTGAGTGTTGTAAGCTTTCATGTAGTTACACGTATTTAACCCCACATCTCATCTGTTCCTCTTCAGCTTTCAACTTTGTCCTTATTTCATGGGAGGTTGTTCCTTAAAAACCAAAGCATGGTCCATCTTACATGTTCCAGGTGCCTTCACATTAGTTTAAAAAAAACGTGAAGTCTCCTCTGCTTCCTGAGCACAGCAGGGGTGTATTTTTAGGAATCCTCAGAAAAACATTTGGTGTTGACCCTATGACGACCCCTGTCCAGTTCCAGGCCTGTGAGGAACTTCACAGCTTGGAAATAAGCCTGTTCTTTCAGTGTTAGGAATTCTCATGGTCTCAGAGACTGCCAAAGCCTGTTTGCTGGAGGAGACAGCGGTACCTAACAGTCAGGGAGAGTTATACAACAGCAAAGAGAGAAATGAGATTAAAGATATATGCCAACACTTTGAACAGTCAGACACAGGTTTTTTTTCTTTATGCCGGAGTCTAGATATTCAGTGTCAAAAACTATGCCACAGTCAGTGTAGCCAAGACATTTTTACCCTGAACAGGATGGCCACAAGCTTCATAATATAGAGGAACAGTACTATTTATGCAAACAAGCGGTGTCTGGGGACGTGAGGTTTTGGCAGAGGTTGCTGGATATAGTTAGGCTATAGCAGATGAGTTATTAGAGGCTCTGCATGCTTTATGTGCTGCATTCTACCGAATTCTACTGTGTGTTTTGGCTGCTTCTGTTCTGCATGCCTGGATCCCCTCAAGGGTTCAAATCAATAATAGTACCCTATAACAGTCATTCATCTCTGTTTCTCCAACATAACTCTTAGATGAATGTGTTGAGAGTTCATGCTACATTGGTGGCTCATTGGTTTTGGCTGTAAAAGCTTCCCTTTTTTACGGTTACTTATATGCATCTGCACTTCCGCACGTTGGTTATCCAAAGGGAGCATTAACTAGTGGACTGGAAAGTTGTGGTTTTAAACATGAACATGTCCTTCTCCTGCTTAGGATTTGTTATTAAAATCAGTCTAAGATCTTTTAAAATGATGGGTAACCTAAAACTTATACACACACACAGGCAGATGACACTGTTTTAGCAATCCAATATATGAAAGAGTTACAGAACAATAATGTATCATTCATGTTGGCTAAATAATGAATGGAAAAGTAGCTTGTGACCACATGAATCAATCATTTTACCACTGCCCAGTGTTTCAGTCAGATATGGCAAAATGGTATGTCAGGTTTTCTTGGCAAGGAAGTACCAAGTTGTTAGCCAGTGCTCATCAGAGTGTTTTTGCAACAAAAGCTAATTTTTTTACAAACCATTTTTCTCAATCCCCAACAATAGCCATAGCTGTGGTTTGTTAGTTAGCTGAACAAATGGAAAAGCAGATCATGAATCGTTTGATGCATGCATTGATCTTAGAGTGATTTTGAGTTTTATTGTGATTGTAGTCTTAAGACGACCTTGTGTGTTTTAGGGATTTTTTGCAGCTTTGGTTAAAAAGCTTAGAGTTTCAAATACTTTCCAGTTCAACAAAGCTGTCTCAGTCAAGAGATTTCTTCCAGCTGTAGAAGCTCCTGATTCAAACTGAGCCTGAGTCTGTGAGCCAGGTTCATCATTTCCAATTTCTGAACTAAAATTGACTAATAAATCCAGGAAAAACGCATGTATTACGCATAGATTTTTAACGTTTTTTCTTTTTTTTTTGGTATAGTTGTGTTGAAAAAGGGGTAAAATAACAATCCGCTAAGATTTCATGTCCATCTGATGGCATTTTCAGTCCCCAAATGGTTGTCACCTGTGACACCTCTTGTACAAAAATAGCCCTTGAACCAGTTAGAATGAACTTGGACAAGTAAAGAAATCATCCACAGACTGCAAATCAAAATATGATTAAATAATTAAAATATCTGTCAAAATTTACTCTAGTATTTAGTTCAAGGCAGAAGATATGCTGACCAGGATCCAGAATAACTCCTGACTGAACACTCTACCTTATGACCAGTTCTGATTGGCTGATTGATTTTGAAATACTTGTCCTGTTTAGAGTCATGTATTATTTATAATGTTCTTGTTCATCTATATTTGTTTTCTGGTGAAGAAATACCTGGGATGTACAGAACAAACAGCACATTCTGCAGTCAGAAAAATAAAAAAATGGTCCAATTGTCCATTTCTTTATGCCAGGGAGCTTTTTAAAATTATTTTTAACTTTAAAAGAGAATCAAACCAAAATAAAATTTCTACTCACCACAGAAAAAAAGGCTTGTATTTTAACTTAATATTTTGGGGTAAAAGTTAAATAAACATTGAAGTGGTCATTTGCACTGTTGAAGGTCCTGGTTTCGAGTCCTAGCCACAGCCTTTCAATGTGGAGTTAGCATTTTCTCCTTGTGCACGTGTGGGTTCTCTGGCATTCTCCAACAGTTAAAAACTATGGATGTTTGGTTTACTGGGCTCTCTGAATTCCCCTTATATGTATGGTTGTTTTTCCTGTGTGTCTCTATGTTGGTCTGTGATGGACTGGCAAGCTTTTTATGCTGTTTCTGCCTTTTGCCCATTGAATGCTAAAACAACTGGCACCAACAAATACCCCCAGGTGTACCCAGAGGATGGAAATAAAATAACTACATGTTTTTTGCTTTTTAGTGCTGGTTTTCCGAAGAGAGCAACCAAATACTATAGCGTGCATAGACCGTGTAAAACCAAGATACTTTGTATTAGTGTGGAAAGGTCTTTATCTCTATAAATGTCCTTAATGTTTTCTCCTTCAAAGAGAAAACTATTTATTATAAAGAAACACTTGCAGTAGTTAAAAAAACAAAAAATAAAGCAGACGATACATTACGACCAGTGAACATTACTCCCTTAACCCTGTCAGTTAGTGTTACGTGGTATGTAAGATAAAATGGCTAACAGACTTCACTGCCTGTAAGTTAGAAGACTTGTCACCACTTTTCTACACTGACATACAGCTGTCCTTCCCCAACATGGTTTGTTTACATTTCTCAGTCACCCACAGGAGCTGTGCAACGCCTCTAGCTCCCTCCAACCACAGGGCCTCGCCCCTATGATCCGCCACGGGTGCTTTTCAGAGCTCTGACTCAAACCTCTTTGCCGCCTAACAAAATGAGTGATGAAAACTGTGCTATCAGGGGTTATCTCACAGGTGAGAACAATTATAACTGACAACTCAAAGCTCGACGGGCAGCTGGAAACCTGACACTGATGACAGCAGAGCGAAAAAGCGGTCTTACAGGTGAGAGTGATGTGTTGAAATGATTTTTACATCATGGAAGTAGACAAAGCAGAGTTTATAATGCTTGTTGACCCTGACAGTTTAAAGAGTTGGTTTGTGCTAAACCTTCACCAACATGTTCTCAGATAAAGTTGTGCAGAAATTAACTACCTTTGGACCATAACGGGAATGGGTTTTAGCCACCTCACCCACAGCCTGGCACTCTGGCATCCTCTATGTTGTTTAAAGGGCCCGTGGAATGTGGAACAAATACCCTCAGCTTTATCGGCCTCGGCATACTCCCCATTGGCTGGGTTTGAGAGCCAGGGGCCAGAGCCTGAGCTTACAGAATTTCACATGGAGGCCTGAAACAGAGGAACATCTTGTTTTGGTCCCATACAGGCTTTGATATGCCATCGCCTTGTGCAGTTGCCCGTTTCTTGTCGTCAGGTTGTAAGTGTGCTATCTTAGGCATACTACTTTTCTTTTGTTTTGATGAATTTTTGTTGTGTGGTGCTGAAGAAGAGTCACTCATTTTAAAACTGAAAAAATAAATATACAATGCGTGAAAAGTATTTGCCCCTTTACAGATTTCTTCTGTTTTTGTTTTTTTACACTTAAATGTTTTGAACAAATTTTTATGTCTGACAAAGATAACTTTTTCAAATGATTATTTTATTTATTTAGAGAAAGAAATCTATCCATACAAACCTGAACTTATTGGAAACCATTGTTGCTCCAATTGTTGAATCCTCAATTGACTGTGATAACCCACATTTTAGGTTAGTTTTCACTAGCCCCTCCTATGATTACTACCAGACATGTAGAATCAAGAAATCACTTAAATAGAACCTGTCTGACAACATGAAGTAGGCTTAAAGACATTGAAAACAACACATCATGCCCCAAGAGCAGACAATAAACTAAGTAACTGGCATCTACCAGTTGAGAAGGGGTCACAAAGCCATTTCTAAGGCTTTGGGTCTCCACCAAACCACAGTCAGAGCCATTCAATCACAAATGGAGAAAAGAGTGGAGAACCTTCCCAGGAGAGCTTGGCCTACCGAAATTATTCCAAGAGTGGATCGTCATCATCCAGGAGGTTAATGTTAATGTTGTTCAGGATTCAACACTAATAGTCAAACAGGGTGGTAGTGTCATGGAATGAGGCTTCTTTGCTGATTCAAGTCCTGGATGACTTGCTGTAATCAATAGAAGCATGTTTTCTGCTCTCTACTGAAAAATCCTGAAAGAAAATGTCCAACCATCAGTTCATGACCTAAAGCTAAAGGGCACTTGAGTTATGCAGCAAGACAATAATCCAAAGTAGATCACCAATGAATGGTTTACAAGGACAAAATGGAAGATCTTGAAATGGCCTAGTCAAAGTCCAGGCTTAAATTGAATTGAGATGCTTTGACATGTCCTTAAACAGACCCTTCCTGCTCAAAAGCCCTCCACTGTGGCTGAATTAAAACCATCCAGCAAAGAAGAGTGGGCTAAAAGTCCCCCACAGAGATAAAATACTCTGTTCTAGTTGTTACAAAAACGCTTGATGGCGGTAGTTGCCACCAACGGTGCCTCAACCCTTGATTAGGTTTGAGGGGCTTTACTTCTTCCACATAAAGCCATGCTGGTTTTTATTGCTTTTTTTTTCCTTTATAAATGTAATCATCCTTTAAAAACTTCTTTTGATTTAGCCACGTTATATTTGTCAGATATCAACATGTCTTTGACATTTAATTAACAAAAAGCAAATAATTTTGCACTGCACTGTAGATTACCATTTAGTGATTCAAGAAGAGGGTTTCATACATTACATTTAAAACCATGACAGCAAATATAACTAGTTTTAATTAGTGCTAAATATGAGTTTCATGATTGCCAACTTCACTCAGCAATTTGTGCTTGAGGACAGACTGACAGGAGATCCAGGAAGCGAAAGGAAAATCGTTTCTTAAATCAAGAGTATTATGCGTTGGTTTCCAAAAATAATGAATTCTATAGTGTAAGCATTCAAGAAGTTTAGACACACCTGAGCTCTTTCAGTATAATTTACCCTATAAGCTTAATGAAAGACTGCTCAAACCTTGGTTAGAACTAATCGTTCAGCTGTATCCTCACTGAAGCATTTTCTCCAAATTAATAAGACTGCCACAGCTTCCTTTTTATAGCAGACGATCACACGAGTGATCTTGCAAGCTGCCATAACTTCATACATTTGCCTCATCTAGATTGGTGAGTTTAATGGAGTCATTGGTATGAAGGGCATGATTCCTACGGTAGCTGAATGTGAGACATCTGAGGGCACGGTGCTGTGCTCTATTACATCAGGCTCCTATCAAAGCCCATTTTAATGAAGGCAGGCTCATTATAGCTGTGGTGACAGATGCAACGCTGTCAGCCAGTGATGCTAATCTTTGTTTAGGGCTTTGAGGAGGTCACAATCACAGTGGGCGAAAGATCTCGTGACAGGACAAAAAGTGGAGAGGAGGCTCATTCCTCCACTGATTGAAGGGGAGCGGGTGACTTTTAACGGTGTGCACGCTGCTCTTACATAGACAGACAAGCATGTTCATCTCTCAGCACAGCTGTTTTTATAGTAGGACTGAAGAGGCTTCGCCTTAGTGATTCATGTTCTGCCAAGGGAGAGGTTCTGCCTCCTGTTTGACCTCAGAGAGGTTCCTGCAGCCCTGAAAAGAGGGCCATATCTGGGCCATCTAAGCTGCATGAGGCTGATCCAGATGCCTTCTGGACTGATTTCATGTCCACAGGTAAAAAAGATCAGATAGGCGCGGCGCTGATGGTGTAGGGGTTAAGTGCGCGACCATATACAGAGGCCACAGTCCTCGAATGGCGGTTGTCCCAGGTTCGAGTCCCGGACCTGGTGACATTTACCGAATGTCTCCCCCTTTCTCTACCCCTCTTTCCTGTCTACCTACTGTCAAAAATTGAAAAAATAAATGCCACTAGTGCTGAAAAAATTACTTAAAAAAAAAAAAAAAAGATCAGATACACAGATAAAAAAAATTAACAAAGAAGAAATTGAATTGATTGAAAGTTATTTTCAGGCTGAAGACTGCAGGCTCTTATATGTGCATGGTATTGTACAGTAGCATTGTCCCCTTTAAGTGTTTTACAACATAACTTAATATTGCATAATGACGTTTTGTGCAGAAATAAAATATGTATTTATTTATTTTGGGTTAAATATCTAAATCTGTGTTTGTAAAACTACTTAAAGCAAAGCAATTTTTAGATTTATATATAAAAGCTGGACATACTTGTAATGTCATATTTGTATTACTTTACTGTTTTAAGCACTGAGTTCAACATTTTAGCCAAAAGTATCTTTGCTTTTAAAATAGAGTTGCACCAATCAGAGATCTTTGACTGATTGTCTTGTTTTGCAAAGCTCTGACTTCAAGATACAGATTTGAACTGATTCAGATTTTCTTTAAGAGTCACAGTTAAGCCCCAAAAATATTCATATCCCTGGCAGATTTACATTTAAAATTAATTTAAGTCAACTAAGATGTTTGTTTCTGATAGTAAATGAGACATGCATCTTCAAACACATAATAAAATCACATAAAATGAGTTTACATTTTGGAAACAAATATGCATGTGTTTTTATTTGCATTTTATTAAAAATGGCACATCAAAAATTATTTATACCCTTCGCAGAAGTCAATGGAAGGATCTTAATGTGCATTAAAGTGATTGAACCCGTCTTATGACTGCTGACCAGTTTTTGACACGTTTCCTCTGGTATTTTGTCAGTTTGTCTTTGGTGCTGAGCTCCAAGTCTTTGAGCTTGGAAGGCCTTCTTGCCCAGAGGTTTCTAAAAGGCCGTCTGCATTTCCAAATCCAGAGATACTTTTATTTTTCTACTATTATTTTTAATGGATTTGTTTTAAATATTTAAACTGTAAATGTCCAGATACATGCAGCTCTCACAGTTTCACAGGATTTAACGGCTGTCTGTCAAATTGCACAGTTAATGTTTAGGCCTTCATCCACTTCATCTGTTCATACAGTTCTTTGGACAAGACAAGAAAATCCAAATGTTACTCCTAATGATATCATAATTCAAGGAGACAATAAAAAACAAGCAATAAAAACACCTTATTAAGTTAAACACGATGCTTCATAGCTACACAACTGTAAACCCACTTCCCATTTGCATGTAAAGCAACATCATGTTGAGTTGGAAAAAAACTTCAGTACCTAAATAAATGTTCTAAACTCATTTGCTAGAATCTATTTTAGAATTTGATTTCTATTTCATGTATGCAGATTATAGGTTGACCACTGCACAAGTTATTATTGTAAAGTTATCACAAATATTCTTACTTAGGATTTAGAAATTGTCAAAAAATCATCTGAAAAACCTAAAACTTTAAATTCTAAGAAAGTATGGAACCAAACCGAAAAATATAAAAACTACACCGCAAGTAACAACTTGAAGAGGACGTAGATTGAAGAATAAGAGAATGGGGTGTCAGTCGTCACCTAAGGAGCTTGTTCATTAACTGTCTTGCAGGAGAAGAGGCAGAAGTTGCCAAAAGTTCTTCATCTACTCTTCACACTTCAGACCCCAAAGTATTTTAGGCAATGGCCCCTTCCCCCTCTCTCCACCCGTCATCTCCTTCTCGTTTGCTCTGCCTCTTTCCAATAGAACCGCTCACATCTGGTTTGGAGTCGAGGCCAGGTTGGTTTCAGCTGAAATGGAGGGCTTTTATTTGTCAATGGCTCCCGTGCCTCTCCAGTTTTAATCTCAGGAATGTACAAGAAAAGGCTGTTTGTTTACAATCCGGTGTTCCTTTCTGCATGACCATAACATTAAGTCCTGATTTGTCTTTACTGGAAAACTGCACAATAACTTCCAGTTAATATTTGGGTTGAGGAGGAATGCTGGTCTGCTGGCTGGTGGTCTTGAGGGTGCCACCGAAAAGGCGGCGCCCTGTGAAATGTAAGAAAACTTCTACTAATAGCCCCATAGCATTTACCTCCCAATTAAATACATCACACAACAGAGAGCTTAGATTCTTGACATGATTTTCATAGAATAATAGATAGGTGCCTATATTTTTGACAAAAAAGAATAGCATCTACTCATGCTCAGAACTAACCAGAAAAAGACACACAAATTCAAAACTGCACGCAGAAGATGGTCGGATCCTGTTTTTGTGTCTTTCCACCATGTGTTTGTGCTTCGACACGCGTTAAGACATCCGATCAAGCAGGCATAGCTCCTCACCCGAGGGCTCAGAGGAACTGTGTAAACAAAATTAATGTTAGCCTCCAATGTTTTTAAAAGCACAATTTTCAAATTGCATCACAATGTCTGGAGTGTGGCTCTAAAGAAGTGCTTGCACTTATTTTTAGGGGTGAGCCAGAGAGGGCGATGTGAGAACAAAGATGTTCACTGTTTTCTACAGGGAGGATGGGTGGTAGGCAGGCAGGGGGTGGCAGAGGTGGGGGTGCGGGTAGACTACTGGGGGACGTCTGATGTCACCTGGTAGGGAGCTATGAAAGCTTCCCCTGGTTACCCTACCCCACATAAAAGTCTGGCAGTTAGACTGGGGCTTTAGGGAAGCTTGGCAGAACTGCTGCATTAAACAGGAACAAACATCACACACCTTTCTTGTTGAGGCCTCGGAGAAGCAGTATGTTTACACAGAACAGTGCCACTACATATTTCCAATCTTTTTTTTAAGACAATGGAGATCTAATACCTTTTTGAAGTGTCTCCTCTAACATGTGCACATTACTGTTAACAGTGATTTTACCTGTACACCTCAGGTAAAATTAAAATGCTACCCAAAAAAACAGTTTATTTCTAAGATACTTACAAATGTTCATAGCCTAAACAGACTAAAGAGCCATTTGTGATCTTATAGCAAAAAAAACAAAACAAAAGCTGCTCAATGCCAGAAAGCAGTTAATTGCACATGTGGAGGGCAGATTTGATCTCATCACCGTGGGCGATGTGGAGGGACATGTGTTTAGAAGTTAAACTGCAGACTGCGGTGAGGTCCAGGCTGCTTTCTCATTAGCTCCACCAATGGATGTAATGAGCACAGAGGTGGGGCTGGTGCTATTGGTAGGGGCACATGTGTTTGAGACAACCCCGTTTGTCCCCTCAGAATTGTGTGTGCCGCACAATACATCTTCTGTATTTGCTACATTTGCAAATAATACACGTGTACACGGAGTCCCACCTGCCACCTATTTGATGCACCAGTTTAATAAAAATCCTTCCTTCCTTTCCTTCCTTCATTTTCTGTTAGATTTCAAACTGCTGCCTCCGTCAAAGAACCTCCAGCATTTTCTTTCCTGATTTATGTTTTATGCCGCTTGGAAGACAAAATCAGTTTAAATCTAAATCATCATGTCAAATATTAAAGGATGCTGGAAATTGGTATCCTTTGGCCAGGATCGGTCCACCTCTAAAAGATAATGTCTGTAATTTAGCGGTGCTTATAGTTTGCTCTGCCACCTTTAGGGAATGAGGAAGGGAAGAATCAGTGGCTGTTTTTGATGTTCCTCGGAGGCCTTACACGCTGGCCTTCATTAGGGGGACTGCAGGATAAAATGGAAGGGATAAAAGCTTTAAGATCAGAAGGAAAACAACAACTTGTTTGGGCAAACCACAAAATACGGATGCAGTGTGTGTGTATATAAATACACATTTTCTTTATTTTTGTTTCAAGAATGTGTGCTTCATGATGAAGGGTTTCATGTTTATGACCAACAAAACAGTTTCCATGAGTCTGAAGAAACCGACAGATTGGTCCTATCTCTCAACTTCCATCCTCCTCTGCCCCTGTTCTCTTATCAGCCTTGTTCCTTTCTCGTCTTTGTTCAACTGATCTTCCCGTCCCTCCTTCTTCCCTTTTATCCGCACTTTGCCATCTCCTTCCTCCTGCTCGTCTCCCAGGGCCCCTGGGGGCCGTACGGGCCTTAACCTCCGAGACATATCAGAATGCCCTCCCATTTAGCTCTGAAGGTCACGACCAGATTAGCATCCTGATTTATCATGTTCTCAAGTCCAGAATAATCAGTCTTTGAGATTGTTAAACAGAACCACAACAGGCTCTGGCACTCTGATTACTCTGAGAGGCAGAGGGGGTAAACAGGGAGGGGTCTCGCTCACCTAAACGCATGCAGATGTTCTTGCTCTCACTCGAACCTCGGCTCCGTCAAAAGGTACACCGAGTTCTTTTGTTTTCCCTGTCTGTTTTTTATTTGTCTCAATTCAGTGGGCCTCCTTGATTTAATCTGGTGCGATTTTATTTCAAAGCCTGCTGAGCAGCTTAGAGGAACAGGGAATGACGTAAATAAGTTGAATCATTTGCTGTTTAAATATTTGTGGTTTAGGGCCTGTGCTGCACTAAATTTTCATTGTTTCCACAATGCACTTGTAATTGGAAAAGGCCTGAGAATGTCTGTGTGCTGCTGCCTCTGTGTGCCTTTGCATTTAGCACATGTTTGGTATACTTTGCAGTCCGGTTTTATGCAAGATATGGATTATTCATAAATGGAAGAAGACAGTTCTCCTCTCCATCCCTCTTTTGTTTTTTGGCGGTGTAATTAGTCAGATTCATCCTATCTGCAAGGAAATTTCCATCTAGCATTCAACACAAATGCTGCCCAGACCTTATTCTGTGGATTGTTGCACATAAGCCAAACGTTTGAGAGTCGAGTGGCAAAAAAAAAAGCAATACAGCAGAACTTTTTTCCTAAACTGGGTTCCCGTCAAACGCTTCTCAGTGGGTCTCTCACGTCATGCAGGATGAGAATAAACAGGTTGGCTGAGAAAGAGAGCAAGAGGAAGCTCAGATGATGAAGCGCATCACAGGCTTTTTGACGGATGTGAGGGATCCATTTGAAGGGCTCGGAGGAATTTTGAAAGCTTGGCTGTGGCCGTGCTCACTGCGTCCCAGACTGTGAAACACAATAAGCGTGCAGATGTTCAAAGTGTTTGGCTGAGCTGGAGCCTGGAGCCCTCTGCTGCTCATCTGAGTAGGAAATGCTTTAGCTGGAACTGTTTGTTTTCTCTGTGTCTGTGGTCTGAACTGTAGATTCGCTTACATCTCTGACCCCCCTCTCTCCTTCTCCTCTCTCCTATCCTCTGTCTCTTTCTCTCCTCATTTCTGTTCTTTTTCCCAGGACTTTCCAAATACTGAACTGAAGGACGGACAATTCACAGACCAACACTGTACCCTAGCAGGTAGGTGGAGAACACAGTTAGCAGATCAGGCATTTTAAGACAGATCCCACAGCTTTAGTTTGGTTGTAACACCTAGCCCAATAAAACATGTGAACTTATGTTTTCATCTAAAAATATTTGCTTTGAGCTGAGCATATAATACCTCATGGACTGCAAATAGCACCGTTAAAGAACTCAAATGAAGAAAAATAAAAAGGCATTACTGACACAATTAACTCAATGAAAGGTTTTTCTAATAATTGTTTTAAAGTTGCTGGATACATTTATAGACCAAAGTATTAAATAAAATACCTAAATGGAGGATATATTTATATCTAAGATTGTCTTACATTGAACAAAATCTTGTCTCTGGCTCTTATTTATCTAATTTTTCCTGCATTTACAGGGGTTATTCCCCAGGAGAAGGCTGAGGGCTGTGAAAGCTACCTGCAGTACCTGCACTCAGAGTATGGAGAGAAGGAACCTCTGAGAGATGCCACCAAAACCTCAGCAAAGAAACACATCAGCGTCAATGTGAGACCAAATGTGATCTGGCAGCATTTCTGCCTTATTCTGATGTAATTTTCAGTTAGCAATCACATTCTGTAACTCATTTCAATGAGTACAGTTACAAAACCAGACCCTTTTTGCAAGATATTGGCACTATCCAATACTGTGTCCATGAAAATCAGAGATTTGTTTATTTGGGTCAAAGGTTGATAAGCAGTGCTGAGGTCAGTACCTGTTGACTATAGAAATATGTAAATCTTCTATCAAAGTGAAACCTTTTCGAGTTGTGCCAGTCCTCTCAGTAGACAGACCCTCTGTGTGAATGCTGATCGCTCTATGCATGATATGAAATGAACAGAAAATCTTTAAAATTTGTAAAGTATGCAATGAAGAAACACTTTATGAGGACTTGCACTTCTCCTTGAGGTCTACTCCCTGGTTGATGCTTCCTTTCTAGAAGGGTCAACTTTGCATGCTGTAAATAATAGTAGCCATATTGCCAGAATAATCTCAAGTTTGCAGCTGAAAAAAACAAATAATAGCTTTGCATTTTTTTCAAACCAAAATGATGATGACAGTTTGGTGGTTATTTCTCTTTGCTCTGGTCTTTATGAACGCATAGCCCACTCCCTAAGACAGCTTCTAACTTTTCTGCAGGATATGACAATCTTTTCTCTTCTATAAAGCAATATGCCTGTTTTATGAAGACCTTTTCTAACAGAATAAGCTATACTCTGCTGCCCTCTGCTGTCTTACATGTAGACATGTTTGCCATTGGCATGCCTTGAGAGCATAATTACAGTGATGATGAGGACGACAAAGAGCTGAACTGAATTGTTTGTGTGTATTAAAGTGTAACAAATGTTTTCTTTTCAGGATGTGGAGTGTGATGTTTCTGTGGAAGATGACAACCGTCAGGAGTGGATCTTCACTCTTTATGACTTCGACAACAGTGGGAAAGTCACCAAAGAAGTACGTGGGCTGTCTTTGCCTCTGGCTGATGAGTTGCTGTCTTTGTAATGCTTCCAAGAATACCTGTCTAAACTAATGTTTATTCTGACAAACCTTCTCTTTAGGAAATTTTTTTTTTGTTCAATTCGGGATTGTAAACTTTGTTTTCTGGGTCTCTAAAGGACATGTCGAGTTTGATGCATACCATCTATGATGTGGTGGACGCTTCCGTGAATCACTCCTGTCACAACAAGAGCAAGACTCTGCGCGTGAAGCTGACCGTCACTCCAGAGCTGAGGAGCCACAGAAGAGACACAGGACCAGGTGACTGAAAAATAAACCAACCCCACCAGTTTCCTGCTCAGTCTTGAAGTCTGGAAAAGTCTGGAATTTGGTTCTGTTTTTGTCAGGTTTTCTCAAGTATTGAAAAGTGTTTGAGTCTCCAGATGTTATTCCTTATTTTACAATAATAATAATAATACTATTACCAAAGGAAGTAAATGTTTTGTATTCAAATGTTGGAACTGTTACGCAAAGTACTGGAAAATTCTGTATATTTGAGTCTGAAAAAGTAAGAAATTTGGAATTTAAATACATATTTGCTGAAAAAACATGTGTAGATGTTTTAGTTTTCCTCCCCATAGAGTGCCTTTATGAATGCATGAGTTTTAGTGAAATCTTTCAGATCAATTTGGAGGATTTGGTTTATCACTCACTGCAGAGTGTTTTGATAGAGGCATGGATTAAAGCTAAATCATATCATATTTAAATTTATTTCTGACTAATTATAAAGACAAGCGTGTTCATTCAGTCATTATTTAACTTCAGCTTTACCTCTTCAGAGCGCCTTCACCACGATGAGGGCCGTTCGTCTGACAAGCGTCTCTCCTCATACTTCAGGTGAGTCTTTGTTTGAAACCTTCCTTATTTGCTTACTAAATAAAAAAAACGTCAAACCCAATCATATAATTTTTTATTTTACTCCTCTAATGCAGCAAGGGGCAGAGCAATGAGCCTCCGGCCGCCGAGGGTCAGCATTACTGCGTGGATGAGAACACAGAGAGGAGGAATCACTACCTGGACCTGGCTGGCATTGAGAACTACACGTCCAGATTTGAAGGTCAGTTCAGTTCGACTTTATTTAATGATTTTCTATTCAGCATACATACAGCTGTATCTATTCAACAAATTCAAGCTCCGGCTTAACAGCAATAATCTAAATGCTATGGTTGTGGCCTTCAGCCGTTTGCTGTGACTATGCTGCAGAGGGACAGCGTAGTCACAAGAAACTATCTTACAATACAACAGTTTACAATGCGAGACAAAAGCATAATGATTTATTCCAGTAAAATATATCTTAAATAAATATTTAAAGTAATCTGTTGTCATCCTACATATTTCACCAACCATATTTTTCAAAATTGTTATGTGAAAATAATTGTGTAGTCTCAGTTTAGTGGGTTTCACAGCCTGCATTTTATTGTCATTCTAATACACATTTTGCATTCATAGTATTTAAGTTTCAAGGTTTCGTAGATGCATTACTTTTGTGATCGTGATTACTAAACGTTTTGTGAATAGTTTGAGTTTGCACACCATCTCTGAATATAGTAATAATATTAATCTCAGTTCCACTTTTTTTATCTGGAATGAAGAACACCCTTACCTCTTTTCAATAATAGCATGCTAGTCAGCAAAGTTTCGTATGGTGAATGAGAATAACTTCTGACATTGTAACTGTAGTGATGTCCCATGAGGTAAACCTGAGAAAGAAAATGTGTAAAAAGTGCTTACACTGACCCCAACAAATGCTTCACAGTAGCTGAGTGCAAACAAGCAGTCATTAGGGGTCTCCAGCTGCTGTATCAGTGCCACAGCTACAGTTGCTGCCATTACCAGCATGCATCTGCAAGCCGGCGCTCACTGCAGGGCGGCATAACTAAAGAAATAACAAGAGCGTAAAGGATCGCCAAGTGTGAGCTGCAAACTTCAACTAGTCCAGCAGTCTGTCATGGTTTCTAAGTTCAACTTCAAGGTGAATTCCAAGTTGGACATAAACATTTTCATATTTAGATTATTTAGATTTCAGAAGCTACAGGTACAGGCTTGCAGAATTTGTAGCAATACCCTTTTTCGCATTGTTCTGGATTGATGCACCTACACTTCAACTTATTGTGTTGTCTCTGCAATGTAAAATGTGTCCAGTTTCTCTGTTTGTTATCTTTATTGCAATGATTCAAAAGTTCATTTCAAGTTTGCGTTACAGGTTTAGTGAGAGAGATATAAAATTTATTTGATTTATATATACCATGACCTTCTCTATGCTATCTTCAGGAACCAACACAGTCTTCCCTGCTCAAGAGACTCATGTTCGTAGCTCCCAAAGCCAGAGTCGCTCTCGCTCCCATGAGCCTGAAGCCCAAGTTGTTTACCACCGTCGTTCACAGGTCATCGGTGAAAGCTACAACCCTGCAGATCCTCGAGCCAAAGGCGTGCAGGTCCTCAAATCCCCTAAAGGAGCCTACAAGGGAAGTGGAGGGAATAACGCTGGTGGAAAATCCAACAAATGCCATGGTTACCACCTTCCCATCCAAACGATGCTGCATGGTGGTAACGCTGCTGGTCACGGGGGTCAGGATGTGTACCACCTGCCACACCAAGCTCAACCCACAGGCCACCACCAACACCCTCTGCAGCATAGTCACAGCAAACGGCTGAAGGCTAGAGCTCGTGATTCCCTGTCCCCAACCAAAACCCTTCTGACTCCTCAGTCTCACCACCAACAGCAGCCCGCAATGCAATCCGTGCCGAGCATGGAGCGGGAGCAGGCATCCGGCCCCACCGGGAACCCAGGGTTTGTGGTTCCTGTGGTGCAACGCCATGAGCATCACCATCACCATGAACACCATCACCACCACCACTACCACCACTACCACCAGACATGACAGCCATATATACATACTGTATTTATGAGTGACTAAAACCATTACAGGACCAACCACGCTATTCTGAAGGACTAATCTAATGGAAATGTCTCACACTCCATCTAGGATCTTCAAATCCTCCTGATATACAGAAATATCCTGAGAAATGCTGTACGGAGCAGACAAATTGTCTGATGGTAAACGTTATCTGCTTAGCAGGATGTTGGTGTTTGATTAAAAAGCTTATGTGGAACAGTTTTTCAGTATTTTCTCTAGATTTTCTACTTGAAACACTCCTTCCACACATTTATTAAGGGATCCAGTAAAGAAGAATATCATATAACTTCTGTCATATCACTAATTTTCCTCAATCAGAGTCCTGTAAAGCTACAGTGTATGTTCGAATAGTTGTTGTTCTGTGTGAAACGTTACCACGAATGCAGATCTCAGGTGTAAAGGTGCTGCTGCTCTCAAGCTTCACACAGAGGCCCCACTTTCATGGGACAGGTGCTGTGGGCCTGAGTGCTTCCTGTTAGGGTTTATTTGTGTGTGTGTGTGTGTTTGGGGGGGGGGAATCACCACTGCCAGTTTTAATGCAAAAGTATCTTCCTGTATGTTTAAAAAATCTATATATGTAAACACATTTTACTGTATAATAATTATACTCTATATGCATATTTCCTCATGGATATAATTATGCACATATGTATTTTGTCTTTTATATATTTTAATAAACATTATATATAGTTCATTCTTTTTTCTTTCCAGGCAGGTATTTGATTTATTTATTTCTATGCATGATTTCGTTCACCTTTTGCTTAATGGACAATACTATTTCTATTTCTTTGTTTCAGTGCGCCTCTGTCCTCTGTCCTTTGCAGTCCAATCCTAACCCTTCCTGTAAAATATCAATGTGTCCTTGGTTGGCATTTTCCTTGTTTCTTGTTTTTGGACTGTGGGAGGGAGCTGCAGTACACGGAGAGAACCCATGCATGCACAGGGAGAATCATGCAGAAAGACCACTGTCTGGGAGTCGAACCCAGGACTTTCTTGCTGCAAAGCAACAGTGCTACCAACTGCACCACTGTGCAGTCCTAATTTAATCAGAATGTCTATGACCTATTGCAATTAATTGGGATTACCTCTCATTTAATGTAGAGCTGTAGTAGAACAATCAATTTGTCTAAAATAAATCAGAAACTGGCCCTAGTTTGTACTGTTATTGAATCCAAGTCAAAGTTTTTTTTCTTTATTTTAGATGATTTATGAAGGCCCCGTCAACTCCTCAAATTATTGGATATGTTCTGACCAGATACAGTTTTCTGTCTTGCAGTCTTCCCCATTATAAAATCTGCTGACGTAAATGCCTGTAAACAGGATAGCACCAGTTTTCATTTTAAAGGAGAATTTAAAAAAAACACAGTCACTGAGCAGCAGCTAAATGCTTTGCCCTCACCCATTGGCCTGTCTCAAACAAATCCAGAATGTTTGGTTTATTGTCAACTAAACAACCTCAAGGTTCATTTGCAACTGTAATGAAGCTTTTTATTCAAGGAATCTCATGACAAATCAGAAAACTAACACCAGTCTGCGAAATAAGGGAAATTACCGTAAACATCAACAGTTTTATTTGTACACTGTAAAATCAACTGTATCATCTTTGAGGCGTTGGTTGAAGCTGGGAGTTTTAACCAAACAAGAGTTCAAGAACTTATGACCCAGTTTGGTTAGAGAAGAGGCTGAAAAAGAGCGTCGCCATACTTCACAAGCCACCGTTTTGAACTATGCAATGACACCTGTCTTAAGATGGCCCTTGAGTAAGATTTTCTGTTTTGATCAGCCTTCACTGAACCTCTTTCACATAATTAAATGAAAAATAAGATGGTTAAAGTAAATATACAATTCATTATAATGTAAATATCAGAAGGATGTGTCAATGACATTAGTTTGTTCTTGACGATGGGAAATTTTAAAGGCTTACACCACTGCTGACCAAAAAACACACAAAGACTCATTTTACATTTCCCCTCAAAAAAAACATCTAGTTGTGACTTCTTGTAAAAATGTTCTATGGACTGATGAGACAAAAGTGGGACATTGTGGAAGGCGTGCATCCTGTCTAACGCAAAATTAACAAAACGTTTCAGAAAAAGAACATCATACTAACAGTCACACATGGTGGTGAAAGTGTAATGGTCAAGGACTGCTGCCTGCTGTAACTGATATGATATAAATCCATGCTTAAATGGCTAAAAGAAGATTTTAGAGTGGCCTAGTCAAAGCCTAGACTTAAATTCAAATTAGATGCTATGGTGTGACCAAAAAAGGCCATTAAGACTTGAAAACTCTACATTATGCCTGATTTAAAATAATTCTGCAAAGAAGAGTGGGCCAAAATTCCCCCACAGCGATGTAAAAGACTGTAACAGTTATCACAAGGATGGCAGCTGGGGTGTAAAACTGTATTCTGCATTTACTCAGAATATCTTTGTCTGATTTTGAGACATGTTTAATGATCTGAAACATGGAAGTATACCAAAAATGCAAAAGCAAACATCTGTTGGGGATAGATACTGTTTCAGTGCAAGTATGAATTTTGTTATCCAAATTCAATTAGACCAAAATGAGACATTATAAGATCATTTTTATAATTTTATCATTCAGTTTGGGATGCTTTTGTCACCACTGCTATTTCCCATCTACCCAGCAGATAGAACCAGTGAGTATGTCATGCAGTTATTCCAGGTATTTACAGCAGTGAAGGTTGCCACCTCCTGTTGCTGCAATTGAACATGTCTGTTGCATGTGACCACACAACTAGACTTAAAGAACAGCGCCAACGCAAAAATAATTTAAACTTGACGAGTTCTAATGTATAGACGTTTGTTTTTTCTTTTTCTTTTGGTTGGGTCGGTATAATAGTTTCTTTGTGGCTTTTAGTAATTGCCAGCTTGGGTTCAGGGAAAACAGGGAATAAAAGCTGCCCCTCGCTCCGTTAGTGAGGGATTTAGTGCGGGGGGCTGAATCCCAGCACCGACTGTGACTAACAATGGCAGCTATGAAAGGCGAGGGGAGGGTCGCTCTGATGCAAATATCCACTTTATTCAGCTTGGAGGAGAACCTGCACTAACAACCAAATTCCATTAAAAAAATGTGAGGATAAGTGACCAAGAAGGCTTTTAGAACAACTCGTATTTTGCTGTATTACAGTTTTCAGCGTACTTAGGAGCGGAAGTTTTCATTGAATGCGAGACAAGTGAAAAACTTTCCAGCGGGATTTAGAGGCATCACTAAATTGTGCCAAATGCACCTGCTGATGGACACAACTCTGTAATAAATAAGGTAAGGTGTGCAACCAGTCTGTCAGGTTTTCATATATTTTTTAAACCATCTACATTAACCATCTCTTTTAAGCGCTATTGCAGGTTTATGACAAGTTTTACATTTAGCAAATTCACTTTTTAAGGTTGTGTTTAAGATTCTCAAAGACATTATCTCATTTTGAAGGTTTTTCGCCTCCCACCCATTTCTTCGTTCCTCGCTGCAGCCTGTTTAGTGAGACTAAGCCTGTCTAGGGAAAACGTGATTATCCTCAACCCATCAATACGCTGGCTTTCATTCAAGACATGCATGAGAAAGACTTTGATGCATAATAATCAGTGGGAGTCTGTCTGTTTGTGAGGAAAACCGAAGGGAATCTCATTTTGGTGTTGGGAATGTTGAGTGTGCAACAACATTTTGATCAAGGACGGATTTAGGGTGATGTGGGCCTCTGGGCTGCAGCCATTTTTGGTGCCTTACCCACACGCGATTCTTTCATGGATGCAAAATATAATAGTTTGATATTTAGATACGCCATTTAACACTTTTCACAGTGATCAGTCTTATCCTGTCCTAACTTATGTCTGATTTTTATTTAACATAAAAAAGTCAGTCAAAGTATGTGCTTTTGAGTCATGTACTTTGATCACAAATGGTTGAGGTCCCCCTCCTGCCAAACTGCTAGATTCCTGCATTTCCTTTCAGCGACATAGCAAGACATGATGCCCTATAGAAAAGTAATGCTCTGACATCTTCTTACTGACACTTAAGCATAGATAATCTGACCATAATCTAGTCTGCCAAAGACTTTTTGGACATGTCAAAACAAAATTCAACATACATGAGCAGCACAGCTTTCATAGGCCATATGTATAAAGCGCGCTCCAACAGAATCTCTGCAACTCGAATATCGTAGCCCCAACAAAATAATAAAATTTACCTTATCTTCTGTTACACTATGATGTTTGCACAGATGAGACAGCACTCATCTCGGCCCGATACTTAAAACTGAAAGTGTTACTGAGTGAAGTAACTCAGGCAATAATTATCTGACAACTTGGGGAAACCGACTCAGTGTTGAAACTGAATTCCCAGATGGTTAGTTGAATCCTAAAAAAAAGATAAAACATGACAAAGGCAACATGGCAAAAGTAAGGTATCTGGTCCTGACGCAGCAGAATACTGTAACTCTACACCAGTGATCAATGCAGTCACTGAAACACTTATAAATCATAGAAGGAGCAGGGATCATGTGTCTAATGCTTACTGCTGTTGTATTTAATGTTCTTGGCATAAAGGTTTATTCAAAAGTGGGGCTACCTTCATATTTTCTAAAGGTTTTAAGTGTCTTGATTATTCACACAGTTATCCAACGTAGCATCTCATCTGATTTTTTTTGAGAATTCAAAAATGTTTTTTTTTGGGACATCAAACAAGCACAAAAAACACCAACTATTTTAGGGATCCTAAATGTTCCCTCTATTTGAAACTGTTCCTGCCGTATTTCCATGTTCTTCAAGTTATCTTTATTACATTATTGTTAATTTAACATTATCTTTTATGGCTGCATCTTTTCTGTAGGAGTGAACAAAAAACTACTGGGAGTGAAATGCTACTGTAAAGTCCCATCACATCCCCCAGGGAGACATGAAAGCTAACTCAACGTGAGGCCTTTATCTGAACAATTGCCCCATTCTGTCCCGCACCCCAACCCTGACCACCCCCATGACCCCCCTTTTTCCAAATTTCCACTTGATTAAGCCCTAAGCTGACCATACTTGAATCTGGAGGGAAAATGGCCCACTAATGATGACCCTCGAGTCTGACGTGAAGACGGGAAACTGCTCTCCCTTGGCTCTAATTTTAGTCAGACCTGTTGTGCTGAAAACTATTTCGACATCCAAAAGTTTTGCTGTACACTATTTAAGGTATGCAAATTCTGAAGCATTCTTTGAACATTAAAACATATCTGTTTACTGTGATCACAAGGCATTTTGCTGCACTTGCTATCACATTTAGATCTAAGCTGACCTGACTAGATGCTTAATAGTGATATTTTGTCATAAAGGTATAGTATTGATGTTAAATAGTTTAACAGTACTTTTGAGAGTTATTTTTAAGAGACAGGGATCAGTTCTCAGGAATTTTGTGAGAGTTTATGTAAATGATCTTTAACTGTCTTCCTGACCTGTTGCTCGTTCATTGCACATAACACAGTTTTAACACTTGACATAAATTTTTCACAGCTGGTTTTCTTCTTATTTGTAAGCAATTACCTCTGTTGGTGAGACTAAGCAGATGCAGTCTGCAGAAAACACTACACATTCTCTGTATGGTGTTGAGGTTGCTGGGCAATAAGAGCTGGTGGGTGAAGGTTTCTTTCTGCCCTGCAGGCTTTCCCCCTCTGTCATTCTGACTGGATATCCCCCCGCCTCTTCTTTCAGCTTACTTTGTTTGCATACTAATGGGTGTGGGGGGAAAAATGATAACTATAGACCAGCATTGTTATTCTGATAACCAGTCTTATTGCAGATGTTTGTGCACCCCAGTCAGCTATTTTCTACAACTCAAGTAGTCTAGTTATTGCCTTATATTGTTTATGTACACATTGGTGCTTTGCAGAAAAGTCTGGTCTTTTATGTTTTTCTGGTGTCCACTAGAGGGGTACACTGTGCAAGTGCTCAAAGTGATTTTTCATTATTTTCTGTAATAATTAAATGCCCTGCTGAAAATGTATTAAACCTAAAAACAAAAAAAAGTTGTTCTTTAGTTTAGAAATTGAAACAAATGTCCTACAGTAGGTATTATAAAAACAAGCTGTTTTCTTTTGAAGAGTGGTTCCCCATTTTAATTTAAGCAATTTTAATAACTGAGTTAGACTGAAAATGATGAATCCAGCACCTAAACATAAAAATATAAAAGTAACCTGGAATGAAATCTCAGATCAAAACGAACCAAAAAATAAAAGAGCAAACCAAAACATACAGAGCTAGAGACCTCATTTATGGTATAAACTAAGCGATTTTAAGTTGCTTACGTCATAGGACCAAACTAGAAGAAGTCATTTTTAGGACTTGTCTTGACTTTGTTTACATCTCAGGAACAGCTTGGTTCCTGTTTGTAAAAATGTCAGAGAAACCGCTCTGATGACAACAGGCTATTTAGTCTGAAAGCCACAAGATTTCAGGAGTCTATCACTGCTGCATCTTTAAACAGGAAGGAATCATTACTCCGGCAGCAACCCACAAGTAGAGTAAGCATTAATTCACAGAAAACAAGAGAAGAAGAATACAACAAAAAGCAAAAAACACACATATGGTTGGGAGAATGTGCAACTTTTAAGTTATATTCCTGTGCAAATACACACTGAAAGCAAAGCATTTTAAATAACTTTCCTTATCCGCTTATTTTATGTATTTGATTTATGTTTAATCACAATAATTTTTTTAATAAATTAAACATTATTTGTCTCAGTAAATTAAGATGTTACTTGGATATTTCATTCTCTTCAGACATATAAATATGCCTCTAAAGTATAAACGTTCTTCTGTCTTTGAGGATCTCCTCAATGAGCAGCTGCCTCGTCCTGATAGTTCCTGTCCTCAGGAGATGGGTATAATTAGAGCTACGGAAACAGGAAACACCTCAACCCTCCCTATCATTCTCTTCACCCTCTGTCTAACCCCAATGTCTCTCTTTCCCCTTCCCGTAGACTTTGCATGTACAAGTTATCAGGTTCAAGATTCTGCATATCTGGAATAAGTCAGTGATGGTTATCACTTGCCTTACTGGAAAAGAGGACATAGATGTTGTTCTCACTTTTTTTGATTCTGACGAAAGTGAATAATAGTCTGACAAATCAGTGTTGAGACATTTGGAAAATTAAACTTTATTTTCTGTTGTCAGTTTTTCTTTTTAAATAAAACAAATCCCTTAATTATAAGGCTGAAATTTCATATTTCAAGCTGCCAATAAAACTCAAAATACTGGGCTTAAAATAGAACAAAATGAAATACCAAATTCCTATATTAGCACCAAGAGTTTGCTATTATTAACATTTCCATGTAGGTGAGTATTTATCATCTTGCAGCCATTTCCTGTCCCACTTAAATGGCATATTCTTGTCTTTCCCATTTTGAAGAGTGGCTAAGAGAAATAGGCCTATGTCTTACTTATGCCTCAGGAAAACATGAAGCCACTGATTACCAATGATACGTTATTTAACAGAAAAATAGCAAATCTTACATTAAAAAGTTAAATGTATTTCTCAGAAATTTTGAGAAGTATGTGATCTTGTGACTTCACCCCATCTTTTGCGATACTTGGGGACTAAAGGAGCCATTTGCCAAAGGGTCATAATCTGAGATATTGTATAAATATCAGCTGGTCCAAATGTAGATCAAAACCATAAATAGAAATGTGGTATAATATGAAATTCTCAGGAAAAAAACAGTTCAGATTCTAAAAATAGATTTGAACATATTTATGATTTTTATTGATTGGACAGACAGATATGATTATTATTTGACAGTTAATTAGGGCATTATGCTTTGCTTTTTGAGATCTTTTACCGTTTTACTGTTCATGCAGTTTCTTGATTCTAAAGCTACATTTTATCAGGCCTGGGTTTCACAAGTAAAGCTCTACCAAAATATGTTATTAATTACATAATGAATTCACCCAATTGGACCCACCAGTACGCAGATCAGTAGGCAACTTGAGGTTAAGTGCCTTGCCCAGGGGCACATTGACATGTGACAGAAGGATGCTGGAATCGAAGCCACAACTTTCGGATTCCAAGACGACTACTCTTTCCACGGAGCCACGTCATTTGAGAACTACTTTTTGTATTTACTTAGGCTATCTTTGTCTGATATAAAAAGCTGCTTGCTGATCTGAAAGGGTGCAAATACCTTTTCACAGCACAGCACCGTAGTTGTTACAGGTGCAGTCAGAAATATATTTTACTTCCCATATTTAGTGTACATTTATAGAAACTTAACATTCATTTTAATGTATTTATTCATTTCCAGAACATCCTTATGTCTAAGGAACTGCCTTTGCTTTGACCTCTACTGATTCATTTGTGCTCAATGCACAACAGCCCCCAGAAGTTTGGTTCACTGTGAGGGATGCACTGGTACGACCTCTAATTTATGCCTCTTCCTACAGAGATTAAAGGCTCTGTGGGAACCAGGTGCACAGCTCAGACCAAATATTGGCTACATGCCGTTTTTTTCTCTTTCTAACACCACAAAAATGATGCTCTGCTGCATCGTCCTATGCTTCTGTGGAAGGAGACGCTTCTCCTCACTCTGCATCGATACTAATGCACTTATCTGTTTGCGTTCTGATATGCAGAGTTCACAAGAAAGAAAAGTCAACACCGTTTTTGATCCAGAGAAGCAGCTCCCACCGTTTCCCCTTCCTAGTGTGGAATGTACACCTGGAGGTGTTTGCTGTATGGCTCAAGTAATCCATTTAACAATGCAGGATGGCGTCTGCTGCAATCAAAAGCATTAGACGATCTCTTCATTGTGATAATCTTTTATCATTAGGACTTCTGGTTGGAGGGTTTAAATACGACCAGAGTTTTTTCATATCTTGGGGGAAATGTGAGAAGATTTGTTACTGATTTGCAAAAAAACAAACAAGATAACATGACTAAGATGTTTGGAAACCCAGGTTAAGTGCAGTGTTTTGAAATGAGTCAAAAACTCTCTGCTCTTGGTTTTCTCTCGCAGAGCACACACACGGGAGGGAGATTGGTGCAGATAAAACATGAAAAGGGTTACGCCCCACTGAGGAATTGGGATGGCTAGAGGGGGTGCTGGGAAACCTTCTCCCTGGCTAGCCTTAATAGTGTGATTCCTCCTCCTCAGTCAACAAAACAGGGGGTTTTGATGGGACATGTCAGGCTGCTGCAGGACTCGGACTCAGGCATGGTCCTCTCCTCTGGTTAGGCAGCTTCCAGCTCCTCAGTGCTCAGGGTGTTGGAAACTGCTCTGCATGCTGTCAAAGATTTCAGAGCGGGAGAGAGGAGTGAGGTGAGCTCTGATTTTTTTGGCAATAAAGGAATCATTTTGGCAGGGATGAAGGGTTTGACATCAAGTTGTTTAGTCACGTTGGGCTTGGGGATTTAAAAAAAAAGCAAAGCAAGAGGAATATGTTGTCTGAAAAACCTGGAATATTTTAAATTAACGCCGTAAAATGCATTCAGATGCTGGGTTTGACTTTGACACATTCTCACAGCTGACACTTATTTTAAGGTGTTTTAAAAACAGATTTTGAGGCAAACATGTCTGTGTTGATTTTACAAAATCCAAGATTAGTGTTTTTAATGTAGGAAATGATTTGTCTCACTCAACCTGTCGCTCCCTGTGGTTCATTTAAAGTGTTAAAGGGAGGGAATTTGTTTCCCAAGTTTTATTGCAACACTTTAATTACAAGGATTACTGTCTGTAACCTGTTTATTATGAGGAGTAAGCCTCGCCTCAGCATACTGCATGCTCTCATTACATTCTTCAGTGCACTAATACTTTGTCTGCATGTTCTCCTTGACTTGGTGAGCCACACTGTAACTGGACCTGGCCTCTTCCAGCCACCTGTGTTCGCTTGCTCAGGGAAAACATTGGCTTTTGTGTCGGAGTGAGACGTCCACATGGCAGGGGGGTGGGGTGGGGTGGGGTGGGGGTGGGGGGTGGGGGGGGTGGGGGGGGGGGGGGGGTGTACACCGGGGTTGCCCATGACAGGTGGCACATTCTTCAGGCAGTAAAGTGCACCCACATGGTTGTTTAGGCTGTCAGAGGAACAGCTGTAGCACACTACTGAGGTGGGGAGTCAGTCTTCTGACCTACACATCAGTAAGTGTTGTGTAAAACACTGATGGCTTAGTCCCTCGTTTCTTTAAAATCAGCTTCAGGGAGAGAGAACCTTGGTTGGCCTTGGTTGATGTTCTTCTGCTTTTTTAAAGGTCTTCCAAAATTATCTTTGGACTTGACCGTATTTTAATCCCATTTTCAATCGAGGACCTGTCCATTTTCACTTATTAGGACAGAACATTTATGTCCCATTTATTTAGTTCTTTATAAGGAAAAAAAATTGGACAGACAGAAATGAATACTATCACACGTTTTTCTTAATTGTTTCATTATGGAGAAAAGAAAATGAGTGGAAAAATGTTTGAGTTTTCAAATGTTATTCCTTATTCTCTTATTTAAAGAAAAATCGAAATGTCTTGGGATAGAAAACTTTTCACCCATTGGCATACCAACTGAACTCCCCAGTTATAAAGCAATGCAGTCGCATTGCTTTATAACTGCGATCCAATTCATATGTATGTAAGCCACTAAATCTGTACATTGTACATAAATTGGATCCCGCTTATGCTTTATACTAATGTCAAGATTGTTGTGAAACTCTATTATGTATTTGGATCTAAAAAAGTATGGAGTTTTGAACTATAAAATGTCTTGGAACCCTGTTATTCTCAAAGAGCTAAAGGCATAAAACCTAGTATGTAGTTACAATCAACTGCAGGATGATGAGTCTCTGCAGGGTCTGTCAGGTCCAAAACATCTTTGTTTCTGATTCATAAAGGCATTATTTTCAGATCCTGTTCATAAATTGGATTAAAAAACAGTCAAAGTCCAAAGAAAAATAAGTTTTTGATATGGCTCTAGCTCACTTTAAATACTAAGTATAAAGATACTATAGATGGTTTATGTTCATTTACAATGTTTAGTGCCAGGGATGTTTTACTACAGATTTGGACTTTGCAATGAGAGGTGCAGTGCAGTATTAGTGTTTGGGTAGCTGTGCTAATAAAACTAGACTGTGAAACAACAGGAGGAACAGCTCCCTTAGAGTCCCCTCAGTCCATTGAGACTGTTCGAGAAGGGTCAGAGGGGACAATAACTGGGGCTGTGTGAACCTGGATGGTGATATTAGTTCTCAAGTATGTGTGAGGCTGTCAGATGGAGAGAATGACTAGTTCACTTTGTCCACTTTGTCCTCCATGTAACCTATTATATTGTTCTCCTAAAGGAGTCTTACAGCAGAATATGGGGTTTAAGTGTTTCTTTAAACATTGAAATGCACATTTATGGTTGGTTGGAGCTGCTTTGATTAATTAATTGACTGACTCACAGGTGGAAAAATTAGTTTACAGGTATTTTGACGGTGATTTTATGAGCAAAATTCTACCTTCTTAGTGTTTTATTTAATTTTATTTCAGAACATTGTGGAGAAATTATCACCGTTACTTTTTGTTTTGGGACATTTAGTTTGAGAAACTAAGTGATCCTGAATCATCAAAACATTTTTTTTGGATGATGTGTTTCATTTCTGTTGTTTAGGAAAAGGTTGAAGTTTAAAGTTTCCCTCACAGCTCTTGGTGGGCTGTGTGGCCTCGTGGGACTGGTATGAATTGAGGTAAGAAGAAGGTGTCACATTCCACAGTTTGGTGCATGTTTGCATTAGTTCATCACAATGACCATAGATCTATTGGCCACTATAATCCGTGTTATATTTACGATGTTTGCCCAAACTGAGTGTTTCTGGAAGCTACAGCTGTCTCCTAATGCATAAGCACCACTGGTAAAGATGTGCGGAAAGCCCCCAAAATGGATTTATATGTTATTGCAGTAGTATGATCTGAAACTGAAAAATCATTTAACTTTAGAAACAATTTTTTTTTTTTTTTACTAAATAACCCTCAATAATGCTTAGAAAATAGAAGTATATTTTAAGTAGAAATCCATTACTTGGATATAAATATGTTGTAACACAGAGGCCTACTTTTAGACACTCTTCAAAATGAGAAAGATAAGAATACATGCAGTTCAAGCTAGACAGTCATGTGGTCTTCTTCATAAGTTAGAAAATGGCAGCAAGAAAATAGCTGCTAGCATAAACCTCACTGTGTCTACAGCCAGGAAAATAATTTAAACAGGTTTAAAACTTGAACTGAGACAAGCTAGGCTGATTGGGGACCTGAGTTTATCTTGGAATGAACCGTGAGGACAATGATACGTTAGGTAAAAATACTTCTCCAAAGCTAAGTGAAGGGCATCCTGAGGCTCACTAAGTCTTCAAAACAACAATTTATTTCAAGGCTTCTTATTCCTCTTTAACAGATGTGCCAATAATTGTGGAGTGGGTTACATTCCCTACTTCCTCCACTCCCTTTAAGTCTTATTTTTTAATCTGTTCGACATTAGGATGAAAAACAATAAAACTGCAGCTCTTGTGTCATCTGACTAATTTGTCTTTTATCTGATCTCGTGCCACCCCGGGGACTGCCCTATCTGCTTTTTCACATCATATAAATATTGTTTACCAGAAGCTTGTGTAAATACAGCTATTTTAAACCCTGTGATTGCCTGTGGAAAAACAACAGGAAAGGTCTGACTCTGTGGGTCGTGCAACGACTTCAGTCTGAATGAATCTTATATTTCTTTCAGAAGAGAAGATTGAAATCCTTACATTCAGAGTTTATTTTTGACTTTCACAAAGTGATATCATTAACATAGAGTAGAACACCAGTCCTGCCTTTAGGATCCAGTTTGTTAATCCTCGTGCAGCATGGCTCGCTGCTGACCTCAATCACCAGGAGTATAAACACACTGATGCCGTCTCCTGTGACCACAGAGGACATGTCCACATTCCTTAAAAAGACGCACTGTATGAAGTGGGTAAACGCAGACAGACAAATTATTCTGGATCCTATGACGAAAGCAGGTCTTGTTAACGGCAGATCTTACCAGAACTTCCTCACTTTTACACGTGTAATCCCTCTAGATCAGTGTATGATTGTATATCTGTCCTTGGATACTCTTACTCGTTTTGTATTTTCCTTGCTTCTTCTAATTTTGTTCAGGATGCTTTTTGGCTGCACAAATTAAGTGGAATGTAAATGCCTGTTCTGTGACAGCGAGAAGGTCTGAGGGCAATGAAAGCAAATTAATTCAAATGATCATCTGCTGTTCTGCTTCTGGTTCTTTGTGTCCACGCTTTACGTGAGGGGGATACACAGAAAATCTAACGAGTGGGTTTTTGTGGGACTTTTAACTTCTTTGTTTAGACTTTTTGATATAACTCAGGTAAAGCAGCTAATAAATTACTTGCTGTCCTTCTTTATGGCTTCTTTTTTTTTGGAACTTGGTGCCTCCTATGTATATTTTTACTGGTATGATTTCATGAGAGCCAATCAAAAATGATCAAAATGTGTACGATCAAACATTAGCTACCACATTCTTTATCCAGATCTGAAAAGGCCTCTGACACAGTTAACCAGTCTCTAATCAGACTAGAGATGTCATCTTTGGGGTTTAAAACAATACAGCTGGCAATGATTTAAAAACAGCCTATGTGAAAGATCAGAGATGTTCAGTCTTTTCTCCATATTTACGAAGGGTGTTCCTTAGGGTTCTGTCCTTGAACCACTTCAATTTACAATTATATGACTAATACTAAATCTTCATTACACAACTGTAAATTCGACCTTTACCCTAATGACATAGTTCTGTATTCTTTTGAGACTTCATTTAATCGACCATTCAAAATCTGCTATTTTTATTTAATCTCCTTAAAATGCCTAAAACATTTACAGTAAAGTCATATGTCTATACGTCCATAACAGCAGTTGTGAAAGTATAGAAATCATTTGCATTGACATCACTGACAATTATCAAGGCATCTGGGTTGATGAAAAACACATCAATACTTTGTCTAAACAGAAATAAGGTTGGATTTTGAGAAATAGCCCCAACTTCACATTTTTCACAAAGAATCATGACAGCACTTTTGGGAGAGGAACCGACTAACTCTTAGATGCTGTTCATCACTCTGCTTTAAGTTTTGTTACTGAGGATCGCTATGAAACACCACTGCACCGTATGATTTCAAAATGATTTTAACATTGTTTCAGGAAGAAGAGACCAGCACCTTTACTTATTTGCTTTCCAAGCCATTAAACATAAGCTCTCCCTGTATTTATCTGACCTGCTTTCCTGTAACCATTTGCTTATTCTCAGTTGTGGTTCCTACTAATAGTTCCAAGAAAGTTATACCTTCTGTTATCATGCACATTCATAATTGAGTATGCCTCCCACAAAGCTTTTAATTTAAGTCTTTAATTCCTCTGTCTCTAATTCAGTTTTTAGTGCCATGTACACAACTCGACACAGCTGATAATGAGGGCCCTGAGTGTTACACAATATTAAATGAATTAATATTCAACATATTTAAAACATTTACAAGATTTTCACAGGTTACGTTTGGCCTTTTTGTTAACACTAAGAATCAAATCAATTTTTCCACAGATGGTGACAGATTTTTTGTTGCCGTATTTAAAAGGATACAAGTAAATAGTGTTTGAAGCTTTGTCTCTTTTGATTGCTAACAGTCAGCATTCCTGCTAGAAAAAACTGAGTCATTTGTTATCATTTATTAGCAAACTCAAACTTATTGTGAAAAGGATCTGGTAAGGACCCCTTTTCATACGTATAAATACAGTATGTGTACACTGCACACTGTCATAATTCTGTTAAAAATATGGCCATAAAAGGATGAGACTTCAGGCTTAAACTAAGGTTCTAAGATCTGCTCAATCTAAATAACTCTGTAAAAGCTTTTCTTAAATTGGGAGCCTCCTGATATTTCCTTATATTTCATTTCAAAGATGCCCCGATTCCTTGATTTTGTATTTTCATCCAGAATAAGTAAAAAATAAAACCTGAGGAGAGAATTAAACAGAAAAATGTTCCTTTTCAGAAGTTTCAGTACTAATTATAGGTCCCGTCTTTGTCCAAACCGTATACAGCTAAAGGGAGGAGGACTGTGTATGTACATGAGGTATGCGTGTCCTCTGTTTACATAGAAGATTATAGAGTAGAAAGAGACTAAAACCAGACAAACCTAAAGAATCATCATCATATCACAAGACATATATATTTGTATTTTTGTTAACCAGCCTTTAAGGCCTCTCCCAGCCATGTTTTGCAATAAAGTGTACATTTTATTTGATATTACAGTGGTTGGTTGAGCCTGCGAGTGTTGAGTGACTGCAGATGGGGACAGTGGGTCTTCTGGTTTCTCCCTGGTCATTTTGTTGTCTGCTGCTTTTTTTCTAAATATAAACCAACCTAATTACCTTTCCTCACTACTTTCTCTGTTCAAACAGGCGGACTTAATGTGATTTTCACATTTTCACTGCACAAGGATTTCCTGTTTAGGAAGAAATGGGAAGTGGCTACTCTTCAGTTTGCAGGGTCCATGCTCACCTCTTCCGGGTTTCTGAGTCACTGCCTTTTTAATTATGTTTCCAGTCAGATGTAATTAGTAAGGAATGTTAATTAAGCTCTAATTATTATTTAATTATTCAAATTTTCTTGCCACCTAAAGGACTACGCGTTCCACCGTGACAATATTTAATAGGAATTCTATTACATAGAGTGACCTAAGCCTCTGCTCCTGTGCTGATGTCTTCCTTTCTTTTTTTTTTGAAAAGCAGCAGAATAACCCTGGTCCACTTGTATTGTGGTAACAAAGGGAAACCATTGAGGCAAAATTGGTAGTGGGGAGCTGCTGGTTGGAGGCAGGGGTGCAGAGGGTTGTATGTGTGGGGGAGTTTGGAGAAGAGTTGGTCAGAGTCTGATGCACACATTGTTTGAGTGTTGGGGCTTGAAAGCAGCAGGTTAGGTAAAGTGTGTGTATTTTATGAATGATGAGCTGCAAGTTCCTGCATTTGTCCAGCTGGAGGAGGTTTCAGTAGCAGAGAAGGAGCTGCAGCAGTGGCAGCAGGGCGGGGGAGGTTGTTTTGGGAAAAGAAGGGAGGGTGAATGACGGGGAATCCAGCGCTCTGCCTCTCTCACGCTCTGTAGTTTAGTTAGTCTGCTCCAGCTGCTGACTGCACTGCACGCAGAAAGAGAGGCAGGAAGTGGCAGACTGGGGGTTGAAAAAATGGACCTGGACCTGGACCTGTTGTTATCATGAGAGTGGAGGGTCGGATCTGCATCTTGGAGTTGATCACATTACTTATTAATGTTTTAGATATTTTTCTGGTGCCTGAATGCTGTGACAGGACAAAATGCACTCCAGAGCGAAGTCCCGCAGCTGTGATAACTACCTGAGTATTAAGGTATGAGCCTAAAAAGTAATTTTTATTATAAGAATTCTTTGTGTGTTTTTTCCTTTTTCTCCGTATCAATTACAGACATAACTTTATTGGCAATGTTTAATAACTACAGCCTATGTGTGTGATTGTCCACATTCCACAGATTGATGTTTTTGATGTGGCACTGCACAAGTGGCTACTATTTTGACTGCTTGATCTGTAGCCAAAACATACCTTTCAGCTTTTTATCCATGGAACATGTGAAGCGAAAGGACAGTCAGTCCCAGATTTGCTTCCTGCCTGGATGTTGTGCTTTTATCAGCCTCTCAATTGTTTTTGAAGTGCACACTTTCTATATTTACCCTGCTAAGGTACCCAGCAGTTTGGGAGCCCCCTTTGTCTCTGCTGTCAACACACATCACAGCTCAGGTCGGTCAAAGGAACCTCCATTAATATTTAGGCCTCTTTGTTGGAATTTATTTCTGCAAAGGCACACAAGAAAACATTAAAAACGTGTGTTTTCAGGGTGATAGTAGCATTAATAACGTCATTGGGATCTGTAGGCTTGGTGCAGGGACAATATCCTGTCATTGCTGTCTACGTCCTGTTGGAAAAAGTCATTAGTTTCAAACTTTACATATGTCAAGTCTTTCTGATAAAAACTGTGGGAACTTGCTGGGAAAAGTAGCTCAATTAAATTACCTCAGTCTGAGTTTTAGTGCCTTTTAAAATTATTTTAACCACTTTGACTTTTTCTCATGTTGTCATGTTAAAACCACAAACTTTGATTACTTTAATTGGGATTTTATGTGATCAACACACATAAAATGGTGCATGGCAGTAAATGATGTTGAATAAAAATGTAAAGAACTGTGGCATGCATGTCCACATCATGATGCTGCCATCACTATGTTTTAATTCAATTCAATTCAGTTTTATTTATATAGCGCCAATTCACAACACATGTTGTCTCAAGGCACTTCACAACAGTCAGGTTCATACATTCCAATTAATCCTAACAATTGAACAGTGCAGTCAGATTCAGTTATTTATTCAAATTGGATAAAAAGTTTTTCTATCTAAGGAAACCCAGCAGATTGCATCCAGTCAGTGACTTGCAGCATTGACTCCTCCTGGATGAGCATGTAGACAGTGGACAGTCACTGGCGTTGTCTTTGCAGCAATCCCTCATACTGAGCATGCATGTAGCGACAGTGGAGAGGAAAAACTCCCTTTTAACAGGAAGAAACCTCCAGCAGAACCAGGCTCAGTGTGAGCAGCCATCTGCCACGACCGACTGGGGGTTTGAGAGAACAGAGCAGTGACACAAAAAGAACACAGAAGCACTGATCCAGGAGTCCTTTCTATGGGAAGGAAAAGTAAATGTTAATGGATGTAGCTCCTTTAGTCGTTTCATCTAGAAAGAAAGAACATATGAACTCTGAGCCAGTTTCAAGGTTAGTCTGAAAGACACCACATATAATTAGTTACAGTAAAAGCTCAGTCAATTTCCATGTCTAGGAGAGAGAAAGGGTTAAACACTGAAAGACAGGGCTATGTGGATCATCGGTAGAGGGTGAGCATTAAATTGTTGCCAGCAGAAGCTCGGACGATTCCCCTCTCCAGAAAGGTGTCACAGGCAGACACAGAGTCAGGCCAGGTGTAGCTTCTAGGAAGAGAAAAGAGAGAACAAAGTTAAAAGCTGAAATAACAGCAAATAATGCAAAATTGGAGAGTAGTGTGAGAATGTTTTAAGGGGTATAAATAAATGTGCAAGGCTCCCTTTTCTGCTTTAGAATAACTTCTTAAATAATGTCAAACCTTTCTTACTGCCTCTTTTTTCCTGACCGTCACTCATGAGATTGAATTTCTACTGGTGCAGATCAAAAGCTGAATTGAGCTGCTCAGTGCAGGGGTTTAACCTAGCTCCTTTGTTGGCATCCTGGCACCTGGCAGAGTGGGGCATGTCTGAGCAACCTGCTGCCTTTCATTCACTCTGCTGCCTTTAAGAGCTGTTAGCAGGTTGGTTAGTGAGCAGCCTGTATGGGAGCTTCAGGGTTCTCCTGTTTCACTCCCCTGGTGACTTCATGCTCCACTGGAGTCCTGGTAGGCAATATCTTTTGTGTCCGTGACCCACCAAATGTGTCCGTGACCACCTCGTGTTCTGTCTCCCTGACTGTCTGTCTCTCACTTTTAGCAGTTTCGCTGATGCACTCCTTTGTTCTCTCCTTTTTTAAATCTTCATTGCTTTTATAGGCATGAAGTATGCTAAAATAAGTTTCTTCAATTAAAAGATAAAATCAAACCTCAGGTCATATTTTCCCTTCAGGTTCCCTGATTTCATCTACCCACTCTGTGAGTTCACCTTGCTAACAGCTGTTTTTACCCACGGCTCAGACAAAACCATCCCACCTGGAACTCAAATCCAACAATTACCAGCTCGGCCCTCCATCACGTAGCCAGCCGTTTTACAGAGACCTGGCATCAAAAAGGGTGGGACTTCCCACTTTGCTCCCATCCTGGCTAAAGCTCTGAAGCCAGACAAACACACAACTGCATTCCTCTGTGGCTAGCGACGAATGGGAAGTACAGCTTTGGTGGTTAAGCTCAGTCGTCCTGTGTTTTTTCCCAGCAGACAGGTGATGCCTGAGTCCAAAAGTCAAACGTTTCTCATGAATACTGAAATGTATTATCTACAGAGGGATGAGATAGTTGGGTTTTATCAATGTTGTGCTCTGCAGCTCTAAAGTTTGTTGCATTTTGTTACAACTCCTTTGCACAGGATCACACGGAGAGCCACTCCTGCATGATGAACTGTCTCTGGACTATAACTGAACTCAAATTTCTGCTCTGTTAAGTAATTGTTCTTCAAAACCCTGCTTCTGTCACAAACTGTTTTTTTATGCCTTTGAAATCTGAAGACAAACTTGCCAGTCAGTCCAAGCAAGGGCTTTCCTCCCATTGTTAGCTCTACTCTAATAAAATGCCGCCTCATTCTTCTCCCTCTGGGTGCAACAGTGACTAATGCCCAGAGAAATGTTTGTCTCACCAAAGCAAGCTGACTGCTAATGGAAGTGGGCGTTTTTGTTTCTGGGCACCAACACTGTACAGCACATGCCACTTAAGAGAGGAGGAGTACACAATGAGCCCCTTGTTGCAGGGCCACAGCTTGGCTCCAAATGAGCTGAATTGTACTCACTCTCCTCTAATAGATGATGCTGAGCTGCTCAGATGAACCGGACAGATCCTACAAAGGGGGTGAAACACAGGCTGTCCGACTGGTTGAAACTTGAAAGGGTGTCTTTTGATTTCTCGATGGCATTTTATGCATGTTTATTTTCATGTAAATGTAGCTCAGATCTTCAAAAGAAAGTAGCATAAAAAGCCAAAAGCCCTGCACTCTTGAACACACAACAAGGTTGTTATAGTGTCCAACCTTCCCTGCTGTTTGGCTGTATATCTGTGTGCTTATCGTTGGAGACAGATGTCTTTATTCCACTGTTGTATTCCACTCCGGAAAGACAGATAGTGGGGCAATGTTTGGCCTTGGCTGTGACTAATCAGAGGAAGGGCACAGCCTGAATTGTGAAAGCAACCAACACTGCAGGTCAACCTCATCCAGGACCTCAGTATTCCTGTCTCACCGTCAGACACGATGTAACTAACAGCGTTGGACATTTTCCGCTCTGTCCGTGGCGGATGGTGGTTGGGGAGGTCACGTGTAGGTCAGATAATGATGTGTGATGACCCTGTTGTTATTACAGAATTACAATCCTGCCTAAAACAGCAGACAAGTCTGGACGTTCTAGTTTGTGTGTGATGTCACTCCTACCAGGTGTTTCCCTTCACTGGGATGCTCTAACTTCCTGACTATTCAGCTAATCCTGCACAGGACATCTACAGCAAAGTGCTTAGTTGTTTTCATCTGCACTTAGTGGACATTAGGTTGTGCAAAAGTTTTAACCCATACTCGGTTTCTAATATTTTGCCCCGCAGGAGGTAAACGTTCTTTAATTATAAAGCGGTCTTATTTGATAGCTCTCCTGGTTTTTTGATGGTCTTTTAGAGTTTTTCTGTGGACACTGTTTTTTAATTCACTGGCCGTGTAACCATTTTTAACTGACTGGACTGGGCATAGAGAAGATAAACCAATAATGTCAGGCTAGGTCATACCAAAGCCTAATTCTTTCTCTCACAACGTCATTCTTTTGTTGATTTGGATATGCTGGACTCCAGTGATTTTGAACACCCTCTTCATCTTCAGCTTTCTTGCAGACTCCTTAAGGTTTTGGGTCAAAATAAAACTGTTCATAATATCCTCCACCTTCACAAAAAAAAAACAGTTCCATCTGAAGAAAGGTAACCCCAAATCATGGTCCTTCCACTGCCATGTTTCATGGTTTTGTAGTGTAATGTGGATTGTTGTTTTAACGCTAAACATATCTTAGACTTGTGACCCAAAAGGTGGAATTTGGTTTCATCAGACCATTACATATTCTCCCATGAGGTTTTGGTAGATTTTAGCCATAAATGAATGTTTTCTTCGGAGGAAACTGCTTTTGTCTTCTTGCAGCTCTACTCCTTAGTCTTGACATATTAAGAATAAAGCAGATTGCTGTGACAAACAGTCATTTTCTGCAGTACTTTTCTTCTGACTGGTCTTTCTTCTGACCTTTCGCACAATTAGATCATTTTAATTTTTTGTAATCTCTCCGCAAAAGGTTTTAGTGAAAGGATGCAAATGTGGAAAAGTCAAAAACACCTCCAGCAGGGACAGCTGAATTTTATTTCAGTTTAGGAGATCCACTATAATTGATGGCAAGTGTAAACTCAAAAAGACTGAAAGCTGGAACTGAATCAAAAGTTGTTGTACAAAGTATAACTTTGAGGGTTTTGACATTATTATTGCTTTTCAGTTGTATTGTATACAATATATTTCTCATTAAAGGTGGAGAAAGTTTAGAGATGATTTATCACGATCAGAGAGCCTCTGTACATTCTTTGCAACACTTATTTTTCTCATTTGTGCTCCCTTTTTTTCTCAGGACGCAGAGTCTTTGGACAACTGCATCCAAAGCACCTTGTCTGCGCTGTACCGTCCCTTCAGTGCCACCGCTTCCACCGTGTTGTGGCAGCTCTTCAGCGTGGTGGAGAGGCAGTACCGTGGAGACGGCCTCCGCTGCCTCATCGACTTCTTGCTTCCTGCCAAGAGGATCCTGCAGATTGTCCAAAAGGAGAGCTGCGTGAGTGCCTCACTGGACACGGTTAAACTGAGTAATATCAAGACTGCCTGCTGTAATTTATTTCAACCTCCATTTTGGGACATAATGTAGTTAGAGACTGCTGGACTGATGAACTTAGATTTCTTCTTAACTTTTGTGTGGAAAATGATTCTTGAGAGAAAGTGCGTCAAGCAATACAGTTGAGGGTGAAAAGTTTTGCTGTATATCGACCTGAAAAGAAATACAAATATTTTTTTGAAGAAACAAAGGAAAAGGCATACAAAGTGAAACTCAATATTCCTTTTTCTTTGACTGCTACTGAGTCAGGACTCTTAAGACCAAAGCACTGAAACTTTATTCCTCTGTATTCAACCCTCTGTTGATTACACTGTGACGATAGCCACAGAGCAATAGTTTCACGTAAGCCTGGCCCCTGAGAACAGCTCGCTGTGCATGAGAGTCTTTGTACTGCAGGCAATATGAGAGGTTTCAGGGGGAGATCACCTTCTTAGCCTTTCCCTCGGTTTTCATAAGAGGTGAAAGAAGCCAGCCCTTGAGCGCTGAATCTGTGGGGCTATTTTTTTTTTTTTTCTTTTAATGCTCTCACAACAGAGATTTGTGTTGCAGTGGCTGCAAAACCAGACCTGATCAGACAGGTTCTTATTGTTTTTTTTGAACAATCGCTGCAAGTGATTCATCAACAGCTTGCCGTAAAAGCATCTCGACTCTCCAGTACAGTTAAACATGTGTTCGAACAGCTTTGCAGATGTAAACTGACGTGATAGTAAGTGTAGGAGACATGAAACATGAAAAATTCTAATATTTTTCAGTGAATTTGAAATGAATTGTCTTTTCTCCATTCTCTCAGGTGAGGTTCAGAGGCTTGCTGTTCTATCACGAGGGGTGGCCTCTCTGCATTCATGAGAAAGTGGTTGTGCAACTTGCACCGCTGCATAAGGTTCGACTAAAGCAAGGAGACTTCTACTTACAGACAGTTCCTTTAGGGCGCAAAGCTGCAAAGTTCGTGATAAAATGCCTGTCTGCCAGCGGGCAGGCCATCACAGAGATCCCCATTCCGGAGAGCATGTATGGCAGCGTCTTCACAGCTGAGTTCCTGCAGAATGTGACACGTGACCGGAACCTGCACCCGCTACAGAACTGCCTGCTCACCACCGGTACGGCCGTGTACAGGACGCCGTGGAAGAACGTCATCAATCCACTATTTCTCAGCAGCACGACGGACGCTATCATGCAAGCTCGCTGCAGCAGCAGAGGCAGCTTCAGGGGCCACCTCAGTACCTGCAGCACCAGCGGCTCCACCGGCACTCTGGACAGCCATCGCAGCTCCAGAGAATCCCTGGTCTCTCTGGGAGCTGACTCCATCTTTTCTGAGCCCACTTCCCCAAAGAGAAACCACAGGGACTCAACCAATGAAATCCTAAATGTTTGTAGAGAAACACCTGTAACACCGAACATTAAAATAGAAGGACATACAGAGGAGTGTGGTAAAGAAGTAGGAGATGAAGACGCTAGTGAAAGAAAAAGAGAATCAGGTTCAAGTAGGCTTTCCTTCGATTCCGACCTCAGTAATCCAGACTTTCGCCGCCGCCCAAGAGACTCCAATGGAAGCAGCAGGAGACGTTTCAGGGAATCCTACATGGAGGCCCTGCAGAACCCAATGACTCTCGAGTCAAGCTCTGAATCCATTCTGGAGGAAAGCCCTGAACACAGCACTGGCTCGAGAGAGAGAGCCGTTACACCGGGGAGCAGTCCTGACACCCGCACCTCTCCCAAAGAACATTTAACCTGGAAGTTTGGCAGCCGGAATTGGCTGAGTGGTGATGACTCAAGGCCCAACACGCCTCTGTTTTACCTGCAGAAGGGGTTACGGAGTGCCGAGAGGCGGGCAGACCGGCGCTCCAAGTCACTGGAGAGGACTAACAAAGCAGGCCAGGTAAAAGGTCACCGAGAGAGATCCTCCTCTGGAGGCTCAACGAGTGTTTCTCCCAAAAAACTGATAAACGGTTACTCACTTCGCTTTGGGAAGCTGGATGTGGAGGCTGTGCTTCCTGGAAATGAGAGGAGAAGCAGCAAAGAGGACTCAGGTATGTTCTGCTGTACCAGCTATCAACCTCATGCACTAGCATTGTAAAAAAAAGGCAACATTTATTCTCTTTTAACCAGTTTTATTTGTTTTCACAGCAAGTGAAAGTCAGTTTGTGTAACCCTATTTTTTAAAATAACTGTGAAGTAAAGCTGAACAAACTAAACTTTTATGGATTTTATGTGATAGACTGACACAAAGTAGCTCGCAAGGGTACACAAGGGTAAGAAACATGAAAACAAAAATACATCTTCAACAGAGCCACACAATATATTGAATGCCATTGAATACCTATCTGGAGAACTGCTCGGACTGCAATATTTGGTGGGCTATATTATTTCAGACTCTGAAAACTCTGCTGGCTTTACAATCATATGGCAATTTGAATGGACTGCTGCTGCCTTGTATGCTTACACCAGATCTCAGTGACCAAGATGCTGAAGCAAAATGCTGGAGACATCTTAGTGAAAAGAAATTAAAGTTTGTGGAACACGTGGGTAATTACAATCAATACCATGTTTGCAATATTCAATAATAATATTATACAATTTCATGTCTTAGTAATATTGTGGAGCTCTAATCGCCAACATTTATTTTACCAAAAGAAGTTGCATTTGTCCCCTTTACTCTGATGCTCCAAAATAAAATTTAGTGCAATTAAATGCCTTTTTAGAAGTCATCTGATTATTAAACCGAGTGTAGTTTAATCCTTGTACAAATTCAGCTGTTCTGTGAAGGCCTCAAAGGTCTGTCAGATAACATTAGTGAACAAACAAGCATCATGAAAACTAAGCAAAAGAGTTCAGGAAGGAAGTCTTGGATCTCACAAGCCACTGTTCAATCCATCTTAGAAAGAGTATGAATCACCAGCAAATTGAAAAAGGACATGGAACCTAAACTGACTGGCCGGGCACACCAGAGGCACTTGGCAACTCTGGAGGAGCTGCAGAGAGCTACAGCTCAGGTGGGCCTATGTGTGGTGGAAAACTAACAATGGACAAAAAACTGAACACTACATCCTCATGGTGATACTTGGTAGTGGCAGCATAATGCTATGGGGATTTTTCTTCAGCAGGGACAGTAAAGCTAGTCAAAGTTATTGAAAAAGATACACAATATTGCCAGAAGTATTTGTCTGTCTGCTTTTACATTCACATGAACTATAATGACATACCATTCTTAATCGATAGGGTCCAATTTGTTGATGGACCAATTGTTGCCAGCAATATCAACTTTAACTATTCTGTAAACATTTTCCACATGTTTTAGGAGTGTGTTCAAAGATGAGAAAACATGAATTGCAGCCTCTGCTCTAATTCATCCCAAAGATGTTCAAGAAGGTTGAGGTCAAGACTCTGTGTAGGCCAGTCAAGTTTCTCCACACCAGCTTTATACACCTGCAGCCATGGAAGTGATTGGAACACCCGAATTCATTGATTTGGTGGTGGGACCCAATAATTTTGGCAATATAGTGTAGATGGACTTGAATAGAGCAATCCTGGATGAAAACCTAAGCTGGTAGAGACATATTGCAAAGAAGAGATATAATTTCAGTGACAGATATTTTTAGAAATATTGACTTAGGCTGGGCTAATTCCAACTCACACAACAATGTTTAGATTATATTTGTAATAAAACAAAAAAAAATTAAAACTTTGTTTTGGTACATCACATAAAATCCCAATAAAACACATTAAATATTGTGCTTATAATGTGTCCCAATATAAAAGGGTCCAATGGTTGGGAATATTTCCCTTCTACTTATTTACCCATTTAGTTGCAACAGCTGTAAAGCAAAACCGATGCTGCACGTTAACGCCCGCAACTAGTTAAGGCTGAATGTGTTTTTTTTCCTGGAAACCTGTAGAAGAATTATGAGGTTAATGTTACAGCAGTACAGTTGTTCATGCAAACTTAAAAACCCTCCAACAAATTCATTTTACCACAAGTTTAAAACATACCAATGATTAAAGTGGGTGACATGTTCCTTCATTGGCATGTTCTTGTACTTCACTTTGAGCTATATTCATGTACACCTTGCTTTTATTGTAAATCCTTCTGTTCTGAAATGTGCATTAATCCCTGACAAGAAAATTGGCCTAAATTACGAGAACCCTCTTTGCTCTGCTAAAAATGTCACGTAGCTATTTCACAAATCTGTGCAATTATTTTCAATTGAGAAACTATGCATTTGTGGCCTAAACAAATGGATTCTACCTCTCTTCTCCTGACTCTGATGGCTCC
Source organism: Girardinichthys multiradiatus (assembly GCF_021462225.1). NCBI lineage: Eukaryota > Metazoa > Chordata > Actinopteri > Cyprinodontiformes > Goodeidae > Girardinichthys > Girardinichthys multiradiatus. Next base: position 3,762,768 of record NC_061796.1, read on the forward strand.
TTGACAAGTTTTGCTTTCTCTAACACTATTTAGATCATGATGACTTATCACTCATCAAATAATACCCTCTGAGCTTGTGCAAACCTCAGACTAATAGCAGGGTGCGCAGTAATGCCCAGCGGCAGGACTGGTTGCAACAGTTCACCCAATGGCTGGTTCTTAAGTCGGAGTAGAGGCAGCTTACATCTCTGGGGCTTTAATGCTCTCATTAATGAGTGATTGCCTCTTTCAAAGACCACACTCTGTGTTCTTTGGCATGTTCAGGGAGGCACATATGGCCCTACCCTGGAAAAAAATGCTTTCGGGGGCCAACCTGTGTTTTCTTTCCCGCCATTGGTCTGTTTTGTTTTCTGCTGGTCTGCCATGGGTGGCACAGGAAAACAGAAATGTGAGGGTACCACCTCGGAAATCATGCTGTTTTTAAATGGTTCTGGGTCTTCCGTGAATGGTGAACGTGCACCGAAAGCGGAGTGTGTTCTGCTAAATGTCTGAATGCGACCAAGAATGTTGCAGAGACACATTTTTAAATAAAAGGACAAATGCTGATCACGTAAAACACTGTAGTTAAAGCCCATCACTCCTGAATTTGCGGCGTTACTTCTGAGGGAATCGTATTTCAGCTTTTACGGAGCCGTTTTTCTCACAGTGGTGATTCAAAGCCAACAAAGGTTCTTGTAAACCCTGTACACTGACCATAGGGACCCCTGCATCCCACAATGAGATGACGCTATAATGCTATTCGGGTTGCTGGGGAATGCAATGATCCCAGATAGGTTCCCTCTGTTACAAAAGTATCCTTTGTGAGCCAAGCAGCCACTGGAGATCTATGGAAAGAAAATTATTTCAAACCATGGTAATGTCGTTGAATAATCCAGGAACGTGAAACATTACCTGCGCTGACATCCGCTTGTATAAAAAAAAAAAAAACAGCATAGGTTTTAATTCCTTATAATGACAGGAAATGTTTTCAATATTTAAACTCTGTTTTTATTTTCAAGCCTGCAACAATTTGTGCAGATTTAGTCTCACCTATTATTTAAAAACATAGGATCATATGCATGCAGCTTTGCTTTACAGTGCTTCCTCTCAAAACAAAGCATTTTAGGAAACATGCTGCAATCACCGGCCAGGTCACACAATTACACAGGAAATGCTCTAACTGTTTGAAGACAAAAGAGGTGATCAGGGAGGGTTTACTGTCACAGAGCACAGCAGGACAATACAAGAGGCCTCAGTCCATTTAAAAAGACAACACACAACAGCCAACCATAAAATCCCAGATAAATACACGCAGAGATACCTGCAGCGTGGGTGTAGCCCTTCATCTCTTATGTTTTGTGGACATATGAGTCAGAAAGGTAAAATACGTGTAAGATTTTCTCATTTGTATTGACAGTACTAATCCAGGCACGGCCTGGTTACTGGTATCAATTTATCCCGAGATACTACAGAGCAGAGTAACCAGAGTTTTCTCTATCAGTACAGAGCATATGCTCATACAGTGCTCTCCCTTTCCCACCTGTTGCTGCGCGCTGCTAGATAGCTGGCTGGAAAAGAGCTACTATACTTTTGCCTCCCAAGAAAGACAAATTTGGATGGAAAGTCATGGTGCGGGAACTAAAGAGGCACTACCCATCGTTTTTGTCATGTAAAACTGTTTTATTCCTGTGGTTGACAAGCAAAATGTATTTTACAGCAGTAGACTGCAGGCTGGCTACAGATAGCCCAACCTATTAACCAAATAATCCCTGTTATAGTTGTTTTGCTCAGGATGAGAATAAAGGACAATAAGCACATTGAAACTAGGTAATTTATTGGCAGTTTATTCTATTTGTTTGCTAATAGCAGAAATTAATGTTACTTTTGTTTTAAAGTAGATCAGGATAGGTTCAGATCACCTGAATGAGTTATGCTGTAGCTCTGAATGTGAACCAAATACAGTGAAAAGGTGGTATTTTTGCCTGATGTTATCCAGTGATAATTTAGCACGGGCCCATGCCCAACTATAAACTATAATCAACAAAATGTCATCATTGAAGAGCTGTTTGATGTGTGAGATCTGGCACACAAAGCATCATTTCATCCAGGATAAATAACATAAACGATCTTGACTTTGGGTTCTAAACACATTTAAATCTAACATCTGGTGTAAAAACAAACAAGAGAGATATTTCCACTTTGTCATTATTTGTTAATGACGCAACACTAAAAAGGTTTGGAAAGAAAATAATGATTACAATCTAAAAAAAACAAACAAGATACTGAATGTAGAAAATTTTTTAAAACCGTAGAATTTAAAGGGGGCATTCTTTTCTTTTACAAAGACTGTACGAAATAAAGTAAAATTTGAACTGTTTTATCAGCCCAACAATAAAACAATAACACTAGAGCCATAGTCTCAATCAATCAAAGTATTGGTAAAGAAAACCCATTCATTTAGAATTTATTTTGTTGGATATTTTCGATTAGAAATATTCAGTATAGAATTTATAATGGGCTAAAGTTCATTTGGCAGCTTAGATTTTTATTGATAATTTTACTTGAATATGCACCACTTCTCATCTAATGGACCACTCATAATACTGTGGGACCACCCATGATACTGAGCAATGATATTACCAGCCTAAATCAATTAAAATGCTTAGGTGTCACACTTTAGTTGTTAAGAACGTCCTACATAAAACTCCCAAAAAGACAAAAAACAAAGTGAAAATGTGGGTGAAAATCAATAGTCAAAAGCAGTTTATATTTCTGTATAAATGTAGCTGAAAAAATGTTAGTTCTTAGGTTACCAAACGTTTCACAAGACTTCTATGTCAAAAATATGCTTTTCCATTTGAAAGACCAATAAACAACCTTTCGATGATATCAAGATCATGTACACTACCCGGCCAAAAAAAAAAGTTGCCAACCTGGATTTAACTAAGCAAATAGGTATGAACCTCCCATTGGATAATTACTGCATGGGCGATTATGTTTCAGCTAGCAACAAGTTATTTAACCCAACTGGTGCAACGAGTTGCTTCTCATTTCTTAAACAACCATGTCGAGAGACATATCCTTTGGTCGTGGAAAAAGATGTCAGTATGTTTCAGAAGGGTCAAATCATTGGCATGCATCAAGCAGAGTAAACATCTGAGGAGATTGCAGAAACTACCAAAATTGGGTCAAGAACTGTCCAACGCATTATTAAAAACTGGAAGGATAATGGGGATCCATCGTCTTCGAGGAAGAAATGTGGCCGGAAAAAAATCCTGAATAATTTTGGTCAGCAATCACTTAAACGTTTGGTGAAATCAAATCGAAGAAAAACAACAGTAGAACTCTGGACTATGTTTAATAGTGAAAGTAAGAGCATTTCCACAACCACAATGTGAAGGGAACTTAAGGGATTGGGACTGAAAAACTGTGTAGCCTTAAGAAAACCACTAATCAGTGAGGCTAACCGAAAAAAAAAAGGCTTCAATTTGCTAGGGAGTATAAAGGTTGGACTATGCAGCAATGGAAGAAGGTCATATGGTCTGATGAGTCCAGATTTACCCTGTTGCAGACTGATGGGGGCATCAGGGTAAGAAGAGAGGCAGGTGAAGTGATGCACCCATCATGCCTAGTGCCTACTGTACAAACTTGTGGGGGCAATGCTATGATCTGGGGTTGCTGCAGTTGGTCAGGTCTGGGTTCAGCAACAGTATATGTTCAAAGAATGAGGTCAGCTGACTACCTGAATATACTGAATGACCAGGTTATTCCATCAATGGATTTTTTCTTCCCTGATGGCACGGGCATACTCCAAGATGACAATGCCAGGATTCATCGGGCTCGAATTGTGAAAGAGTGGTTCAGGGAGCATGAGACATCATTCTCACACATAGATTGGCCACCACAGAGTCCAGACCTTAACCCCATTGAGAATCTTTGGGATGTGTTGGAGAAGGCTTTTCACAGTGGTCAGAACCTACCAAAATCTACCATCATCAATGCAAGATTTTGGTGAAAAATTAATGCAACAATGGGTGGAAATAAATCTTGTGACATTGCAGAAGCTTATCGAAACAATGCGAATGCATGCTGTAATCAAAGATAAAGGTGGTCCAACGAAATAATAGAGTGTGTGACATTTCGTTTTTGGGTGGCAACTTTTTTTTTGGCCAGGCAGTGTTTATTGGCTAGATATTACCACACAGACCAAAGAATGCCGAAATGTTTGCGTAATTTATGTTCATTAATTAACTTTTTTATATCTTTTAAATAACTTTTTATGTGGCTTATTTTACTTCAAAATCTGTGAAAAGCTGTGAACAAAAATGACAAAAGTTGGCATATTTTCAGTTTTTTTCAGATATTGCCGAGATACATTCATTAAATGCTCTTTGGTCAATGTTATACCATTTTCAGTAGTGAGAATAAATATGACTTTATTTCCTCTTTTGTAGTTCTTCAAAGAAAGATCACATTTATCATCTCAAAATAAACAATTTTCACAATGAAACGCAGCCACAACAAACTATCTGCTATGATGTTATTGCGAGGGTTGATCAAATGAGATAACTAAGCATTACTTTATTACTGTCTTTAAGGGTTAGGCTATTTTGACAGGTTGTATGGACTAAAATGTGGACTCAAACTACCTCTTTCAGGGCTAAATATAAAGAAGGCCTGACCAACTTGAAATAACTTAAGAGAGATGTTTGTGGTCATGGATATGCAGTGCTTGGAGGGACTTTTTCTGTCCCACAACATCTGTATGCTGACTACTTGAACCATGCTTTCTGCCTCTGCTGTGCTTTGTTGGCATTGGTGGTTCCTTCAGGTGCTAAACTGCCTCTAGCGCCAATCCAGGTCACTGCTGCCCAGTTCAGTTTCCGCCGGGGTTTCTAGAAGTATATCTCTGGTTATAAGCGAGCCGTCACTACAACTGTTCTACTTATCTTAGTATTTCACTTTTATGTTTTTCTCAGCGCTACAATAAAATCTTATGTGCCACTACAGACCCTTTTAATAGTGTGTTTAATCCCTGCTTAAAGGTTGGTATTGTCAAAACTTACTTTTAATCTGACAAATGAGCCTCATCAGAACACATATTTTAGTTTATTGAATTTGACTATAGTGTAGTACCACAGTTCAAGAACCATGGTCCTAAAGGCTAGGGTCTTGGTTCTTCAACAGGTTCTGGCCTGGCCTGTATGCGTAGCCTAGCCTTTTCAAAGCGGGTGTAGCTGTGAAATCCAACAGGGCTCTATAAGTAATGCTTAAAACTTACTTCTGCAAAAATAAAAAAAATCTATACAGTCAAATCTAACTTGCCCATTGTCTTAAGGTCTGTACATACTCCAGAAGAAGAAAGAAAAAGAGCAAAGTTTGTCCTGGCCTGTTCATTTCATACTTCACAATAAACTCATGCAGTTTACTCATTCAGCTTTTTCCACATAAACCACCCCAGCTTTAATTTTCAGTCAGTAATACAATAAAAATGAAACAATGAACACAATGCATTGTCTGAGAGTTTTTGTATGATGCCTGATGTGTTGAGAACAAGTTTAATGAAATGTATAAAAAAGACCCACATTAACCTTGACATAATTTGTTCACTCAGTAAGTAGCTAAAAGTTAGTTTGACTAAACAAATTAACTTAACACACCCACCATGGTGAACTTGAATCAGCATTATTGTGTTAAAACAAAGGAATTATTTAACTCTATAATAATTCTACCAAGTAAATCTATGTATTTGTTTAATCACTGATTAACTTATTTCGATACAACAATTTTTGTGTTGTGATGTTAATATGCATTAAGTGAGGCACCCAGGAAGGTGTTTGCAGTTTATTTGCTGCTGGGTTAAGGCTGTAACGTCTTGAACCATATGGGAATGTCAGATCATCATTCCTGTAAACGGAGCCTCGGGTAGACTGGGTTGAACAGGCGAAGGTAAAAATATATGAAGGTCTAATAACACCAGACTCACCTGTGACTCAGAAAAACCACACATCTGGACTCCGTGATGACTCAGCGTGCACTCACTAATAGATAACATCTTTTTCTCCACAAATAACCACTTGTTCAGGTACAAGGGACTGTAAAGAGGGAAACCTCTCATTTAACTCTATATTTGAACTCTGCTTAACATCTCTAGGGTATCTATCAGATCTGTGTTGACTGTTTGCATTTATCCCTACAGGTCAGTATATTGACGGCATCAGCAATGACGTCAGACGGCTTAAAACAACTGTTGAAGAATCACACAATCCCAAAGCTGCAAATGGGATGACCCAAAGCCCGGGTTCTGCTCAAAACTCCTTCTGTGATTATAATTCAGTCTTTCCGAAACTAATATCAGAAATCAGTAGGGAGCTGCTTACTTCAGGGGCTGTGACCTTGCCAGGTAGGAAACTCTCATTAGCCAACGAGTTTGCCTTACAGGTACAGTACTGTGAAAATATCAGTTCATATTTTTAATTTACTTTCACTAGTTAGGCTTTCTTTTAACCTTTAAAGTGGTTTTGATCAGCATCGCTTTGTTCTTTCTGAAGGTTTTGTAAAAAAGTTATTTAGATTTTGGCTGCTTTTGCTCTCTTGTGTGGTCCAATAACTGACAATTTTACTAAAATATTCGATCAATGAATGATTCAGGCATAAAAAGTGCCTTTATTAAAAATGTAAATGAGTGTTGCTTCAACGCGTGCCAGACAAAAACCAATAAAGGGATTCCCAAAGAGTTATTAGAAAACTGGACACACTGGACAGTGTCAGTTGAAGGAGCTGTTGTTGCACACAAGACCAATACTGGTCTTGTTCTTGGTCTAAAAACTGTTCTTAAGACCACATTTTCAGAGGATTGGCCTTGTCTCGGATGTGCTGAACTCTGGATTTTTTCCTCCAGTCGAGTCCACAGCACATCCATTTTTTTTTTACTGCAACTTAGTGTAAAACTCCTGGCGATGTTCAAAAGCAATTAATATCATTTTTAATTTGAAAAATTTGATGCTGCCACCTGTGCCCCTATGTGGCGAAGATGAGAGGGATGAGAAAATAAGATGTATATATTTCTGTCTGTACACTACACAGACAAAAAGAATGCTAAGTGAGTAAAGTCCTCCACCTCTGGCTGCTACCTCCCCTCAAATAACGTTTAACTGGATGGACGCGCCGTCTTGGTTTGTCTGTTTAACTTTCTGAGATGCTGTGTTAGATATTTGCTGGATTCTCTTCAAGGTTTTTGACGTCACTTTCAGGTAATGTTCACATGGTGTAGTAGTTTTTTTTGTTTTTTTTTTGTGTTTTGTTTTTTAAAAACACACATTGTAGGCGCGGCGCTGATGGTGTAGGGGTTAAGTGCGCGATCATATGCAGAGGCTGCAGTCCTCGAAGCAGCTGTCCCAGGTTTGAGTCCCGGACCTGGTGACATTTGCCAAATGTCTCCCCCTCTCTCTACCCCTCTTTCCTGTCTGCCTACTGTCAAAAAATAAATAAATAAAGGCCACTAGTGCTGAAAAAATATCTTTAAAAAAAACAAAACACATTGTATAAAATGCTGTCATGGTGCAGCCAAAGTCCAAATAAAAGCCTTCAGAAATCCTGAAGAGCTATTGATTTGAAAAACCAATAACTCTTCAGAAAAACGGTAGGATGTACTTGTGTTCAACCCCCTAAGTCCATACCTTTTGCTCCAATTACAGCGGCAAGCTTTGGTTTTAGGTTCCTCTGTAACTCTGGTTGTGTGTTTAGGGTCATTGTCTGTAATCTCTAATGGGTTTCCAGGATTTAGCTCCATCCATCAGCTCAGATCCGGTTCCATGTCCCTGCTGAGGAAAGCATTCCCACGGCATGATGAGGTGCCACTGCCATGCTTTACCATAGGGAGGATGTAGGATTTTGGTTGTAGGCCAGAAAGTTTCATTTTGGTTTCCTCTGACCTGAGCACCTTCTTCCACATGTTTACTGTTGTTGTGGCAAACTGTAAAGAGAAATTCCTACTTTTTTTCAGCAATGGCTTTCCTCTTCCCTATCTTTAATAAAGCCCAGCTTGTAGAGGGCACAACTCATAGTTTTCCTGTTAATGGATTATTTTGTGAGCTGTGGATCTCTGCAGCTCCTCCAGAGTTACTATGGGCCTCTATGCTGCTTCCTTGATTCAAACTCTCTTTGCCTTGCCTGTCAGTTTAGTTGGACGATTCTTAAAATGTTTGGGGTTAAATAATACTTTTTCTGTCTTTAGAGATGTTTTAAACTTAGGATATAGCTTTGTAACTTAACCCTGCTTTAAATGTCTCCACAGTTTAATTGCTGACCTGTCTGGTGTGTCTCTTTGTCTTCATGATGCCTTTTGTTACCTGATGTTCTCTAACAGACCTCTAAGACCTTCTCAGAACAACTGTTTTAGATTAAATGACATATAGGTGGACTCTATTTACTAGTTATGTGGCTTTTAAAGGTAACTGGATTTTATTTAGTGGTATGAGAGTAAAGGGGGCTGAATGCAAATGCATGTCACAGTTATTTTGAAAACTACGTATCATTTTCATGACGCTTCATAATTAAACGTTGCTTTGTACTGATTGATCACATGACATCCCAACAACGCTGAGATGCGTTTTCTCTCTTCCAGGAAACAGAGACCGTGGGGGGAGACCAGTGATTCAGGTGTGCACAAGAGCTCAGGTGTGGGCGTGTGAGACATGCACAGTCAGCAATGTAACGTGTTTACTGGGCTACTACCACTCAACTCTGAGGTATGCCTTACGTGCTCAGGTTCATTTACCATTAAACAGAACCAGATGGTTATGCTAACTTCAAATGATGAAGGACTTTTGCACCTGTCATTCTGTACAAAGTGGCGTTCTTGTAGTTTTTACAGTTGTTGCTGCCTTTGCAGCAGCATATTTGAACATTTTGTCCGTGGAAGGACCACCTAAACATCTCCTTGTTATTAATGTTTATAATTCCTACATTCAGCATTCCTCCACAAAGAAAGTTGTGCATGTTTTTGATGTGAGTGAAACATCCATAAAATGCCTGTAAACCCAGCACAAGATAATCACATATTAAGGGGTTTGCTCCCTTAGAATAGAGACTATTCATTTCTGTGTTAGTACATGCAATCATGTGTTGGACCAAGGCAGCACACTAACTGTATCACTCTGGTTTTAGGAAAGAAAGGCGTGATCAAGGTCTGGTTATTGTAATAGACAGCAGAAGGCAGCAGCCTCTCCCAACTCTGTTGTCATCTCTGTTTGAATTTCAGGTGAGCCCGATGTGGAAAGTATGTAATTACCCTCCAACGTGCCCAAAAGCTTTTTTTATCCTCTCCACCCTGCTAAAAAACTCTGTAATGCTACGTCTCCGGACCAAAGCCATGATATCGTCTCATTCCTTACACGTTTGCTATTGTTCTGCCTCCCAGCCTCGGACACCGTGTGGTTTGTGTTTTTGTTTTTTTTTGAAGAGACACACCTTAAAGTGTATAGTGTCTGCACCTCCAAGACATATTTTTAAAAAATGTCTGACCTCAGGGCTCTTGCGCTGAGGCCTGTCTTTACTTGTCTGTTCTTAACCACCAGCTGGGAACCGGTTGGCTGCAGCTAAAGCCAAAATATACATATTATCATGTTATGGTTGGGCTTTTCTCTATGTGATGTAAGATTGTCTTTTTTAGCCCTTATTGTGAGAAACCTCTATGGAAATATGATGCATTGTTTTCATTTGGAGCGTGAAACTGTTTGTCCTTGATTTTCTCAGGCTTTAGTACCAAATGCACTTTACTCAGTTCTGCTCTTGGTGGACAAAGATGGATCAACCAAATTGGACAGAGACATCGGTGTACAGGTGAAATTTACAGCTGATTGTTTTATCATACTGGATTTTATAAATGAGTCTGTAATAAATCTGATTGTTACTCTTTCATCTTTTCACTACATGCTCTGATGACTGAGATTAGCGATGTGCAGGAGTCGTCCTGCAGGCATTTAAATTTGCTGTTCCTCTGAGGCAAGACAAGCCGCATGCTTTTGACTCAGACCTTTTTTTCTTCTCTTTGGAACAGACTGAGACAATTTCATCCCTGAAGGCGCTGCTGAAGCACATCGACCAAACCCAGCTGACACGAGACCTGGAGGGCACCTTTCATTACGACCACAACCACTGGATCAGCTTCAGACAAGTACGTTTGATGCAGGCACCTTCTCTGTTGCCAGAATCGTAAATACCTTTGTGAACCAGGTTTTACGAGGTTGAAGAAGCCTAAAAAATATGTTCCTTTGTTGTTAGCATTATTTAGTTTTTTATTGCACATAAAAAGAGAAAGAACAAGTATTGCAATTGCCAAGGTTGAGTACAGTTACAGGGAAAGGCATGTAAGCTTGTTGAAGCATGACTGGTTTCACGTGTAGCAATTGTTTTGACTGTTTAGGCTAATAATCCACCGCTGTCTCTGTTTGTTTCATTTTCATTTTGCTGCAGAAAATTGAACCCTTTGCCAGCAGCTGTAGTGCCGCCATCGGCTTCCTTCAGGAGTCTATCAGAACTCTCAGTGTAGCTGCAGACCTCAAGACCTCGAAGGTAAGGTACTCCGCTGGATACAGTAATAAGCTTTGTGTGCTTTTGAAACATCTGGGAGACCCCTAAAAACTGATTTGTATAGCTGATTTTTTTAACTCCAACTTCATCATAGAATCCCAAATCCAATAAAGTTTCGACATTGTGTAAAACGTAAATAAAAACAATACAATGATTTGCAAATCCCATTCAACTTACACGAACAAGAATACACTACAAAGACTAGATATTTAGTGTTCAATCTGATAAACTTTATTGTTTTTTTTTGTTTGTTTTTTTTTGTTTTGAATATTCACTCATTTGGAATTTGATGCTTACAAATAGTTGGGACAGGGGCAACAAAAACCTGGGAAAGTTGATAAATTCTCCAAAAATGCCCAAATATATGGAAGTTTGTGTTTGTAAGAAGACAAAATATGAAAACATTTTGGTTGTAAATGATTTTCCTAGGTGCTATATTTATTTGTGTAATGCAAACACCAAAACATGTAAGACTACTATGGCAAACTCAAGATATATTGTGAACCTGTGGCTGAACACAATGTGAACCTAAATCGTTGTATTTGTTATCCTTTGTGAAATCCATTCATTTGTCCCTTTGTGTGTTGAATCAGGAGGTGTCTGAAGTGTTAGAACAGCAGCAGCATCTCATGAAGGGTGTACTCGATGATACCCACCTAAACAGACTGCGTCTGGAAGGAGGAACTGTACTCGCCCGCATCAGGAAGGAGGAACCTTGTGAGAATGAAAACTACAGGTGCTGTCAGGGGACAACTTGGGATGCGTAGTGGGAAAATGTAAATTACTTACTGTAATGATTTTGTTTTTCAGAGATGCAGTTGAGATGTTGAATGCACTGTACAACCAGGTGGATGAAGAAGTTCATAAACTTGTGATCCTGTCCAACAAGTCACAGAAAGAGTTGGAGAATCTGCTGGAGGTTCACAAGTTTGAGGAGCAGACACAACAGGTGACTTCAGATTCTGACATTTGTCAGCACACTGGCACATTTTCTGCAGATCCAAATTTTCTATTTGTTCTCAGTAACAAAACAAATTAGATGAACAATCTGTTTTGCTTCCTAGACAAAACGCTGGTTTAGCATAGAGGGTGAGAAGCAGCTTCTACCTCTGGAATCTGTAACTCTGTCTATGGACAAAATAAAAGAGATGAGAGAGAGTTTGGAGCAGTTTCTGGAGGAGTCGGAGGTAAAGAAAACTTCCACTAAATGGTTGGAATGGGACAGTTTTCAGCTTTGCTGGCTGAAAACTGGCTGAAAACTGGCTGTGGGTAAAGCCTGTTTACCCACAGCCAGACAACCAGCTTGGTGCTACGTCATTATATCACGAAAAATGTTTCTGCAGTACAGTTAATGCTTAAAACCTCTATTTGTCATGATATGATTTGTTGTGGCTGTGCAGAAGGAAAGTTTAGCTTCACAAATTCCATTTATTTATCTCAGCAACCTTGCAAACACATAGACATGCATATAAATAACTGTGTAAGGCAAAAGCTGTATGGTGTAAATGTTCACAAGAGAGTATTTACTTGAAATGCAAAATTAATGTATGATAACACTATTCTAGGTTAGCTCCTAGTCAGACCAGCCCTTAGCTTGACACCTCCATGCAAATCTTTTCCTGTGTTCAAACTGAGGTTGTACGGACTGTTGCCTGCTGCAGGTAACTGCTGTTCTGGGGTGGCTCATGCTCAAAAGATCCTTTTTTTTTCCAACAGCACCAGGCGAGGCTTCTGAAACAGTATCCCAAGTCTCTTCCAGACTCAGCTGTATCCAACTCTAAACAACATATGGGGTCTGTCTTAAGCAGAGTACAGGAGAGGAAGGCCAAGTTAGAAATCCTAACAAACCTGTATGAGTTCTATGACTTGGTGAGTTTCAGAAGTTATTTTTTAATTCAGCCTGAAGTCAATGATAGGTCAGCAGTTTTTTTCTTGACAAAAAAGTATTTGCCCTGTACCGATTTCTTCTGTTTTTACTTTTTTGCCACAACTAAATCTTTCAGATTATCAAATCGATATTATTATCAGTCATCAAACGTGAATAAACTCAAAATGCAGTTTTAAGATGAGGATTTTGTTCTACAAGTTAAATGTTTTCTCTCACATCTTTAGGCACAGCAGTGGATAGAGCACTGTCAGGATTATTTCCATCAGCTCAGCTTGGACGACTCAGATCAAAGATTTTCACCGTCTGTGGTGAAAATCTTGCAGGACTACTGCACAGAAGCATCTAAATTCTCCTTGGACAACTTCAGCACTCTCAATAACATGGTGCTCTCTCTGGCGTGCCCCCAGCAGCTACAGCAGTGGAGCTCCGTGTGGCAGAAATGTCAGCAGACCAAAAGGCAGCTGGAAGGGACCTTAGCTCGAGTTTTGTTGTCAGCCCAGAACTCTAATACTGTCAATATAGAGAGTTCCTCACTGACTGCAGAGAGTTACGTGGTGCCCCCAGAACTACCTGCAGCTAATGGAGGTGTGCACTTGCCTGGAGCTATTACTTCACTCTCATTTGAGGATAGTAAAAGTCTCTCTGCTGAACCGTTTTCCAGGAGCCCATCTGGCTCGATCTCATCTCCATCGCGCTTCACTTTCCCCACCGACAGAGAGAACAAGCTGGGGCAGAGCTCATGCACTCTCGATGACACAGACAGCGACTGCACCATCGACTCAAACATCTCCTGCCACTCAGAGCCCGTATATTCCAAGGCCACACGGCTTCGAAAGCACCCAATGAAGAAGATCATGAAGAAGACGATGAGCTACGAGCTGACCCCGAGAGAAGGTGGACACTCTGATGTCAGCCACATTCACGGCTACACGGGGGTCTACATTAAAGGTTTGGAGGTCACAAATAACATGTCAGCAGAGAAGAAGCTGCTGAGACCCGAAGTGACGAGTCCTGCTTTAGGACGCAGCCGCAGCATGTCCACCCCTTCGAGGACGCACAACAGACGCAGTGAAGGAGATGGCAAAAAACAGAGCAGGTGAGGCCCTAAAAAAAAACAGGGACATCACTTCCTGTTAATGTAGTAAATGGGCTTATTTTCACATCTTTGTGTTCCCCAGCAAAGTTCAGCACATCATGGATGAAATGATTTCCACAGAGAGGGAATATGTTCGCTCTCTCAGCTACATCATTGACCACTATTTCCCCGAGATGGAGCGCCTCGACTTGCCTCAGGACCTGCGTGGGAAGCGCAGCATCATTTTTGGGAACCTGGAAAAACTGTGGGACTTCCACAGCCAGTACTTCCTAAAGGAGCTTGAGGCAAGCGCTCACTCCCCGCTGAGCATCAGCAGCTGTTTCCTGCGACATGTGAGTGAAGGTCTCTTAAAGCAGCCCGAGTTAAAATAGGCTTTTTAATATAGAAGCTCACTCAGGTCAAAGACATTTAGTTAAAAGGACAAAAATTATTAGATCTTTTAAAATATATGGAAATATTACCAAATAAATGTAGTGAAAACTGAAATGGGATGAGTGTGGGAATGCTATACCACTATTATATTAGCAAAAAAAGTAAAAATAAAACGAACAAAATAATCAAATCTATAGGCAATGAACAGGAATGTTTTAAAGCAATATTATTCCGTAGATACATAAAAATTTAGCAAGTTCATAAAAACAAACACTATATTAACACAAAAAATATAATTTAAAGTAAAAAGTATTTTATTTATTTAAAAATAATATATTTTTGGTTTGTATTTTTAGGGTTACACATAGGTTAGGTTGTATTCTCCTTTGTTTATTTCTCCACATTTACTAATAATCCTTTTATTTACCTTCCCTTTTAACAATTGACTCAATAATTCACAAATTATTATGTCTCATTTTATTTGTATAGTTTTCTTTATCATTTCTATACTTTTTATTAAAAAATCTAATATCAATATGTTTATATGAAAATAAAAGTAAAAAATGTTTTGGAAATTAATGTCAAGTAAAAGTGAAGAAACTATCATTATTATTATTATTATTATTATTATTGTTGCAATTATTATTATAAATGTTATTACAGTTTATTTACTTGTTTTTATTTTTTTAATGTATTAAATTTGTATGAGATGTTATTTCTTTTTATATTTTTAAATTGTAATCTTTCGAAATCTTTTCTTTACTTTTTATATTTCCATTTGCTTATTTCAGTTTATTTTAATTTCTCTTTTAATAAAATTTATACACTTTATTTACATATTTCATTCATCTGCCTAATTGTTGATCAATTTCTTTTTTTTTACATTTTTCCTCATATTTTTTAGCTTCTATCTTTAGGTTTTTCCGTTATTTTTGTTTTATTTCCTTATTTATTAACTTTTTTAGCTTTGACTTAATAAATAAAATGAATTTTGTTTTTATTTTGTTTTTTCACATTTGTTTAAAGCTTCAGGCATCACTGGATGTAATGATGTAAGAAAATATAGTTTCTAACTTTTGATAGATTTTTTAAAGGAATATATTATATCAGGTGCCTGTTAGCAAACTTCATCTTGTAATATGTTTTGAGGTCTTAGTCTTTCAGGTGACTTGTCAGCTGAAATGTCAGCATGCTTTGTGATGAAACTGATTCATGTTGTGTGCAGGAGGATCAGTTTGGAATGTACGCTCTGTACAGCAAGAATAAGCCACAGTCTGACGCCTTGCTCAGCAGCCATGGCAATGAGTTCTTCAAGGTGCGTTTCAAACTGCTCTGGTTACATTCCTCATACAGTGACTGGTCCCAGGGTTGAGGTACAAGCCACATCATCCTGCCATAAAGAAACCTGTAATTAAAAAAAGTTAAAACTGTCTTCCTTTATCTGTTTCTTTATCCAGAATAAGCAGCTGGAGCTTGGAGACAAGATGGATTTGGCGTCCTACCTACTGAAGCCCATTCAGAGGATGAGCAAATATGCACTGCTGCTTAAAGACCTGATAAAGGAATGCAGCTACTCTCAGGAGCAGGAGCTGAGTGACCTCCGCACTGCAGAGGAGATGGTGAGGTTTCAGCTTCGTCACGGGAACGACCTGCTGGCTATGGATGCAATCCGTGGCTGTGATGTGAGTACTCCGTATGACTAAGGCAACTCAGGGGTCATCAGAGCTATTTTTTGAAATGGAAGTCAGCTTGTTTTCATCCCATGAGGAACTGCATTGTTCTCTGTGACGCATGTGAGCAGCCATGTTTCCTCTCCAGGTGAACCTGAAAGAACAGGGTCAGCTCCGCTGCCAGGATGAGTTCATCGTTTGGTGTGGACGCAGGAAATACCTTCGCCATGTCTTTTTGTTCGAGGACCTCATCCTGTTTAGCAAGACCAAAAAGATAGAGGGAGGATACGACATTTACATCTATAAACAGTCCTTCAAAGTAAGATTTTAGTTGTTTGCGCTTTTTATGCTACTGTTTATGGAGTTGAAGTAAACTTTTGTATTTTTTTACGTGCAGACCGCAGAGATAGGTATGACGGAGAATGTTGGAGACAGCGGCCTTCGTTTCGAGATCTGGTTCCGTCGCAGGAAGTCCCAGGACACGTTTATACTCCAGGCCAGTTCGGCTGAGGTCAAGGCAGTGTGGACAGCTATTATTGGGAAGATCCTCTGGAGGCAGGCCCTCAGAAACAGAGGTGGGCTTGCATGTCAGGTTAAAGAGTCATAAAAAGTACCCACATCACACAAAAGCTGCATCTATTTTTACACAGGTTTGTCATAATATTGTGACGACTAGCAAGTAAGACGCATTATTTTACTGAACTCTTCTTTTACCTGTGGTCTCTTTGGTCGAGACTAAGGTTAAGCCTTTTAGCAACAAGCCTTCCAATAAGGTTTGGAGTGAAACCCATGATGGTTTTGTTGGATCTCATGTGTGGAGGATCTGTGATGCTGTGGGCCTTATAGTGCGTGAACTCTTTTGACCTCTGCCAGACAACTGATCCAAAGCATATGACCGAATTCAACATGGAAATGATTCAACAACCCCAAACTCCACCTTATTAATTTCCTCTCAATCCCCAGACCTAAATCCTGTAGAAAACATATGCAGCAAACTGAACAAAAGAACATAAGAGAGAGATTATGCAAAACCCTCTCTCTGTATGCTCCAACCACCAAACATGTCAAAAGGGGGTTTTAAAAGTATTATCAGCAGGGGTACAAAAGCAATTTTCCCCAGTAATTTTGTTAAAAACCAGTCATCCAGGTTAGATTTTTTTCCACGCTGAGTAGATGTAAAGGGCAGTTTTTCCAAAGATTTTCAGTGGGAGGCTGTGGTACTCCAATAAAAACCTTTGTTAAAGCCTTTTGCACATCTTTACCAGGGCTGTCAATAAATGTGGCTGGGACCGTAAATAGAAAGGATAGCAAAATAATAATGTAGCGAATAGAATAAGCCATTAAGCTAACTTTCGCCTGATGGATTAAATGGATATTTCATTCGAGTACTGCTTAGAAAGTGAGGCACTCCAGTAGCAATTTTCATCCTACATGGACTCATTTGGGCCGTTCCTTTTTGAGTTTATTGTGCTAAAAATCATTTATATTCTTGAAATATACTTTAACTTTCAGACAGATGGTCTCACAAAATCATTCAGAAATCCTTTGATTATATAACATGATCCTTTTCAGATATTTTTTTGTTTTCCTTTTTCATTCATTCTAGAGCTGCGAATGCGGGAGATGGTGTCCATGGGGATTGGAAATAAACCCTTTATGGACATTAAGCCCAGTGATGCAGCCATCAGTGACAGAGCCATTGACTACATCATGAAGGGGACAGGTAAGCAGTGCTCTTTTAATCTGATTTTACTCATTTTTGTTTTCATGAAACTATCCGTCTGTCACTTTGTAACCTAAAAAGGGATAATTTATGTTTTTTGGAGGGGAGGTTCTATGGAAAAAGTGTGAGTAGTTAACATCTTACCTGCAACCAGACATTACTTAGACTCTTGTTAGTTTGAGAAACAGAGAGAAGTTAACATTTCAAAGTTGAGTTAAAGGAGGGGTAGGTTTCAACAACTTAAATTTCTGAAGTTTTATATCAGTCATTTTATTTATAACTAGTCAGAGTAAATATATAAAGGAAATGTATAGGAATCAAAAATAATTCAAACTTTTTAGAATTGAGTTGTTTTAAGCCCAGGTTCCTCTCTAGCAAGGCAAAAGCTGAATTCTCTGATCACATCTAATTGCTCCTTCTATCAATGACGGAGGTCATTGATAGAACTGTCTGCTGCAGGTAAGGCACTCACTGCTAATAGGTGCTAATAGATCCCCTGTTTCAAAAATCCCAAATCCTTATTTATTTCTACTTAAACCAGAGCAAAATTATCTGTCAAAATGGTACCTGATTCGTGTCAGTAAATTAGTTTCCTTCCTTACCATCGGAAATGACTTATTCTGTTTCACATCAGTCTATTACGTACAATTCATGCATCTAATGTGTTTTTTGTTTCTACTCCTAGAGTGTCGGACGAGGGCGTCCATCGCGGTGTCGTCGTTCGAGCACTGCGCTGCATTTAAGAGGCCTCACTCCACCATCTCCAACAGTAGCAGCTCCTCCTCCAGCAGCCAGTCGTCCTCTTCCCTGCTGGGCTCACTCAACCTCCACCTCTACTCCTCGCCGTCCCACCCACACCAGTACCCGATGGGCAGTGTGGCCTCCTTCGCCCAGTGGCCATATGACTGCATAGAGGAGGACGAGCTGGAGCAGGACATCGGGAGCAGCCAGCCCTCCATGAGTCAGTGGCAACGCCATGTGCTTATTTTGAATGTTTAGCTAAAACAGCTTAAAAAATGGCTGCAGCACTCATTGGTTTATTTCAGATTTAATTGATCTTTTCCCTTATTCTTGTCTCTTTTCTATCTCATGAAGCATTAGTTGAAATCTTGTTAAAAAGTATGTATGCTGAATATACATTTTTAATTAAATGATAAAACTATAATAAGTGTCTCTGTTGAAGCTACCACTAGGAGCTACCAAAGACATAAAAAATTATAAAATGATCTCAATCTGTGTTAACATTTAAACGTTTTGCCTGCAGGTATTTTGTATTTTTTTCTTGAAGTATCTACTCTGTGTTTTTGTGGCAGTTACTGAAAGCTCAGAGACTTCCTCCTCCAAGTGCAACTCCAGTGACAGCGTGACTGGGCTGAGCACCCTCACCATTCCCGGACCCCCCAGCGTCTTCATGGAGACATTCAACAACAACGAGGCTTCTGATTTCCTCTGCTCCTCCACACCTAATCCATCCATCGCCTCCGTGTCGATGTTTCACAAAGATGAAGACCTCCAACCGCAGGGCACCAAGTTCATCACAGCGGTAAGTGCCTTTTTATCTGAAGCGCAGCAGCAGTCACACTCTGTGCTGTAGATGACAGTTTGTAAATGCAACATCTGGGTATTTCTTTTCTCAGGGTGCTCTTTAGTTGGCCTCACTTTGTCAAAATTTGCAGTCCAAAGAGACTTTTTCGCCTCTGCTGCTACTAAAGAATTGCAAAAACTACATGAGGCTTAGAGAAAAAGTTGTTTATTGAGTTTTAGAAATAACTGCAGTGTAAAACTTGCACCACAAATATGTTTTGGGGGATTCTGACCAAAAAACTTTAAAGGAAAGAGAATGAAAAGGTTTTCTTGAATTTAACATTATTTTTGTAAAATTAAGAATAAAACCACACCGTTTGCACCCTATTGACAAATAACATTTAAACTACTAGTGTTTGTATGGAAATTCTGCATAGGTATTGCATTTAAGTACACCAAAACATGCTCAACTATCTCTTTAATTTGCCTATCTACATCAAAAACACAGCTCAGTCTTATACCCTTTTTGGACAAAATAAAACCACTGTGTGGAGGAGAACTCTGCTGATTCAGATGTTTCTATGCCACCTTTTTTCCAGATGGGGATACATAATCTAACGCAGCTGGGTAGGTTTTCTGTGGCACATTTATGTCTCAATTTTGGCCAGTCGCGTGTCGTTTTATGATTCTTTTAAAATAAGATGCAGAGTTTGCAGAAGAGCAGAAAATTCAAAGAAACCCCTAGTCATGTCATTGCGTTTTGGCTACCTGTGTTTCCTGATAGAAGTGTTACACCTTTGCTTTTAACAGCTCCATAAAAAGTTAGAAGGAAAAAACAGAGGAGAACTTTTTGTATTTTAGCATTTATTAAACATTAAAAACAACATAACGTTTTGGATGCAGCTGCTGATACAAGCCAAAGTATAGCCGAGGTTTAAACAGTTTTAAAGATGAAATTCTTGTAAAGGAGCTTAAGACACACAAGTCTTTGACTTGTAACTAAGGCTATATTGTTGGCCATTAAAACACTGTAATTAAAGTTCCAGTTAGAGGTTTACACACCCTTATCATGGGCTCGAATATCAAATTAACGCTTTTAATGATGCTTTTAAATCGTTCTTTTTTTCTTTGTGGACTTATTGTAGAAAAATGCAGCTTTAAACAAATTTAAATTTATGCACCATTTGCTGTTGATTTTTGCTAATTATTATTACTGTTGATAATTTGGACAAAATAGTTTGTCTAGTGATGTGGTAATAAGGTTGCAACACTTAAATGATACTCTTAAACATAGTTATACACCCATATTAACATTGGGTTAAATGTTTTTTTTGCAAGAACACCTATCAACAAGCCTCCAGCATATTTCTGGCTGGATATCTTTTCTTACTGGGAGAGATCCTCAGCATCATGCTACCACACCCATGCTTGGCAGCAGTTTCACTATTCTTTGCTTTGAAAAATCACTTTAACTCCCCTAAACATTCTTCTTGAAACTGTGGCAAGACAGCTGAACATTTATATCATTTGATAAGATAGGCTGTCGTATAATATCTGCGAGAATTTCAACCATGCAGCCTTCTGGATGGTAAAGCTTGCAGAACTGTGGTCTAAGGAGAAAGGCTTTGATTAGATGTTGGCAGTTCAAACTTTACAAAGACATCAAAACTTCTGGAATGAATAAAGCAAGTTACAATAAGTAGATTTTCTCAAAGCTCTGACCTCAACCCTGCAAAAATCTGTACCATTTTTATCTGTCAGAAAATCAAACAACTTAAATAAATTCTACCACTTCTGCCAAGAGTAGTCGTCAGATATCTTGCCAGAATAATGCCAGAAGCTTTTTAACAGCTTAAAAAGGTGTGTGGTCAAGGCACAACTCGATCAGAGACATTTATTTCAATATAAGTGGGGTGTTTATTTAAATATTGAGCCACTCATTTTGATCCTGTGTGAAGTACAGGAAATGTAATAGAACTCCATATATAATATTACTGTGCATGCAACTCTTGTTAATCAACTTCACTGAATTGGTTTGTTATTTAAGGTGAGTGTATGTCAGGTTTTTACCATAACTGTGTTTGTTTCTTGCCCTATTGTTCTATTCAATATATTGTATTTTCCGTCTGAAGATTGAAAAGGACCGTTGAGGCTCTTGGTGTTTTACACCAATTCTATTTTTGTTGCTGTTTTGCTTCCACCAGAAAGCAGCCTCTCATGTAGCGGTCGGCCTCACTACAGTGGTCTGACTGGTGGGGTGTAACTCTGTAAGTAAGCTTGGTCACTGCAGTGAACATCTTTGTTGTTCTCTCTCCAACCCCATTGACATTTGTGAGACCTGAGTACTAATCTAAGCGAAAATATTTTTTGGGTTTTTTTTTTTGTAAACGCATGTTGCATGACAGTGTGTCCTGATAAGTTCAGTAGGCTCTCCTCCTGGTTGGGTTTATGCTCCTGTAAACGTCTGTCTGTCGGCTGCCTCAATCTTTTGTTTTTCTCTGTGAAGTTGACATCAAGGGGAAAATACAACCTGTGAAGTATCTCGTGTTCAGCATGTTTAAAATACATGCATGCTGTGGTGCAACCACCTTTTATGACTTTGAGGGGAATTTAACTGCATTATATTTGCCAGAACATTTTTTAATAAAACCATTAAACCTATTTATTGTTACATGCACTCTATAGGAACAGAAATTGAGTCAAATATTCTACCTTTGCACATTTTTAAATACACAAACGTTAGGTAAAACTTAAATAATAATAAAAATGCTTAATATTATTATTATCATTATACCTTTTTAGTTTTGTTTAATTAATTCAACATTTTATTCCTACTATTTATGCTTATATTTACACATTTTCTCCACTTTAGCTTTTTTTTTTACCCTGCATCCGCTTAATAATTCAATATTTACCATGCACATTTTGAAATTATTTTTGTATTTATAGTTTTTTATTTCTATATGATTTTATATTTTCTGTAGGACACTTGCATTTTAGTAGCAAGAATAATCAACTAACATAAAATTCAGATGTAAATGCAATCAATATGATATCAACAAAAATGACATGAATAATAATTAAAGAGCAGAAAAAAGTAAACAGCTGATAAAATGTAATTAAATTCAACAAAAAATTGATATTTATTACATGACTCATACGTTGTTTTTAAATTATGCACAGCTTAAAGTTTATTTTTAATCTATGTGATGCATGAACACCACATTACCATGTGAATGATTTTGAATGAAATAAGATTTCACAAAATCAACTCCGTTCTGTCACTGTCCTTGTTTGCACATTCACTCAACTTTTACTGCTGCAATTTATGTATTTTGACATACAATCATAATCAGTCTTTTTATGGTTGCGTTTCTGTCTTTCTTTGCAGTTGTGAAGTTTTCAAGACGGCCAGCGTATTTCACACCAGAGAGAAGATGGAAATAAGGGCGAGACGATTTTTTGGAGCACTAAGACTTTAAGAACGAAACTCAACGCAGAAAAAGGCATTTATTATGATACTGTAAATCATTGTCACTAACACCTGATATATATATATATATATATATATATGTCCATGTCATGGTACGCCACCGGTCTGTACATTTGATTTAACAAGATAGTTATGTGGTTATGTGTTTATATTGTAGATGTATTTTACAAATAACGTAGCAGACACTTTCAGACAATGCTTCAGTGCTGTATTCTTGTGACTTCTGAGTTACGACAAGTTTGTACAGATTAATAAAAAGCTTAAAGCTCCGACACATTGAAGATTGCTATTAAAGCTGTTATTTACCCTGACTAATGAAGGTTATCTGTGTGTGAATACGAGTGGCAGATATTTCCACAGATAATAAATAGCATGTGAACCTAAAACCATACTCTCACACACACAGAGGCCTCTGAGTACGCAAAGAACTGCAAAGGGAGACCCAATACTACCGTTACCCAAAGAGATGCAGAGTTTGAGGACGATGAGGTGTGGTTTTTGCCTTCATATGAGGGGAACTGACATTTGGTTACCACAGCTCTTGTGTTTTGCAAACCGTGTCAAAACATGAGACACAGACCACAACCCGGGCTACGCTGCAGGGGCTTTTGCTTCAGCAATGGAGACAAAGCCACACATGCATAAAAGGTGACACTGTCTCCTCTAAAGCGAGCAGTTCCCCAGTTTTCTATGCACAAAAAAGCTATACACAGGTAACTTACACACATTTAAGCAGTTTTATCATTTAGCATTTTTCTCTTTGAAGAACCAGATGCAAAGGACTGCAGAGAGGAAAGACTCGAGTCCCAACACGCACAGCCCCATCACTTCAATCTGTCACAGATAAAAACTTAATTAACACACAATATTAGTACATTGAAATTATATGCTGTATATTAGATTATGCTTACAAAAGTCTAATAATTAGTTTTGGGTTATTCTTACTCTAAGAGACAAATCGTTATCTCTATTCCAATGAGACAGGTCGACGCTTATCAGGATCGCTCCGATAAGGGCAAAAACAATGCAGCCACAGTTAACCGCAAATGAAACCTGCAATGAAAAACAATATTCATTATTTTATTTTATTTTTCTAGATAAATAAAAAAATGTGTAAAACTGGTTGGCTTTCACTCACAGTCAGTAACACTGGATATTTGAACAACAGGTTGGAAACAAGTCCAGCTATTACAAACTGTAAAGAAGGAGGATGTAGGTTAGACGCCCATTCATTCTGTTGTAATTTGTTATGTTTTAGTTCTGATTGGAGCAAAAACTTACAAGCACTCCGGTCAGCTGTGACACTCTGAACATAGTGAAAAGAGACTGGCCCATTTCCTGTGTTGCAGCAAAGAGAAGCCCCACTCCCACACTGAGGATGCCGCTCATTATCTGCAGAGACTGAGAAGACAAAGTGAAGAGTAAAAAAATGTCAGCTTACATACTAAACTGGGTCATGTAGTTCAGTGATCAGGTTGAAGTTGCAGTAGATAATTGCAGGTAACATCGTACATGTCATTGAATGAGCAGTCAGAATGACTACAATGGGAGAATATCAGCATATAAGGCACACAAAGTTTTGATCCAAGCCTTAAGAGTCATTTGTCTTCTCTTGATGTGCAACGAGAAATTGCATAATGTTTCCTTTGTCAGCTTGCTACCAACAAATAACCGTGTGAACCTTATTGAGAGGCTTTTTGTAAAAAAAAAACTGTTGATCAGTATCTGAGATATACATTATGTTCTTTACATAGTGTGGTAATACGTTTGCGACAACTAATGATTTTTTACATTTTTTTCTTTAAAAGCACCATTATATCCCAGTCCCAGGTGGTGAGATCCAGGAAAAGGATCTGAGAAGATAATGAGGCAGTGCTGAAGTGAGATGTTTATTGTAGATCAGGAGCAAAAGAACGTGACGAACAAAGAAGCTTGTATTGGCGTTTGAACATTTTTCAAAGTAGAATAGAATGAGTCACTCTGATCCACCAGAGTTTCCCTACTATGGTTCCTTCGGGGGTCAAAGGTTTCAAAGTACATCAAAATATGTGATTATTTAAATAAAATTGGAAACATGCAAAAAGTAGAAACGTAAATGTAGAAATAACAGAAGAGAGAAAAAACCTAAATTTTAATTCATCATATGTGAAAATCTTACCATGAAATGTTAGTGTTTGGAGGTAGGGGGAGGGTTACTCCAGAGTGTTCAGCAGCCTTATAACAGGTTTCCTTCCAGGACTGACATGTTTTTAACTCTCCCTTCCCATCAACTCCTTCTTAAATGAAATCATCCCCTCAGCATGATGTTGCTACCACTGTGTTTCAGTGTGGGGATGGTGTGTTCAGGGTGATGTGTACCATCCATATTCAACTGCATGTAGCATTTTGCATGTGGACACAAAAGTTCTGTTTTGGTCTCGTTTGACCAGAGTATCTTTTTCCACATGTTTCCTTTGTCCCTTACATGATTTGTGGCAACTTTAAATTAGATTTCTATTACTAGCCTACAGATTCTTCCAGCTGTTGATCTCTGCAGCTCCTCCAGAGTTACTACAGACCACTTGGCTGGATCTCCAGTTAATGCTCTCCATGTATACTGAGAATAACGAACACGCATGGAGTCTAATAACTGATAAAGGGACTTCAGAAGGCAAGTGGTTGCACTGGATTTTACTTAGTGGTCCCACACTTTTCAGATTTTTAAATTGAACAAAAAGTATTTCCTCCGTCAATTTAATAGGGGCTAAATAGATTTAGAAATGTTTCTCCTGAATTTGTTTTATGATGATAATTGGGGTCGCCACTAATGACTGAGGCACCACGGACTTTATGAAAAAACAATTTCTAAAACTGGATTTGTTTCTCCACTGAATGGTAAAATTAAAAACATTCTCAGTGTGAGATGACGTTACTGCAGTGAGAGAAGAATTTATTTTAAGGCCTTTCACAGATCCTCAGTCAATTTCAGTGTGCATACTTCTGTTCCTCATTCCAGTTTTATTGTGTTTGCACACAAAACAACTGTTATTTAACATTTTAATATTATAATCCTGAGGAAAACAAAATTGTAGATTGTCGTTTCATTTTTATTTTAGCTATATATCTTTCTGAAGATAAAGAGATTTTTGTGTAAGATATTTAGTGTAAGATGTGAAAAAGTACATTTTTATGGGCAGAAAAGTGTGACTGCTGCACAGTTTTGGAGCATTGGACTATGAGGTGTGAAACTTTGCACATATATGAGGCACAAAAAAACCTAAACCAAGAACTTCCTCTTTTTGGTGCCCAGAGGAGAAGAAACACACTTATGTGCTATTTTTTATATCCGTGTTGTCTCGACCTCCATCTTAATGTGCCTGCTGTATCTCAGATGAACTGTTTTATAAATCTTGGTGTTTTTTTCCTCTAAGTAAGCACTTAGACTGAAGGCTTCTCCTGCACACCAAAAAACATGCATTCATATATCACATCTTAAAATCTCATCAGATGAGATGCAGCTGTCCTAGAAACAACAAGCTTCTGAGATGTAGGACATTTAAACCTCTAGCTCTTCGTCGTTAGCACTGCATTTGCCGTGTGTGTGTTTGTAGCACTCATGTTGACGTTGATCTCAATAAGAAATTGTTGTTTTATAGCTTTTACGGTTGGGCCCATAAGTTTACATACACTGACAGAACTTCTAATATTTCTGAAACTTAAGGTAAACTGTCAAACAATTGAACCTTATCAAATATTTCGCTAAGCTAGTTGTTGATTCAGCCCGCTTTAACATCAAGCTAAGCAACAAGTTTTTGGTCTATCTTGCATGAACTGCATGTTTATTTGTGCCAAACTGGCCCAGGAAAACGGATGTTAGAAAATAGAGATAGACACACTTCAGAATATTAATATTTTGCTGCAGTAGGCAATGGCAGGTCAACGTGGCCTCACTGTTTTGTTGGTACGTTCAAACTAACCAGTAACTAACCATAAACTTTATACCCTTTTACACTGTTAGCAAAATGTTCTTATGTTATCATTATGTTATTGGCTTTATTGCATTTAAAATGGTCAAATTGATAACCTTGTTGTATGTTATTCATTTTTATTATTACATTCTTAGTTGCTACACCATAGTTTAGATTCAACAAAATCTCTAATTTTTCACTAATTGAGAGTTTGAATGTTGTTTATTGGTATTTACATTTCTTCAGATATCTTTTTATATCATTGTCTTGGCTTATAAAGTTTAGCTAGCTTCTCCCACGGATCTTTTGAAATTTATTCTCCTTTTCTGAATCCAGCAATACCAGTGCAGTGCTGCATAAAACATACAGAGGTCCATCAGGAGCCCAGAAAATCGCTTATTTTTTATACACAAATAAAAACTACAAGTACACAGATCACAGGTGAGGATGGCTATCTTTAGAGGTCATCTAAACCATGTGTATCAGCTTGTTGATCATTGTCAAGCCAAAATTTCAAGGTTATGTAAGCTTCTGATCGGGGTCATTTGCATAGTTTCTGCATCATTATGGTCTAAAGAGGAGCAAACATTATTGGTCCTTTTTTCATTCTCTTACCAGGAGTGAAAGAAAGGTTTGTGTATTATTCATTCATATATATTTAAAAGAAATTAGAAACTCTGCCAGGGTATCCAAACATCTGAGCACGGCTATATGTGTTTCATAATCCTTTCACAATCTTACCCCCAACACAGCTGGTTGTTTCTGCAACAAGTTGTGCATTTGGCCTTTTTCATCTGGCAGCATCTCTGAAGCCTGGTAATATCGGACCAGACACGGCGTGGAAGGAAGTTGTCTCCTTCCTTTTTGCAATGGAACATCTTCCTCATGGATGTCCATGTCTATATCGGCAGAGGCCATGGTGCTTCTTTAACCTGCAGGGATAGCCTCATAATTATCTATATTTCAATGCTTTTGTTTCATTTCAGTAGCTTTAAGAAAAAGTGATGGTTACAGTTTTTGGGCGATGTACGGTTGGGCTGAAAAACTGCAGTAAAAGGTACATCTCAATAAAAAAGACATTTTTTCCAGTAATTTAATTAAAATAGTCAAATATATTATCATAGATTCTCTACATGTAGATTAATTTTTTGTGTTTATTTTGATATTTATGACTTCCATCAAATGAAAACTAAAAACATTATTTTGTCAGGAAATTTGAATATTACATAAAAACAATAAAAATTACTGTAAAAACAAAAGTGTTGTACTATTATATACACAATCATGGTGAAGACTGGTGAACGCCCTCCACAAGAAGAGTAAGCTACAAAGGGTCACTTTTAAAGAAGCTGGCTGTATCCAAGCATATTATTGGATAAAATAAATGTTGCATTTAATTAGCAAATCAATGTCCCAGAATCTAATGAAAGAGTGAAAAGAATCTCCAGACACCCTGATGCTTTGAGTCCAGTTTCCAAAGTGATGACTGAGATAGCAATGTCATTAACAGAAAAATTTGAAATGTTAAGAGGAGTTTATGTTTCCCTTTGCTAACAAGCCTCATGGAGATGCCAGTTAAATTTTTCAGCAATACTGCCAAAAGTACCAATATCTGTTTTATTGACCATGTAATCATAGAGAACTATATTATGCATACTTTTCAGACGGCCAATATTTCTGTATTACAAATCCTATTCTGATTGATCTCATGCAATGTTATATTTGAGAAGGTGAATTTGGGCTTTTTATTAGCTGTAAGCTATAATCATCTAAATTAACAGAAACAGACACTTGAAATATATCACTCTTTTTCTGATGAATCTATGTAATATGAGTTTCACTTTAAATTAAATTATTCAAACAAAATAACTTTTCAAAGATTTTGAGATTCATTGAGATGTATCTGTATTATATAGCCTCTAATTATGATAAATAATTATGAACAAAAGGACATGACTATTTTACATATTCCAAAAAATAGGAAATGGCAGTTCATGCATATTGCATTTGATTTCAGAAAGCAGCAGTGCACCACGTTTTCCTGCTATTTAGGGTTGTCTCTGTATAGGAGACGGCTTTTACATCCTATAAGTCCTAAGAAATGCTTTTCTTTGCACACTGAATCCTTGCAAAATTTTAATCTGTAAAACTGTAAAATATCTCAGATGCCCTCCTGCTTAAATTGTCAAATTGTTTAAGTCATCTCTTTGCTGTTTAATTTGAAAAATATATTTTGAAACAACATTCTTACCGTGCTTCGCTCGAAGAGTATCTAATTTGCTGTCAGTCTCAGGCAAGGGTCTCACCCTACAGACATAAGTTCTACTTCCCTAAAAACACTTACACATGAGGTCATCACCCACTTTAATTTCCTCACCCTGACACTCGTCTCTGCATAACTGTTAAATTTAGCCAAAAGCAGCTCTTTCTGTGCTTTTCTGTTTTCCTTGTTAAATAAATGCACTCTTCAGAAATAAACTTATTCTGCATAAATAGGTTCAACTTTTAAAAGTTAAAATATTTGTCCAAAGCTGTATGCGTGCAAACCATCATGTGGTTTTTAAGAGATGGTGGGGGTGTAGTGTGAAGGTGAGAGAGAGAGATAGTCATCCAGAGAAGAGAATTGGCGTTCGAGGTCATTTCCTTGTCGAACTAATGAGACTAAGCTGCAGATTTCAGGTGTGAATCGAGCAAAGGACGAATAGATAGGTAAAGCTGGCTTTAATGAAAACATTAAGAACTAATCACAATCAGCAACATCAGCTGCATTGATATTTTAAACTTTACAGGAGAATGAGGAAGACATTTATTTGTGATGAATCAATTATCATCACCATCCCAATCGGAAGCCTGAAGAATATTCAGGAGGGTCAGCTGATGCCGGAGAACTTCCACTGTGTGTTCAGGGATAACTTCAAGGTGTTTGCTGTCAGAGGAAAGCCGAAACCACTCGGGGTAAGTTTAACTGCCTTACGCTGTAGATTTAATATGGTCAGGTGCTTTTCTCCCATAATTCCACAAAATCTACTGATTATCTGCCTTTTCTTTCATTTTCCTTTTTGTTTTTTTTAAATAAAAAATAGGCAGCCCAAGCAATTGGTAGTATGTTTCTTATCACCCTTGGACTGATTTCCTCAGGATCATTCACCATCGCATACTCTGTCATAAGTGTTCTGGTAAAACTATTTAAAATGACTACAAATTTAGCCATTTTTGTTTTATCTTGTATTATTTAAATTCCACTAAATTGATATAATGTTTGTTTTATTAGTTTTTGATCTCCGGCATGGTGTCCTTTGCTGCAGGAAAATGTTCAAACATGCATATGGTAAGTCAGATAATTTATGATAAAGAGTTAAAGAAGTTCCTCTAAAAAAGGCTAATGCCGATTGTATTTGAACAGCTTCAGTTTGTTTGAGAGTCATGTATTTATTTCTACACCACTGATATAAATGTCTAAATGGTGTGGTGATCTGACTTGTTCTAATACAGCAAGAATTTACAGCTCATGCTGCATCTCATGTTGGAGTTATTTGCCAACTCAGTTTTCTCCCACTTTGCAGGCCAAGCTGTCCTTCTCTATGAACATCATCTGCTTCTTTAGTTCACTGGTGATTTTTTCTCTCTGTGTGGCCGATCTTAATTCTTTAAGTTATGAATCAACTCCGAAGCAGGTAGATACAGAATCTTTACCATTCATTCAGTCAAATGTTGCTCAGCAGGATTCTAAGTATTTGGTTCTTTTGTGTTCGGTCCAGTTAGCTAATGGGATTGTCGGCCTGATCATGACTCTGCTCGTCTTTGAATGTATGATTTCGCTGTTCTTGATCTACTGGTTGAGTAAAGCTGTGTGCAGAGAACATTTCAACACCTTGGTATGCATGTCCCTTTTTTTATATAAACCTCTGCTATACATATAAGAGAACATGTAAACTCATAACGCTGTGTTGTTTTGTTCTGCAGCCCATCATAATGCTGAAGCAGGGGGACTGAATGATAAACAAGGAGCAAAACCAGAAATGATCAACTCCTGTCTACGTTTTTGTTTCACAGACTTAAACTGCAGCTGGGTGTCAGAAATTTGCTCTTTGCTGTTTTGCTCGAAATACAATCAATGAATCAATGGAAAAGTATATAATATAAATGGCTTTCTGTTTATGTACAATTTCTCGTTGTTTAACACAGGTAGGCTACTCATGATAGTATTACATTAGAAAAGGTTATATTCAGCTGCACCGACTGATGTCAGGTGGCTTTGAAATGACTTTACAGTTCCTTAAAGTCTTTTTCAAACTTTCCACAAAAAAAAACAACTCTGTACTTTTTCTAACCAAGGACAAAATATGTAGAAAGAAACCTCAGTTTGGAAATGGGTTATTTTCTGTTTTAGAACTATAGGTAGGAATCGAGGAAAGCCTTTTGCAAGCTGAACTGCAGTAGAAAAAAACAATTTAAATACTGTAAGTATTAAAAACTGTGAATGGTTGCTTGACCATATTGTGTTTGTAAATCATCTGGTCAATTTTTCCAACTCACAATTGTATGTCGATACTTTGTTAATGTTTTGTCTTCTTTCTAATCAAAAAAACCAAAACAAAAGGAACATCAAAATATTTCATGTAAATGCAACATTTTACCAAATGTACCTTTTTAAAGAAAAATACATTGAAAAGAGATGTTATGTATTTTTATATAAACATAAGCTAATTCATGTTTTCATTATATACAAAATACTGATTTTTACTCTGTGCTCATGGTGTAAAATACTGCTGAGCTATAATAATGCAAAATAATAACACTTCTAATTTGTTTATGACACGCAAAACTTACAACATCCTGCTTTCTATGAGAGAATAGCTTAGGCACACATGGGAAAATGCTTAGAGATCATTTAATGTTTATTAAAAAAAAAAAAAAAACTTCTGCAAAATGTGTCATAATTTCTACAGATGATAATTTGGGTTGGGGGTATGCAAAGCCACGGTCATCACTCTAAGCGTTTAGACACATATTAATTAATTTCTTTAAAATTAGAATTTCCTAATATTTAGAAGATGTTTACTTGGTTGTGTTGTATTTAAGGGGACCCCTCGGAAGCCGATGTACAGCCATGAGTGACCGCAAGAGGGAGACAAGCATGAAACAAATCAAGCTGTTGTTTCATCTTTTTTCCTGGAAAACGTGTTTATTAAGAATTATAAAGCTTTTTTATCTACCTCAGTTTTCCATAACGAATTATTGGTGATAGGTTCTACATATGATAGTAACAACAAAAAACTGGACAATGTTGCTAATTCGGTTTTATAAATTTAACCTACATTTCCTTTTCACGCGGGCATACATTTATTTATATTCTCCTCACTCATTGTGTTTAATATTACACCTGATGGTTTTAAAAGCGATTTCTCATGGTTTAAAGTCCTTCAGTTTAGTGATGTGCCAACCATGACTGGGCCAGCTTACTGTGCTGACTCACTTGAACATTTAATCAGATCCTGTCACAGAGGATTTTTATACTCTTTTTTTTTCCTAATGTATAAGCAGTAGATGTCTGAAAGCTTTCACTGAGTTAATTAATGTCAATCAACAACTCAGGTGCAAAGCAACCTGAGTCGTTGCAATTGTAGCACATCTTTATTAGCAAAGCAAAAAACATGCTAATCTGATGGACTTTCAGATTAGCAGATTTAATTTTAGATGATGAGAACAAGTATGACTGCTCATATTCCTTCTTGTCTGTAGAAGGATGCATTTGTGAAATAGGATTTGCTTCACAATCCTCTCAAGGCTGCAGTTATCCTTGTTGCATTCAAACCTTTTTCTAACACACTTTTGCCTTCCGCTTAACTTTCCAATAATATGCTTGTATACAGCACTTTGTGAACAGCCAGTTTATTTAGCATTGGCATTTTGTGTCTAACCCTTATTGTGGAGGGTATCAACCACTGTCTGTCTGACAGTTGTGAAGCCAGAAGTATTTTCCATGCTGTTGTAGCCCATAACAGGGCCACAAATATTCAGTATTTAAAATCTTCTTTTATTGGTCTTATATAATTCTCACATTTTCTTAGCCGCTGGGGTTTTAAATAGCTGTAAGCCATAATCAACAAAAAGACACAGTATGCAGTGAAACTTTATAAGTTTAATGTTTAATTAATGAACTTTTAGATAATAAAATATATCCATATGCATGCATGTGCTAGAGGTAAAGAGCCTGAAAGAACCGGTTCTTACTGATGGGTCGACGGAAATGAACCAGATCACAGTCAGAAACCCGATTTCCCATACCCGCACACAGCGACCAGTCTGCACAGGATGATAAGGTCGAGCACAACTCTTCCGCTTTGTGATTGTGAAGCTCCCCGACAAACCAATCAAAACCTAAACTGAACCGTTTCCTAGGAACTGATTCTCCTCTCATAGTTCACCCCTTTCTGCTTGCACTCTGCCAGTTAGTTATGTAACTTTATATCATTATTTTAGCTGCCTCATCGTCTGATCCGGTGGCTGTGGATCACTTTCCCATGTCGCCTCTGCTGCTGTGAGGAGCTGCTGCTCCGCTGCCTGCGTCCTGCCTGCGTCCTGCCTGCTATGGCGTCCGTGTATAGCGGATCCCATACCTTGAGCAAAGATGATGTGAACTACAGGATGCATTTCCGAATGATTAACGAGCAGCAGGTCGAGGATATCACCATCGAGTTTTTCTACAAACCGCACACTATAACGCTGCTGACATGCACGGTGCTCAGTTTGATGTATTTCGCGTTTACAAGGTGAGGAGTTCCGCTGCTAACGTTAGCTTAGTTTAGCCTAGCGTCAGTGATGCTCGGATACAGAGGAGGCTTAGCTAACCAGCTTTGCTGCTTTCTCTGAGCTTTTCTCGGTGTTAGTAACAGGGATTAGCATTTTAAGCTTTATACTTATTAAACCAGAGCTACACACCAGGAGTTGTGTTAGTTACGTTGTTTTTCATTAGCTGCAACATTATAATTAATAGAGAAACGAGTGGTAACATTGCATCCCTAGCTAACTAATCTGTACCATAATAGATATTAGATTTTTCTTCTTCGTAAGTGTATGAGACACAGTCATTTATCCACAGTAAAGGTATTATAAGCTGTAGTTACATAACGGGCTGGGCCGTGTGTCATAGTTCAATGTTATTTGCTGCTCATTGCTAATTGTTTTCCATCCTGTCTGCAGAGATGATGGAAATCCTGACAGTAATCTCTGGGTGGGGCTCATTCTGGTCATCTCCTTCTTCCTAGTCATCAGTGTTTTGGCATTTCCCAATGGTGAGTACAAAACATAGCGTTTAGGCTGCACCATTGGAAATAATGCATACTATATGTTGATTTCTACAATAAAGTGCACAAGGATGGTTAAATCCATTGTTTGTGCTGTAAATCAGGCACAGAGCACTTTGTCATTTGAGTTTATGCATATGTACATGTAGCAAAACATGTGCAAGCGTAATGATTGGAGGGGCTTTACAGAGGACTGAGTTATTACTAGAGATTTTCTGGCTGCTTTCTGATCACCTATAACAATTTCAACCAATCCTGATTTCATTAAGGACTATAAATAACACACACAAAAAAAATACTTGTGTGCTTCCTGGCAGTATTGAATATTCAGCTTTGTTCAGAGTAAAAGGTTTATAGTAAAAAGAAAAATAATTCGTTTTTTCTACAAATGGAGGAAACCCCAAGGAATCCAACTGTTTTTCAAGAGATCCATTGAAAATAAATCCTGAGACCCTGCGTCCTCAAGTGAGGACTTTGAATTTTTGCTTCTCTGTGCCATGTACTTATTTTTTTTTTCAACTTTAACCCAAAGGCCTCATTACTAAACACTACCAACACCGCCTAGTGGTCAAATCACAACATTACACTCATTTTAGTAAAGACAACATGGCGGGAATTCCAGTACACAGCGTCTACAACTCTTGTCAGAAAAAAGGGCAAGGTAAAAATCCTAACTATATTTCATGCTTGAAACCAGTGCATTTAGACACAGTTTCATCTTTAGCTTCGCGAGGCATGAAATTTTAACAAATTCTTGCATTTGTAGCAAAGTAAGAAGATGATTATTCACCTCCTGATTCACCAGAAGATGATTCTGATGATTATACATCATCTGATGCAGCTGAAGCAAATCACTACAACAGTAACGATAGTGACAGCGAGACTAGGAGTGAGCTACCACACTCACAAGCACGCAAACGCAAGCGTGAACAGCATGGTGAGCTTATTTCGTTGGAAATATGCTCCTTTCACCCCTAACTTAATCCAGTTTCAGGGTGAAGATGATAGCCTGAAAAATGAGCGGGCAGATTGGCAGCCACAGGATTATGTGGAGCACTATATCGGCTCGGAGCTGATGAAACTGGTGGCTGACTACAAATGCCATGTCACTGGCTAAGAGTGGGAGATCTCTCAACACTTCTGTTGATGAGATTTATCACTTTTTTTGGGGCAGCAATCTTGATGTCTTATGTACATTACCCACAAACAAGGATGTTCTGGTCAAATGCTCTGCGAGTTCCTACCATTAGTTCCTACTAAATGGCTGCCACCTTCAGGCTCGACCAGAATGTGTCTCAGTAGATGAGCAGATGATCCCATTCACTGGAGCATGCCTATTCCGACAGTATGTGCCATCAAAGCCCATTCCAGCTGGAATAAAGAACTTTGTTCTGCCATCAGTGGATGGAATTGTGCTGGACTTTGAGGTCTACCAAGGTGAAAGACACTGAGCTCACAAATTCAAGATTCTGAGAGATTGGGTTTAGGAGCCTTGGTTATCAAACGTTTGTCTGAAATGTTGCCTGCTGGTACAAAAGTGTATTGTGATCGATTCTTCATGACCATACCAGCTGTGGATCACATGCTGAAAAAGCTGGTGTATCTGACTGGGACAGTGATGAAGAACTGGGTCCCCATAGCAATGTGTGAAAGAGTTGAACAGGATTTCAGTTGAATTTGATAAAAGCGATAAAATGATCAGCGTTCACATTTTTCTGAGGCATCTTAGTGAGGGATTATCCTGGTTAGTTCATTTAAAGTCACTGTTTGGGACGTTTTCCGTACGCTTCAATCAAGAGAAAGAAAATATGAATGTGTAATTTGTTTTCCTTTAGTCAGAAGTAAATAAAGAATTTTAAAGATATTTTCTGAAAATAGTTAGATTTTTATGATGTCATAGAACTTCAAAAAGTGGTCATTACAGATCTCACTGGATTTTTAGTTTCCGGTTAACCGGATTATTCAGTGCATCCCATTATTATTTATTGGATCAAGCAGAGATGTATTGGGATGTTTCCTGTTTGCAGTAACATGGATCCTACTTAGTTTTTCCCCTGGCAGCTGAAATCTCATTTATGCCTGCAGAGAAGCAAAGGTTAACCTAATGTTCTATCCACTGTTACATTTTCGTGGAGAATTATTAAAACTAACTCCAGCTTTTATTACACCCGTGTCAGGGGAGTCCAAAGGTTGTCTACTGACATCTTGGTCCGATCCTTCACAGGTCCTGTATAGTCTGTGGCTTCACATCTCAAAGCTGTTTTTAGTTGCAAATGGGGGGGTCTACTGAATATTAGGTGGGTGATTCTAATATAAGAACCATACGGGATCTGGAAAAACATGAGACGGATATAAATAGGTGTTTTGGACTGAATTGTTCGCAGTATCTCTGTGCCAAATCATTAACATAGCAGACATGTGCTGTGACTGCTCTCTCTGCTGGCATGAATGTACAATTTGAATCAGTGCAATATGTTTGCTAAACCCTGGTCTAGTTTTGGAACTGTGATTTTACAGCTTAAAGGAAGTATAAAAAGTGCCTCTATGTGGGAGGAATGAACAGAACATGGGCCGTTGAAGCTAAATTTGAACACAGGCGTGAACAGCCTCTGTTAGTGTGGTGTTGTTTTTGGTGTCTATTGTTAGTACATGTCTTTAGCTTGCTTAAACCACATTAAGTGCCTCCACTACCAGTATCCAGTGATCTTATCACAGAAGCAGTAAACATTGGCCTAATCAGAGATCTGTTCCCATCCTTTGACATGTTGTCTTTATAAATCTGGTTTTAGGTCCCTTCACCAGGCCACATCCAGCAATATGGCGAATAGTGTTTGGTGAGTATTTGCTGAAAGTATTTTGGAGCAAAAACATACATATTTATTTGTGGCCACTTTCCCTGCTTAAGTTCATGTTCTTCTGCTTTTAAGGTCTGAGTGTGCTCTACTTTCTGTTCCTGGTTTTCATCATCTTCCTCAACTGGCAGCAGGTGAAGCAGCTCATGTACTGGTTGGATCCCAACCTGCGCTACGCCAAGAGAGAGGCGGACATCATGGTTTGTGACGATGGCTTTCAGCCAGCTTTATTTACGGTGACCTGCTGTGCCCACTGTCAGTGGGGATTATGGTAACGTGGCTCTCTGTGCTACTACCTGCAGGAGTATGCCGTAAACTGCCACGTCATCACCTGGGAGAGAATCCTGAGCCATCTTGACATTTTTGCGTTCAGCCATTTCTGGGGCTGGGGTATGAAGGCCCTCCTCATTCGAAGCTATGGCCTCTGCTGGACCATAAGCATTACCTGGGAGCTTACCGAGGTAGACAAACACTCAAAACAATAAAAACTCAGCAACTCTGAGCCTCCTGGCTGCCTGCCTGTCTAAGTCACTGAAGCTTGTGATGTAATGTGTTTATATAACAGAACAACAGTCAGATTTAGCCTCTTTCAGTAGTTTTGCATTAAATATTAAATGCTGATTTTACACTCATGGTCTATTCTCCAATTACATTCATCTCTTCTGTACTAAACAGCTTTTCTTCATGCATCTGTTGCCCAACTTTGCGGAGTGCTGGTGGGACCAGGTGATTCTGGACATCCTGCTGTGTAATGGAGGTGGAATCTGGCTCGGAATGACCGTCTGCCGCTTCTTGGAGATGAGAACGTACCACTGGGCCAGTATTAAGTATGAATTCACACCCTAAAGTTTATTGATAGATAGAAATGCACCACTCAACATTTTGTCATAGAGCTCTGACCTGGCACCGATTCTTGCTGAATTTAATTTCTTTGTAAAACTATAACAGAATAAGAGCATGAGCCGTCATGAATTATAAATGTCAGAAGCAGAGACAGTGTCGCACCCTTTTTTTTTGAGAGAGGAGATGCTTTATACAGATTTTTTGTGATATTTAAAAAAAAGAAAAACAAAATAAATATGAAGCTGACATTTTAAACTGTCTTTAGCGATATTAGCTATTATTCAAGCAAGCATTACTAAAATAAACTGTGAGATTTGCAAAAGGTTGCCTTCGTTTCCAAATCCAACATGTTTCATAACCAGACAGAGGCTAAAAAACTCAAAAGGTTAAAAGAGATCAGCTTTACATTATGCCGTTCAGCCTTCCTGTTCTCAGCTGAAAGTCTCGCTCAGTTGTTGCCTGATAGAACCACAGACAGGTCTTAAGATGTTGTGGGTATACAGTTTTAGCTTCTTACTTTGACTAGTTTTAAACACTTCAGTGATACTAAAATAAATAACAAAGAGTCTTTGTTTCTGCAATAACAACTTCCACACCAAAGACTGTGGTGGAAGCACTTATATGGTGCATTTACTGATCAGAAAAAGATTGGATCTTTTAGTTTTTGACAGACTTGTCACCTGTCAGAGCAGATCAAGCAGAAAATCATCCAGTTGCAGTCATCAGTCTATTTCTCAGTGCTGCTGTGGTATTATAGTTTGTTTCCTTTTATAAAATGTAACATTTGTAACTGAGATATACGACTAAATCATATTTTTATGCGTCTGCAAAGAATGAGGGGCTTTATATAGAAAGCTTAATGTAAGAATGAAATATAATTAGATGAAAAAGATTTTCTGTTTCTGTTCAATCAATTTTTTATCAGTTCATCTTCTTTTTGTGTAAACTAACTCGGTTTAAATTCAAACCTGTAAGGGTTTTCAAAAGCAATTAAACAAGATCAGGAATTAGTACCTCTTGTTTGATAAAGAAAAAGTATATAAAAAAAACTTTAGAGTAATGATACGGATCTCGCTGTCAAAATGAATACAGTTTATTATTAATATTTTATATTTATTTTCTTTTTGCAGTTTTATAACATTTGGATACAATCTAATCTTCTGTATAAAGGTATTACAGATTTAACGTTGAAATTGTTATTTTGAAAGATATTCCCAGAAATGAATCAAGGAGCGAAGTTGAATGATTTATTTAGTTACATTTATTCTGTTTTATTCTGTTTACTGAAGGCATTAGAATAATATTTCTAATAAATCTATTAGTAAGTCTTTGTAATCCCACTTCTATCCTGCGTAATCAGGGATATCCACACCACCCCTGGGAAGATCAAGCGAGCCGTGTTGCAGTTCACTCCTGCGAGCTGGACCTACGTGCGCTGGCTTGATCCAAAGTCCTCCCTGCAGCGCGTGATGGGTGTCTACCTGTTCATGATCATCTGGCAGGTGGGTCACTGGGCAAATCCTGTTTTGGAATCTAAACGGTGACTTAAGTGCTGACGATTCGGAGATCATCCAGCGAGCTTTGTGCGCTAAGTCCTCGCTGATCTAATTGCCTTGTCTGTTGCCGGAATCCTAAGCCGCATGGATCCATATAATACACCGGTGTCCTGTTGTCTGCACACTGGCTGCTAATCTTTTAAGGCTGAGACTGGCTTGAGTGCTCTGGAGCAGTTTGTGGTAATGAGAAAAGAATAGATGGAGGACATGACTAAGCAGTTATAGCCGCTAAATGTTTGAGCCTCCTGCTGTTATGGGCATAAAAACTATATGATGTTTTTTTTTTGGTTAGCAAAACATTAACTTCCTCTCCATAACTCACCCAGTTGAAGCATTACAATCTGCTGCAGAATGAGGATCAAATACAATCTGCCTGAGAGTTTTAGTGTCAGTGGTGACGTTTCTTATCTGTGAAGCAGTTTGCCAACCCTTACAGGGAGCGTTTCTTTCTAACCACTTCCCAGGTCTAGAACAAAGCCCCTATCGGGTGTCATTTTCCACACCCATGTTTGTTCTACGCTGGTGTTTCAAGATCATATTTCTGTTAGGTGGAAAATCAAAAATCTGTCTACTCGTTAGAAGCTTGAAACTTACTTTTTCCAGTATTGCCTAAAAAAGCTTCTGTATTATTCAAAGAAGCCGGCTGCATTTTGTGTTTTTATGATCCAGAAATACAAATCTCTCCAAAATTGTTGACCAAACTGGTAAAGATGCATATATGCTTTATATTTAGGTACATCTATTCAATAGGGAAATAATAATGTTAAGAAAAACAAGTTTAACTAAGTGTTATTGGCAGCGCAGTACTTTCCTATAAACCATTTCACAGTTGTCCAGTATTTACACAACAAGGTTTAATGTATAAAATGATCTAACTGCTTTAATTTAAAACAGGAAACAAAAATTATTAATACATATGGCATTATTGTCTTTTGTTTTTTTTCCTTTCTGAGCGAAAAGTGTGGTAGCACTGTTTCACCCAGCTGTCCAGCAGTGAGCAGCAACAGGTAGGGGAGGGGCAGCATTACTATGCTCTATGCATAAAAACATCTGCAACAGTGACAAACGAGGCTATATTAAGACTCAAGTTTATTTTGCTACTTCACACACTGGACATAATGATAAGGGAGGTAAAGAGAAAATCTCTAAAGTGGCATCGTGAGTTCAAGTTTCCAGACAAGCATCTAATTTACGGCGCTGACTGAAAGGGGCTGCGTGTAATTGCCATAAACTTAGAATATCAAACACATTCATTTAAACTCTCCAGCAATGTAAGTGTAAAATAAAATCCAAGATCGATCAGCATTTTAAAAAGCTTCACTGTTGGTTATTAGTGTCTGGTTTTAAGATGTTCACAGTACTTCTGAGGACGTTGCTTCAGTCTAACTTTCTAATCCAGTATATTTTCAGGAATGGATGGTTAGTTTGAAGATTACATTTTTTTCAGCAGATTCAAATGGCGAACTCTGGATGTTGCCCCCTTTTTGGAGTGCAAAATGATTGATTTTGGTTACAATGGAAATGCCTTTTTGTCAAAGAAAATTGTGGCTTCAGGCAGAGCAGAAACTATTATCCAGTAATCCAACTCTTGTCCCTTTAAAGAAGAAGTCTTCTTAAATTTCTTAAATTTTTACACATTCTGTAGAGTCTACTGAGTACCAGCAGTTAGTTTTCAAGGGTTCTCAGATCTCTTTTTATTACCTACCCCAAACATGTAACGTATGGATGCACAGTATTTTAGCAACCTTTTGGGGAAGTAATGAACTTTAATATTTTTTTTTTGTTTTGCCTGTGTTTTCCTCACAGCTTACAGAGTTGAACACATTCTTCCTGAAACACATTTTCGTCTTTCCTGCGAGCCACGCTCTCAGCTGGTGTCGAATCCTGTTTGTTGGTATCATCACAGCTCCGACCGTAAGGTACGTTGTCAGGACATTTTCTCTTCAGGGCAAGAAGAAGGATGGAAAGTGTAGCTAAAATGTGTTAATGCATGCATTGTTTCTTTGCTTCAGGCAGTATTATGCCTACCTTACAGACACACAGTGCAAGAGAGTGGGGACACAGTGTTGGGTCTTTGGGTGAGTAACATGTGTACTTGGTCGAGGTTTTTTGGTTTCAATGTAAAAAATGTATCTTTAGTCAAATGAAAACTAGACAATAGTTCAAAACCGAGGGAGGAGGAGATGACTCCTAAAGACAAGCAATAAATATCCTCATGTGAGGTTTAAGCTGATCTGCATCAGCCTAATATCGAAAAAGGTCACGCATTTTTATCAAATGTTTGAATTCAAGCTCAGCGCTGCTCTCTCTTAAAAGCTACATACAGTGGATTTGCAAAGTATTCACACCTCTTGTAAAATGGCTTTTTAATAGGATAAAATTAAAATGTTATAAATGATTTCAAAACGATTTGCATGTTTCTTGTGACACACACTTTACAGTTTCACTGGAAACACAACAATAAATTGGGGCAACATAAAAAAGTATTGAAAAGTGAAATAACCAGGTTCCATAAGTGTGCACATCCATCTTTTTATTTAAAGGTAGCATTCTATCAGCTTTTTAGGGAGTCTGGCAGCATGCCTCATATTGGCCCACTCTTTATTGCTAAATTTCTCCAAACGTATGGAATTATGAGGACATCTCTCGTCCAAAGCCCTCTCCAGGTGACCCCACAGATTTTTATTTTTTTGGTAGATTCTGCTCTGGACTCAGGCGAAGTCATTCCAAAACTTCAGTTTTTGTTCTGTGCATTTGTGCCTTTGATCATTTGGATGCATACTTGGACTCACTGGGATGCAAAAGATTCATCTTCAGCTTTCTAGTGAATACATACACATACAGTTTCTATCCACTGTATGTTTGTCTAAGGCCTTGTGTCTCCTCGTTTAAACTAAAAATATACTCCAGGCTGGCCAAAGGTTTCAGCTCAGTGTCTGTTTTCTTGTTGTTGTTTGCAGGGCGATAGCCTTTCTGGAGGCCTTGGCGTGTATTAAATTTGGACAAGACTTGTTCTCAAAAACACAGATCCTCTATGTAGTCCTCTGGTTGTTGTGTTTGGTAAGATCAGGAGTTCTGAGTGACTCTATACAACTGCTGCTTAAAAATATGTTCTTTAACCACCAACCGACAAGAGCTTTTCATGCCAATCAGAAATCTTCCATCATTATTAATATTGATAGTTGCATTTTTTAGAATTGTTTGACAGTCTCTGTTACGTTTGATCTGTTTTCAGGCCTTCATCACATTCCTGTGTCTGTATGGGATGGTGTGGTATGCAGAAACATATGGTCCGAGGGGAAAGGTGTGTTTCAGCTTTCAGCTTTTTGTTATCTTGCACTTACAAGCAGGGTGTGTGGCATGGTGAGAGGGTTGGCCTTTAGTTGAAATACATTTCTGTTATAGCTTATGCTCCTGGTCTTTCAGAAGCATCGGAGACCACCTCAAACGTTCACTGATGATCATCTTTAGTGAGGGAAGCGATATGTTTTTACATATAGTCTCTGATGTCGTGTTGATGTGTACATAATAAAAAAAAACGGTGTAGCTTGTGGCTTAAATGAATCAATTTCATTTTGGAAATGTGTAAAAAAAAAAAAAAGAGCATAAAATAAAGAAATCTGACACTCAGCCAAAAACAGCTTCAGAATAATGGCATTAGCTAATAAAAACTTGGCATCACTGCATAACACAATGGCCAATCAAGACAA
Source organism: Girardinichthys multiradiatus (assembly GCF_021462225.1). Lineage (NCBI taxonomy): Eukaryota > Metazoa > Chordata > Actinopteri > Cyprinodontiformes > Goodeidae > Girardinichthys > Girardinichthys multiradiatus. Next base: position 3,805,321 of record NC_061796.1, read on the forward strand.
TAGTAAGGATAGCAAGTAAGTGACTATTAAGTCTCCAGTTTGAATATATGTTCCTAATCTGAAGGTTTATATGACAATTTGTTGGAGCGGAGGATGAAGTTAGGGGAGTTAATCTGGCATCCTACCCGAGGATTCTTTACAGCAGTCCATTACTGCTTGTGACAAAAAAACACAAAAATAAAATTCTGGCAGAATTTACATAGCTTTTTCTTGAGATATTACTCTATTTGCCCACAGGGGTGGACCAGTAAAATGTTTTCCCAAGCTTACGTGGTATTAGAATTAGTTACTCTAAAATATGATCAAATGTTTCTGTCCAAATTAAGCTGAATTCACCTCACACATTCTGTAGATCATAGCGGCTAAAAGCAATATATTATACCTTGTTAGATTTCCTATATGGCAGTAACTGAGCTCTTATTTTACAGTACAAAACTTTTTCCTTGTGAAGGATTCTCATTAGTCAGTCTGCTAGACACATTGTGTAGAATCAGTTGCTGTTGCGTATGATTATGATTCGCTCTGTTACAGGAATGTGTGTCATGTGTCTTTAATCTGCTCTCCTCTCACAGAGCTTCTCAGAGTATGAGGACAGTAATTACACAGAGTCTCCTGATCACATGCCGGGGGAATTTAAAGGTACAGTCTCTACTGTCAACAACATCATTTGTTTCTTTGGAAAACACTGACCCCTAGTGTCTGCACGAGTGTTTCATCCAGGTTCCTTCGCTGTCTTTGCAGTTCTGTCTTTTAAAGGACAAAAATCGAATAATGTTTTAAAACTGGAGGGGGTTTAGCATTTATTTATATTTAGATCGCATCTTATCTTTGATTTGTTACATCACATCTTGACTTTTAACATATTACCCATTAGTATTTCCTTCTCTGAATGTATGCTCATGCAGATATCAGAAAAAGGTCAATTTCTTTACTTTTCTTGGACTCTAGACAAGTTTAAATCTAGGCTGAGATGAACATTGAAGGGGTCTGGTTAAAATGCCAAACAAAGCACTAAAACTGCAAATGTTTTTTCATTTTCACAGGATAAAGGTACTAGCTTTCACAAACTATGCTTTAAAGAAATCTGCAAGTACTGTAGGACACTCCAGTTTGTATTTAAAGTAGTTCAAGTGTCAGATTTTGAAATAGTGCTGATCTGCGTTACATGAGATGCCAAAGCAGCAGGAATGCGGCCCCATACCTTTAAAACAAAAAGCCAAACTGTGTTGTTTAAAGACTTGGAAATGTCCTGCATGTTATTAAAACCTAGTAAAATACGCAGGAACTGTAATTATTCACATTTCATGTATTTTTGTGTGAATTTCAACTTCATTTTTCAGACGACATTGACTCAAACGGTGAGAGCCCAACAATCAGACGAAGGGGGAAAAACAAACCCTTAAACGGCATCGACAGCCAGTAGGACGCGGAGGCGGTGCGGCATCCAAACTCAATCTGCAGAGCCAAGTGTGACGAGAAGGTAAAGATGCAAACGCTTCCCGGTGTAACTGAAAATCCACCACCCACCGCCACCACCCAACCACCACCACCGCCACTTTCTGGGGAAAGAGAGTGCAGACAGCAGAGGAGGAGAAGTGGATGAACAGGTCGTCGTAGTGTTACGATGAAAGTGTAGTGGCTCAGACTACAGAGATGCACATTGCAGTGTGCGCTGAAGATGCTCCTAAGCCACTAACCACAGTCTGTGGGTGTATGAGAGAATAAAAACCATTATAGCTGTGACTGCATGTACATTGTAGCTTTTAAATTACACGTATCCTCTGACACATTATCATTAAAGGCAGATGTACATTTGAATGAACGCCAGTTCCAAACATTTCAATGTTAAAAGCCATCTTAAAGATTTGATCACTTTATTTGGAGCCTGTTTTTTTATACTTGTATCCTTCTCTGATGATCTATTTACTATTAATGTGGGCAGGATTTCAGTGCCAGACAGCTTTAGCTTGTTGGTGTGAACGATTAAGGTTTAACTTGCTATGAAGCACACAGTTTAAAGCACTTTGCAGGAGGCTTTCCTTGTAAATACTGGACATGTGATTATGTTCAAGTATTATGTGAACTTTGGTGATCCAGAGTGACTTTAATTTCTCTCTCCACCTGTGGCTGCTATGTTATTTAAAAATGTTCTATGTTTTAATCTACAGATAAAGTTGGGCAATTATTCGGATACTTGCATGTCCCCGTGCAACTGGTTTTCTTTTACTGGTGACCTTCTTGTTTCACTTATTTGTTTTGCATGACTGATCAAGTGTTTTGACTGGAAAATGTTACAACTGTAAGAAAAGAGTCTTTATATGATCTAAACCTGAAAATAAGTATCGTCTTTTACTGTCATTGTAATATTTTAATTCACGCCTTGTGCCTGTTTGCATGGAATATTTCTTATTCCTAACACTTCTCAGTCTGTATTTAGACTAAATCTAAGCTCGCTCTCATTATTTACTCCCACCTCGAGTGCTTCGTTATAGCTTTGTTGACATTTTGTTCTATCAGTATCATCTCAGCACTGAGATCTATCTTGTATCCTCGACAATCCAAATGCTGGCCTCTATGAAGCAGTTTCTTGCGCAATACTAGGCTTTGTAAATGGTACAATGTCTCTGGATTTACATTTCATTTTGCCAAAAATAATACTGTTGATGATGACCTGTGCTGTTTGTTTCACTGTGAAAAAAAGTCAACATATTAAAATGTTTTACATTTCCTCTTGATCTGTGAGTATTTTCTTTACAAATCTTTCTTATTTTTTAAATTAAGTATTAGGAACTGATTTTACATTTAGGAACTTAACAGTAGTGGATCTCTGACCGACGCCCCTGCAGGAGGTAAGTACTCCCATATTGGCTGACTTCAGCACTGCCCCTCTGGAGTCAGGTTTCACTCAGGCTGCATAACATGAAAGTCATTCAGAAATAACTTCCTAATTCTGACCCATACCAGTACTTACAGAGTCTTGCAATATATATCCTAACCATTGACCTTTTTCACAAGTTATCACATTCAGCCACGCATTTTCATATATATTTTTTGGGTTTTATTAAGATAAACGAATACATAGTAATGCATAAATGTGCAAATGACCTGATATGTATGGCGTGCATTTGTATTCAGCTGCCCTGGGAAATACATTAAAGAGCTACATTTCTCTCTACCAGTTTGTAAAACAGCATCTGCAAACATTAGTTTTCAATTATATTTCGGTCTGGACTTTGATTGGACCATTCTAACACATTAATATGCTTCAATCTAAACCATTCTATTTTAGCTGTAGTTGTGTGGTCAGGGTTGTCCTGCTGGAAGGTGAACCTCCACCCCGGTCTCAAGTCGTTGAAGCTGTTCACCGGTTTACTTCCAGCTCTGTCATGTATTCAGCTCCCTCCATCTTTCCATCAACTCTTACTAGCATCCCTGTTTCTGCTGATGAAAAGCATCCCTACAGCATGATGCTGCCACCACTATGTTTCACAGTCGGGATGGTGTGTTCAGAGTGAAAGCATACCATTTTACATATAGGGCAAAAACTATTTTTATTTTAGTCTCAGTAGACCAGGGACCCCTCTTCCACATGACTGCTGTGTGCTTAGAATGGCCAGTGCCAGACTTTAAACTGGAGGTCTTTTGCTTTTAACAATGGTTTTCGTCTTATCTCTTTCATAACGGTCAGATTTGTGGAGTGCACGATTAACAGCTATCCTGTCAACAGACCCCCTCCACTCCTGAGTCGTGGATCTCTGCAGGTCCTCCAGAGTTACCAAAAGCATCTTGGCTGCTTCTATGATTAATGGTCTCATTGCCCATCCTTTCAGATTTAGCGAACTGCCATGTTTTCGAGGGTTTGTGTTTTTTCCACATGCTTTCCATTTTTGGATGATGGATTAAACAATTCTCTGTAAGAATTAAAAGCTTGGCATATTGTTATACTTTGCTTTAAACTTCAACACAACTGTACACCAGAACTATCTGGTTTCTTGGCCTTCATGATGCTTTTTTCCACTAATGTGCTACAACAAACTTCTAAGGCCTCCACAGAATGAGATTAAATTACACACAGGAAAACGTTTTACTGATTAGGTGATTTCTCAAGGCAAATGATTGCACTGGCTTTCATTTATGGGTATCAAGAGCGAAGGAAGCTTAACTAAAAAAATGCCACTCTTGAGTTTTTTATTTCTCAAAATGCCACATCACAGTTATACACAACTTTTTATTGGACCATCCCATAAAATCCTAGCCAAAAAAACATTAAAGTTTATTGTTTTATTGAGGCAAAATATTTACAATTTTAAGTGGTGTAAATACTTTGGCAAATGATGATTTTAAATAACAGCAATAAATCTATAACATTCACCTGATGGACTGGCTTCCATATATTCCTACCTGTACTTCCATTAATTTCAGTGATCATGGTGTTAAACAGTCAAGCACAAGATATTTGACAAGCTCTCCTCATGTTTGAGATTATTTCCAAAAGAGGGCAGCAGAGAGTCTGAGTGAGCTTCAAAACATCACGTGATGACTGAGGCCTCAGCACAGGACATGTACACACAGAGCCTCTCCGGTCCATTTTGTTCTGTTGGTCTTCCTCATCACATCGCCTAAAAATTCCCAGATTTTCATTTTTTGTTTTGTGAACCTTACTCAGCCTGCACTGGTTAGCTGAACTAGCTCAGTACAGACTGCCAGGACATCAGTGTATTTTACTGATCATGGACCAGAGTCCTGGTGTCCCACATCATGGCTGCCTGAGTCCTGAGGCAACCCTGAGAGAGATCCAGATCAACTTACTGGAGTGTAAAGTCTGCTTTGAGACGTTTAACACGCAGCAGAGGGAGCGCAGACCGCAGAACCTTTCCTGTGGTCATGTTCTCTGTCTGGAATGCATCACAGGTTTGTCCCACGCTCTCCTGAGGAAGCTGGAGTGCCCGTTCTGTCGACAGCTGTGCAGTGTTGACACCATCTCCCATTGCCAGGTTCTCAGCGACCTGCAAGAGCTCCTTTTATCCCCGAAACCGTCCTCCTCTGCTCCCCCTCACAGGGCTAAAGGAGGATTTATCTTGGAAACATCTCTGCATCTTCGTGCCACATTTGGGGGCTGGGGGACTCTCATCAACCCCACTAGAATTGCTGTTTTGGGATCTGCTGGGGGAGTAGTCGTGGTGCATGATGGAGAGAAGAGAGTGGTGGTGTTCAACCAACAAGGGAGGAAGCTGCACAGTTTTGGAGAGAGAGGAACGGGCAATGGGGACATCTGTTACCCAGTGGATGTGGCAGTGAGTCCTACTGGTCATGTCATAGTGACAGATGCAGGGGACAAAGCCGTGAAGGTTTTCACTTCCAGAGGGTTACACAAAGTGACAATCAAAGATTGCTTCCAACTTCCTTGGGGCGTGGACACAGACAGTGGTGGGCAAATCCTGGTTTCAGACATCCAGGTTGGCACACTGTTCAGAATAAAAGTGGACCTTAATCATGGCGTTATCCTGGAAATTCAAACAGTCATAGCCAACCTTCAGTGTCCCAAAGCTGTGGCTCACTGTCGAAAAACCGGAAACACGGCAGTGATGGAGCATCCAAGAGAAAAGCACCAAAACAGAAAGCTGAAAGTGTTTACGAAAGACTTCCACCTTCTTTATCAGATGGACAGTTTCATCCTGACCCTGCAGTCCTCCTTCAGGTTGAACATATCAAATGTGGCATTCAGCAGCGATGGAGATGTGGTTGTGTCTGACTCTGACCAGGGGTTGATTTGTAGTTTAGGAAACCTTCAGAATAATCTAGTCCTGACTCCTCTTGTGGGAGACCATCTCATCCGACCTGCTGGGTTGGTGTTACTGGACAGCTCTATCATTACTGTGGATGGAGGCGATCATACGGTGAAGATTTATTCTACTAAGCCTGATGCTTGATGCACCATGTACATTATGTTAGAGGGAAAACAGAATAAAGTTCCTTTGAAGTGTCAAAAGTAATAAACTGTTTTTATTGTCTCTGCTTTTAAAAATGTCTAAAGATGAACTTGTTTGTTTGAAGGATACGTATTGTGTGCTCCATGTACATAACCAGCTGCGAGCCTGGTCTATAGGGCTATATGGGTCTTTAAAATTCAGTCATATTTAAAAATTAGGATTTTGACTTACAAACTTAGGTTGTAGCCATGCTTTGTTTGCTTTACGATATGCACAGTTAGAGTTGTAATTTGTTGGTTTCTAAAATTTCTCCTTACTGCAAATATCTAAGAAGCAATTCTGTTTAAGTTTATTGTCCTGCTGGAAAGTGAACCTTTGTCCCCGTGTCAAGTCTTCTGCCGTCTGCTTTTCTTTCAGTATTGCCTCTATTTATCTTTCCATCAACTCTGACCAGCTTCCCTTGTTGCTGAGTTAACATATCCCCCCACAGTTAGTTGTCCTCCACATCTTCACTGTGTCTCCTACATTACTTGAAGCAAACTGCAAACTGGACTTCTTATGGCTTTCTTTCAATGTTTTCTTCATACCACTGTGGCTCAAGGGTCAGATTTGACGAGTGTTTGACTAATAAACTGAACAGGGTAACATGTAATTGAACCAGTGATGCAGTTTGAGTCATAATAAACTCCGCAATCAACACAGTCTCTTACGAAGAGTTTGTTCCTGCAGAAAGATGGATTTTGAAGTCAGGTTTGTCAGGACATTTTTTACTTATGCTTTACTTGTGCCTTATTGACCTGGGATTTCCAACTCCCAATTACTTTATACAAGCTGCAGGTAAGAACACTATATTTTTGGTAAACAGAGATCCTAAGCAAAATAGTTGTTTGCATCAGCACTTAAAAAGGATTACAGAAATAAGCTAACAAAAAAAGACAATAAAACAAATTCTCTGCTTGTTTCACTGTTTATATACAAGGGAGCATTAGCACTGCACCACAGCTACCTAGCTGAAGTGTAGCTAAGCCCACATAAGCTATTAATGTGGAAACTGAATGGCAAAATAAGAGAACAAACCAGAAACATGAGTTGGGTAGCAGGTTGATCCAACAATGACTGAAAAGTCTGGAGAATAAATACTCGGAGGACTGCTTAATGGCACAAGGAACAAGTGAGTCTGATCATTGAGTTTTAAATGGCAGAGAGAGGAGGACAAATTTAAATGCTATAATGGAACACAGGGGAAAATAACATGATCAGGATGAGTAAAACAACAATCACAACAGGGGTTAACACAGCAGTACGTCAGTTGGAAAGAACTAAACCAACAAAATTACAACCAATTCAAAAGTAGTATGATTTTATTACCCAGTAATGGATTTTCAGCCACACTGCATTCATTTTGGCACCTAACTGTGTGAATGGGGGACACACAGGATTGTGTGAATCCTAATTGGATAACACACCTAATTGTGTGAATGCTTTACAGCATTCATACAGTTAGGTGCCAAAATGAATGCAGTGTTAACCCCTGTTGTGATTGTTGTTTTACTCATCCTGATCATGTTATTTTCCCCTGTGTTCCATTTTAGCATTTAAATTTGTCCTCCTCTCTCTGCCATTTAAAACTCAATGATCAGACTCACTTGTTCCTTGTGCCATTAAGCAGTCCTCCGAGTATTTATTCTCCAGTCTTTTCAGTCATTGTTGGATCAACCTGCTGATCCAACAACATTAGCATGTTGGCTATAATTAACTCACTCCATTCAATAAACATATTGAATGGAGTGAGTTAATTATAGCCAACATGCTAATGTAAGCCAACATGCTAATGTTAGCATTTAAGCTAACATTAGCTTTTAGGCAAATTTTCACTTGTAGTACTAAATGAACATATTGAATGGAATGAGTCAATGTTAGCCAACATGCTAGTAATAGCCCACATGCAAATGTTACCATTTAAGCTAATATTATCATTAAGGCTTATTTTAGTTTAAAAGGCTAAATTGACATAATGAATGGAATGCGTCAATGTTAGCCTACATGTTAGTGTTAGCCAAAATGCTAATGTTAGCATTTTAGCTAGCATTTGCTTTTTAGCTAATTTCAGCTTATAAACTGCTGTTATAATACTCTGTTTCAACAACTAGTTTTGAGGTAATGTTAGCTTGTTAACTTGTTTTTTTAGCTCATAGTCTTCTTACTTGAAGAGTTCAGATGGCCATTTCTCTTTGCTAATGTTCCAGCTATTTATGTTAATTAATCAGATTTCACCAAATTTTCTGCGGTCAACTTGTGCTTCTTTTTGCCAACTCTTCTGTTAACTGCTAATTCATTGAATTTTAGCCAACATTGTGCTGTCAACTTAAGTTTCTTTCCGCCAGGTTTCAGAAGAGGGGTTTATCGTTTCAGTTTTCCTGTTAATTCATTACATTTCAGCAGATTTTCTGCAGTCAATTTCAGCTTGTTTCTGCAAGCTCTCAGCTGGAGAATTCAGCTTTCAGCATTCACACTGCATTTTTGTAGGAAATGAAATTTTTCTAGTTATTTTAGGTATCTGTGTTTGTAGCTCAGGAGGTTGCGGTGACAGGTGTTATTAACAATCATGGTAATAGAAGTTCCTCAAGCAAAGACTGAAATGCTCCTTGTGAAACAATTTCTTACTATTGTCCCATATTTTAGTTATCACTAAGTAGGGTCTGTGTAAGTTTTGTTAGTTTGATATTTTCATAATAAATCAGAAATTAAAAAGAAAAAAAAAACAAGCAGGTTTTGGATTTTTATTTTGGAAAGAAAAACATTAAATTCAAAAATACAAGCTAGGTTTCTCTTCTTGATGAGAAGGTTTTCCTTTCTTTTCCTATTTAATAAAATGAAAATAAAAAATCAGTCAAAACAATTCTGCGACCCTCGTATTCTGTGTCTGCAGGCGGCGCTGTTTCTTCAGAACACCTCAAAGGTGTTATATTTCATAATGTTTAACCACAAAGCTAATATAGACATATAGAATAGCATACAGATATACGAATATATAACGCAAACACATATGGAAACTATTAATGTGCCTGGACGAGCGCAAATATATAAAAATGTGGCTTTTTAATTGCTTACCATAAGGCCAATAACGTCACGGGGCATCAATTTCAAGTAGAGAAAATCAAAGCAAATGTACATTTTCTGCTCTCCTGTTAGTCAACACAAAAACAAAAAATAAATGCTTTTATGTATTTATTTATTTTAAAGTACAAACCCAATAATCACTTGGTAATCTTTTCTTTTCTGGTTTTTGGTGAGAAAATCCACTTTCCACAACATGCAGACAGACCAACTCTGACTTGAAATGTTAACAAATAGGATTCCAATGGAACTACTAAAAACCGAAATGTTACCGCTTCTGATAATAATCTTCATTATATTTAAAAGTCAATAATCTGATAAAGGTTTAATCATCACAATAAATGTACAATACAGAGTTTTATTTTGGAGTGCCGTAGAGATAATTGAAATAATTAATATAACTTAATTAATCGTATAGCTTAATTTATACCCCAGTCTGGCTCATCATGAAGCTTATCTTTGTTGCGTGTAAATCACTTGTCATGATGCAGATTGCCATTTCTCCGCCGTTGCTTTTCTCCTCCCCGTTAAGGAGCGGCGCGGTGCGTAAATCCTTTCCCCTCCTTTGGCACAGCCTCTCCAGCCCTGCCAGAGGAGAGCAGTCGTGCTCCCGGGTGGAAGATGGCGGTAGGGATGCTGTCTGGGGCCGGAGCACAGGGCTCGATCAGCACAAGAAGAGAACCCAGGTGGATTTAAAGCAAGGAGAATGAACTCATCCGGATCTATTTTCCTGAAAATCTGGACTCCTTTAGGGCTTTGTTTTGACGATCAGCGTCTGCTGAAGCGGTTTTAGTCTGGAAGAAATCCGGGGCTGCTTGTCGGGGGATTTACGGACTATACATTTATAGCTCGGTGCACAGACAGACCAGACAGGGTGGGAGTAAAGCAAAAAAAGCAACAAAAAAAAAAAAATAAAATAAGTGGACGAAAATGTCGGATACAAAGGTAAAAGTTGCTGTGAGAGTTCGGCCCATGAACCGCAGGGGTAAGTGTTCAAAACGACGATTTCCGCTCGCAAACTCTTCGCTCTTTCTCGCCTGATCATAAACTGTTGCTTTCCTCATCATTCTCTTGAGTTATAATCCTGAAGTCATGCTCGAGTGTACTTTCAACATGGTGAAAGTGGCTCGGATTCTCTTTTCACACCCCCGCATTCTCCCTTATTTTCCACAAAAAAAAAAAACTCTTCTCCTTTTGCAGAGATTGAGCTGAATACAAAATGTGTGGTGGACATGGAGGACAACCAGACAGTCCTGCACCCTCCACCCTCAAATACAAAAGGAGAGAACAGGTAAACAAAGCTGAAATGCAAGAAAAAGTTTCTCTCTGCGGATCATTTTGAACATAATGCAAGTAACATGCACCTTATGGCTTGTTGGAGTTCATCAGGAAAAGTCGGGGTTGTGGGTGAAATGTCAGAACAATGCAAAGCAATGAGAGTGCAACCTGCTGTAAATGAGCCAATGACTATGCACATCTCTCACTAAGACTGCACATAATTTCCTTCTGAAGGAAACCTTAAAGCTTGTAGTTTGTGGAGAAACTTTTAAATTAATGGTAGTAAAGAGATGCAGTGGTTTTACAGGAATACTGCACTGCTGCTGCTGCTGCCTCAGAGGACATAGTGTCTGTCACCCACTTGCAACATGATATATTTTGTCATTCACTTGAACTTTCCAATATCAATCATTGCAGAGTCACAACTCCATAATGCATGTCATCTGGAAAGATTTCAGAACCGTTCAGTTTGCTGAACAATTTTTCCACTTTTATCCGTTTCCGTAGTTTTCTCAAACTCGCTGAACTCTGCTAATGTGTAAGTGAGGAGGACACAATCAGCAAGGGCACAGGAGGTGCTTGCTGTGTAGGGTTTCACAGTTCATCGTTGTATTACACAGAAAATCAGGAACAAGATGCTGCGAAGGGACAGATGTGGAACAGTGCAGCAATTGCAAAGTGAAGAACCTGAAGTGAGCAAACAGTACATTTGACTGCCCAGCCTGACTGAACAGAGTAGGGGTCTGCAACCTGCCCCTTAGGGTCTCTTAAGGTCATCGACAGTGGCTCTTGATGACTGGCTGAAAATGGTGAAGAACTGCAATGTTGTTTTGTTTTTTTGCAGTTTTAGCAGTTTATGGGGTTTCATGCAATACCTGTGTATTATTTCCACAACAGAATGATACTTCAGCTGTAAGAGATCCTTTTAGTTCGGTATTTTTTTATTTATGTGTGTTGCAAGTTACCAGCTGTTTTTCCTCTTTTTCCTTAAATATGAAACCTTCTATGAAAGAAGAATAATTGTTGTCTGGTGTAGGCTTTTAAACAAAATCATAAATTGTCTTTTTTAGAGCATGTACCTTTTGTGGCTCTATGTAAATTTTATTTAGCATGAGGTGCAGGATCGTTTCAGTGTCAGAATAAACTCATCTCTTAGGTGTCTCTTAGACTGCCAAATCAGCCTTTTTATTTGAAGATTGATGGGCACACTACAGTGAGCTCATGTCTGAGAACTTAAAAATGCCCTATAAGTGATGTTCAATATAGCCCAGTTTAAAGAAGTGGCCTTTGTTCGACCTGAGAAGTCGGACTTATTTCAACTGTTTAATGCCAAACCTCAGGGTTTTGCTGTAAATCTTTCGATCCAGAGCAAATTTATGGTGTGCTGTGCCGAAAGCGCTATTATATTGCGTACTTTCTATGGAACTGTCTGCATGCTCCACGTTTCATTAAAAGTTGTCTCTGCTAGAAGTGAAGAAAGGCTTCACCAGGAGAAAGTTTCACAAAGTACCTGCACAGAAAGGGTCACAAGAAGTCTGGTCGGCTGCCTTCTGATCTGACATGCTTTCAAGGTGTAATGAGAAGATCAGACTGTGTTTAGGCGTGTGATGACTGCATGCTCATGTTTCATGCCTGTTAGCGGTTGTCAGAAATGTCAGATTTGTCCCACAATTAAAGCTGCTCTGCAGTTTTACATTCGGTTTGTTAGCTCTCCTCTGCTGTCAGTGTCACACATTGTTAGACATCTGACCTGATTACCCACAGGCGTGCAAAGCATCTAACAGAATGCTGTGGTCCAGGGCTGTTTGTTTTTTATGATTTTTGATCATTTTAAATGGAAAAACAGCTTTTTAGGGTGCTCAGTTGTTCCCAGCGTGCCTGCAGAGAACAAGACGTGCATATGACGGGTCAAGCCTTTTTCTTATGAGCAGAGGGAAATCTTGTAAATTTGTAACACTTTCCTAGTTAACTGCTAGTCAGCATTAATGAGCATGAGTGAGCAATAATGAGCTGACTGTTCCAGCAGCTCTGCTCATTCGACTAATCTGTATTTAAAGCAATTATCAGAACAGAGACTGCCACACAATGGCCACTTTCCAGGCGATTGAAGAAATCTAACTCAAAGCTCACAAGTATTTAAACATCTTTAATGTTTTCACTTTTTGTCATGCTACAAGCACAAACTACAATGTATTTTATGTTATAAAGTTAAGTTAAAGTTCAAAGCAGGGTTTAGGCTACAAAAAATGTTCTCAATCATTGAACATCTATGGCACAGCTGAAAACCTAGCAAGACATGGGCGTCCACCTAAACAGATGAGCAGGACAAGAAGAACATTAATCAGAAAAGTAGCCAAGAGGCCAATGGTAACTCTGGAGGAGCTGCAGAGATCCACAGCTCATATGGGAGAATCTGTGGATAGGGAATCTACCAATAATGCACCCCATTAATTGGACCTTTGTGGAAGAGTGGCAATAAGAAAGGCGTAAGAAGACTCATTAGTAGTTTGCCATGGAGAGGACTCTGCAAACTTGTGAAAGGTACTCCAGTCAGATGAGTCCAAAATGTAACTTTTTTGTCTACATACAAAACTCTATATGTGGCAGAGAACTAATAATACACATCTACCTGGACACGCCATCCACTCTATGAAGCATGGTGAAGGCAGCATAATGCTGCAGGGGCGTTTTACTTCAGCAGTCTCTGGAAGACTGGTCAAAATTCACGGGAAGATGGATGGGCAATCCTGGAAGAAAACATGTTCTCGAGACTGGGATGGAGGTTCACCTTCCAAAATATATTTGTTTATTAGGTTGGCCTAGTCAAAGACGAAGCTACCTTGATCTGGTCTATTACATTAAATCTCAATAAAATACATAAAGGTTTGTTGTGACAAAATGTAAAACAAAAATCAAGTACTCCAGCAAGGCGTTGTGTGTGGATCAGGATGTGGAAACCTGTAGATTCAGAACTGGTTCAGGAACTATGAGAACCTTATACCAGTTATGTGTTACCCGTTTCCGTGTTGACAAGCGAGACACAAACATACTTTACTTTATCGTCCAGTGGAAGCTTTCATATCTGATTTAGATTGAGTATAACATCCACAGGAATTTAATTGTTGGACAGTGGTGGAAAATGTTCTCTGACTTGTTTCAGTTTCACACTCACCTTCTTTAATCCTTGGTGTTTTAATTTTGATGAAGCCATTTTGGTTCTGATCCTAGGTGCAGTCAAGTCTTTAAGCATACAGCTTGGACGGTTTTATTGTATTTATGTCACATTTCTGCTCTAAGATGCAACCTAGGCATGTACTTATTCAAGATTTCAATACTGCTGCTGCTTAGTGTGTGTCGGTGTGTTGGTGTGTCTTTTGGCTTCCTTGGTTTTGTAAAACCATGTAATTTTCCTGTTTTTCTGCGTGTGAAGCCCACAGAACAGGGGCGGGGGTACCCTGATCTCTGGAGCTTTGCCAGGTTTTGAAGACACCTGTCCCTGCGTGTTGGAAATGTGTCAAATTCAGAGGGTATTAGCCTGCCGAATATGGTTGCAGGGGCTGGGACCATGGGAAACTCTCTCTTGTGGGAATGCTCAGCCGGAGCATCAGAAAGAAAACACCCATAATAGATATTTTTATGAACACACCACTTAGGGTTTAAATCTTTGGCTGCTTACTTATAAATACAGGGTGTCTTGACATAAGAAAACTGGCTGAGTTTCTTACCTTGAAAACTGGCTCAGAATTTATCTGTTCTTTCTTTCTAGATGGAACAACTAAAGGAGCTACATCCATTAACATTTACTTTTCCTTCCCATAGAAAGTACTCCTGGATCAGTGCTTCTGTGTTCTTTTTGTGTCTCTGCTCTGTTCTCTCAAACCCCTAGTCGGTCGTGGCAGATGGCCGCTCACACTGAGCCTGGTTCTGGTTCTGCTGGAGGTTTCTTCCTGTTAAAAGGGAGTTTTTCCTCTCCACTGTCACTACATGCATGCTCAGTATGAGGGATTGGTGCAAAGTCAATGCCAGGGACTGTCCACTGTCTCTACATGCTCATCCAGGAGGGGTGAATGCTGCAAGTCACTGACTGGATGCAATCTGCTGGGTTTCCTTAGATAGAAAAACCTTTTTTCCAATTTGAATAAATAACTGAATCTGATTGCACTGTTCAATGGTTAGGATTAATTGGAATGTATGAACCTGACTGTTGTGAAGTGCCTTGAGACAACATGTGTTGTGAATTGGCGCTATATAAATAAACTGAATTGAATTGAATTGAATAAGAAGGGGAACATTTGAAAGTTATGTCAAGCTGTTCTTGCACCAGTGGTTTTTGCTAGATAAAGAGGTTCTTAATTCAGTATTTTTCTTTGCATATTCTATCAGGTTGATCAGACCGTACTGCGCCTCTTAGTGTAATAATTTAATATAAGTGATCTGATGATTAGGCCTCATTCTCTGCTCCTCAATGCCTATGGGCTGCCCTATTGATCGCCCCACCCTCCTCTCCAGCTATCCTGAGAAATGAACAGTAATTTCACCGAAGGACAAATGAAACAGATTGTGACTTCAGGCCAAAAGGTAAAGTTTCCCTGAGTCTCACCTTTCATCTGCTCGTTGAGCTGGCAGGTATGGCATATTTGAAACAGGAGTCTGGGAAAAGTGGTTTTCCTTTCAGACACCAGTCATCTCTCCTTAGGTGCGTAGACACAATAAGTCAGGGCAGGAGATGGAGGTGAACAGAAATACCTGAGGCAGTTGTCTGTGTAAGGGGGTGAGTGGTGGGGCGTAAACGAGAAAATACCCTGCAACCCACAAAATGGGACCATATTACACTTATCGTTGTGCATGTCAGTCACCATGTAACAACTGAAAAAGGGGATATAGAGTGTTGGAAAAACACCTGAAACCCCACAATATTGACCTAAAAATCCGACTCAATTGAAAACGCACTGCAATCTAAAATTTTGCAACGCTCTGTGAAGGAATGTCTTTATCTGATATTGTCTGTCCTCAAGCTTGTAATTTCCACTTTAATCTCTTCTTATTACTGGTGGTTACAAGAGCTCAATTGGGATTATCTCCACCAGCTGATGTTATCTTGCTTCCTTGGATATTGTTATCTGGTTGGCATGAAGAGGAGCTACAATTAGATCATTCTCTGTTAGAATGCTGCCCATTCTGTCTTCCCAATCGTTGAATTATCCTGAACTAATACCCCTGTCACAGTTTTTGCACATCTGCCTTTCAATTCATTAGCTATAAATAGACATAGTCAAGTCAAATCAAGTTTATTTATATTAGTGATTTTCAGCAACAAGGCACTCAAGGCGCTGTACATGAAGAAAAACATTACAATGATACAGAAAATCAAACAACAGAGGTAATAAAAAAAAATAAAGAGAATAGAATGATGGATAAGAAAATGAAAGGAAAATTGGACTGAAAACTTAAATGTTCAGATAACACATTCAAAGGCAACTCTAAACAAATAAGTTTTTAATCTTGAGGAAATATAGAAATATATAGGAAATATGCCATAGGAAAATATGCTTCCTAACATCTCTCTAGGTTCCTGCTTTTATTTTTTTTAATCCACCAGCATACAAGGCAATGTAAACAGTGTAATGGTGGCCTAAGATATTTATTGAAACTGTTTGTTTCTCATAGGTTTAATTTCTTCCAGTATTCAAGATGGTTTTTTTTCTTCCACTAGAACTGAACTAAAAGTTTCTCCAGTAAAGTCAATTATATTAGAAGTTTTACTAAAGACTGCACAAATAGCATTTCTGTTTATTTGCACAGCTATTGCCAACACCGATGTTAGTGTTAAAGTTATAGAGGTCAGTTACTTCTGGTGAAGTGTCATCATGTTTTCTAACTTCCATATTAAATGACAGTCCTGCCTTGTCCAGTGACTGCCCTCAGGAATGTTCTCTTTGTCTTTCCATACTGCTCGTTTCGTACCAAGAATCAACCTTTCCACTCAGCAGGATCTTGTTCTCAGAGTCATTTGGCCCTAAAGCATTCCACATTGGCTCACATTTGCTCCATAAAACTGTGTTGTTTTGTGCTGTTAGGAGAAAGTGCTGCAAGTGAAAGCCTTAAAGCAGTCTCATTCACTTTGCACTGTTTACTTGTTTGTTTAGAGGGCGGGATATTGTTGATATCTTCATTCGGAATCGAGAAAAGATGGCGCCCTCCCTCTTTGTTGAGCCTGCACCTCATGTCAGATGTGGCCTCTTATACTGAGTGTAGCAGCATATGTAAAAATCCAGAGTCAGGCATTGCTTCCATGATGTTTTTTTTGCATGATTCTCTATGATGAGACTTTTTTGAAGTTTGCAAGCTGGCATTTCATTTCATGACTTTAGTTTAGAGTTATGGTCACATTTAAGAGCATTGATGGCATAAAAGTTTTCAAGCTTTAATTTAAGCTTATCCTAAGCATTTCATTAGTTTCTTTAATATGTTTGAGCACATTTCTTGTGTTCTGTTTTGCTCTCAGTGAGCCAGCTCACTTTGGATTTTGTTATTCTCAGCTGCTACATGCCAGATCCATTCAGATAAGTGGCATTCAGCTGACAGACAGCATCACAGGAGGTGTGTTCTGGCAGTAAAAATGTCACTTCCCTTTCCTTGGAAGAAGTCATACCTCTGAAACATCTTGAACTTCTCTTCTCCCCAGCTTATTTGCCGACTTTGAGACTCTGCAGATTTAAGAGGTTCCCAGCACACGTGGTCCATTTTATTCTCCGCATTTCAATATGCACTGACTTGGCCCTCAGCCTGCGGACCTGACTTGTCACTGGAGTGTCAGAAATACCGGAGAGGATTAAATTAGAGCCTTCACTGCATCATATGCGGCGTTGTGAACATTTGTTATGGAAACTTAGAGGCCTTATGCTGAAGGTGGTATGATTATCATGTGTGCTGCTCGTGGCAGTGGTTTTAGCATGTTTTTCAAAATACACAGTTTGGCTTTCATATTGGAACTTTGACTCATGAGGCTGGTAGGCTGTGTCTCCTCCATGTTTACCGCCGTCGCTTAGAGACAGCAGACGATAGATACAAGAAGGTTCTGGGGGTTTGTGGATGACCCGAAGAGTGATAATCCCCAAGCCACTCCAAATAGTTGCATAAGAAACTAATTTTAGAACAGTTCATGCCCTCCTTTGTTTCAAGAATGCTGAATTAGTCAGGAACAGAAATAACAATTCTTTTGTTTTAAATGCTGAACTGTTTAGACGAAGTTTAATGGCTTATTTTTAATTTGGTGTTTTGTTGCATCTGATCTATATTTCAGAGGAAAATAACACAACTTTTATTAATATTAATATACAAAATAGTCTCTGATCTGATGCTTTGTTACTTAGAGGATTTTGCATGAAGTTTCTAACATGCAACATATTAGGATTCAAAGCTTTGCTTAATGCTTAGTTCTCTTATAACTTTTCAACAGAATTAAAGAGTTAATTTTCAGTGTAATTTATGCTTTAGAACATCATCATAGTTATCGAAATTTGCTCGGTCTGCAGGTTCAACCAATGTAACTTCACAGAGAAGCACGAAGATAGTTCGGCTGGACAAAAGAACACTCAAATGTACCAACTGTGCGTTGGGAAATTGCAGTCATAATATTCACTAACATTGCCTCGTGTCCCACAGATATAAACTTTATTATTTTGAGTCATTGTGATTTGTTAAAATGAGCTAAAACAGATGGTGTACGTCTGATTAGCTGTTGGCTTCCACCACTTCTAATCCATAAAAGCTCATATTGGTACAACATTTTTCTACTATTACAGAGCCTTACTTCAAAAACTGAGATATCATCTGTTGATTTCTCAGTGTATTTTCATCTTTACTGGCCTGAGCAGCTGGTTAGAAGTAATAAGATGAGGTAATCGCACCATACTGGTACACTAATGGGTTGTGCTGGAAATAACACTTTTATTGGCAGATACTGTTGTAGATAGAAGAAAAATTTAAGTTATCCATTTTCAGTATCATTGAAGTGTTTAAAATAAAGTCAGAGGAAACATAAGGTGTAAGAAGATTTTAAAAAGGAAACTTGTTTTTTCTAACCAATTTCGAGACATGTCTGTGGCCTTGTCAAATGCTGTTCTTTCATAACTTTAGAATTGATGTTTTATATTGTCTATCATGGGCCTGATGTTGTGCTTTAAGTGAGTGTTTTAATTGGCTAGGCCACTGAGCTGGGCTACAGTTGATTCATTACAGGCCGAAATAGAGCCAGCTTTTAGAGTTGATCAAATCTTTCTTTTAAATTTATTCAGGTCAGATTTGTCTTGAAACTCAAACTCTGGGGTTATCGAGCTGTGATTGGCAGATACTGAAAAATCAAAATAGTTTTTGTCACATGTATTAACTGGAAAAGTTTGGTAAAGTAACTTAAAAGTTAGGGACATATGCTTGGACTGATGTCTAAATCGAAAATCTTGTAATTTGTCATTCCAAACTACAACCTGTATCAAAGCACGAGTAGCCATGTTTAAGGAAGGAGTTCCAGAAATTGTTTGTGTGTCAGGAATTAGGTCTGTCTGTTTTTGTCATCAGCCGGCTAGTTTCCTTCAGCTCTGCGTTGACAGCATTTCCAAATGTCCACCATGGACACATCTGACAGAGAACACTTGTCCTGTTCACTTTAAATCGCCCATGCTCGATAAAGAAACAGTTTTGCATTAGTCTGTAACTTTCTTTAGAACCTGACTAATGTGTCAAACCCCGTATCTCTAGTGTAACACTGCTTGCTGTCTGTGCAGCAAGATGACCTCTGCAGTGAGTGGTTGGAAACTCAAGTGTCCTGTTCTAAACACACTGAAGCTTGTTTGAAATGCTGTCTCATAGCCTTCCAGTGCACAGTCCTGTAGCCCTGGTCTTCAACTCCTGGAGGGTTCCTGCTGCATTGCCACTGTCTTAAAGCTTCAGGAACAGGGAATAAGTCATATGTGAGAGTGTAGGAGGTTAAAGGGAGGGGTAGCTTCGAGAATAGATCAAGAGGAGGGGCGAAAATATGTGACGGGGAGTGGCGGTAAAATGTCTCATACTGTATGTGTCAAAAAGTCTCCTAATAGGAGGATGAGATCTGCCATTTTGGCTGAAAGAAAAAATTGTTTAAAAATTTAATTACATTTCAAATCGGTGTTGACCCATTATAATAGTTGTTTTGCAGTCATCCAGCTTACAGGGTGTGTATGGATAGAGGATTAAATCAAATGCTTTACAAAAATGCAAACTGTTTACTTTGTCTAATACATCCATGAGAACAGACTCACATTGTAATGTTTTGTTTTGCATGGATAGATGGCTCAGTAGTTGAATGATACTGTAGATTAATCTGGTTTGTTGCCTGCTGGGCTTGAAGAGTGCAGTTTTCAGTGGCATAATAACCCAGTGGCCTTAATCCAACACCGTAACCACAGAGTTGGGGGCGGGTGTCCTCTACTGTGGTTCCACTCTTTATACAGATGCTCAAATGGCATCAGTAAAGATGCCAAAAAATGTTCTGGGTGATTGGTCTGTCTGTGACCGTCCATAGAGAGTTAAATTGATTAAGAGGGATCCTACGTAATGAAAAACCAAAACTGAGTATGAAAAAATAACATTTCCAGGCTTTATTCCATGATACTTCTTCTTTTGAACTTTTAAGCAACAAATCGTAATTAACTGAGCTTATTATTATTATTGTTGCTGCTGTTTTGTTTTTTTAAATAAAATTATACTGTTCACATAGTACTAAATAATCCTTAATCTAATGTAAAACACATTAGCAAAGCTAAAGAAAAAATTGTAAAAATGATAAATAATGATTAATTTCATAAAAATGGTACATAAATAGACTTTTTCATACATACATCATTTTCTAAGCATAAATGGCTAAAATGTAAAACTATTAATAAAATATACCAATTAAAAATGTGCAATTTTATGAATACAATTTAATAAACTGATAGATTCTATTAAAATAATTCATAATAAAAGTCTAAAAGTTAATTTCATAGTTACCTTAGAATAAAACATGTATTTAAAATACTACATTAAAAAGGCAAGTCTTTGATTTGCCTTCAAAAGTTAGGAGAACTGTGAGCCATCATTATGTCTTCAGGGAGCCTGTTCCAGAGCTGCATACACAAGTCACAGTTAATTATTACTAATTATTATGAATTAATACTAATTATTATGAGACATTTCTTCCCCTACTGAGGTTAAATGAGCCTTAACTGGCCTAGCATCACGTAGCTGGAGGTATTGGAGCTGGAGCATTCCCTGGGGATCTCACAGCGGGTTCCTGCTGGGACTCCTGGCTTCAGCCATGCTCTCGTAAAGCTGAAGCTGCAGCGGAGTGCATCTGCCTTCAGGGGGCTACAAATCTGATGCTATGTGGCACTTCTGGGCCATACAGGCACTTTTATATAGCTAAAACAGTGTCATTGATAAGCTGTCTGAACCTAATGTGACATGCATGCTGATTAATAGGCATGTTTGAATAATAATAGAGGCCAGAGGTGTACAGTAGACTCACTGACTGATAATACAATATATCAATAGATAAAATGAATCTAGAAACATCGAAATTACAGTTAGAATATACAGTGAAACAATTTTGTTTTTACAGAAATACAAAGTCAGTCTTGACCTGTTATAATATATGTATATTTGGCATGTTTGTTAAGATGCAAGTTAAACATTTTCTTTAAATCAAAATTGAAGAAAACTCTGACAAAGAGGACAGACTGTACTGTAACTTGGATGGATTGTGAGGGGGCACACGGGTTTTTGAGGGGATTAGGGAGCTTATTTCCAAAGCAGAGTGGGAGAACTGGAGCTTAATGTGCTTTAATTTACTTTGGGGGGGGGGTTCATGTTTTGATAAGGAAAGGCGGTTTAGATGAGTGCGTGAGTTTTAGAAGAAGTATTTTCTTTATTATAAAATGAGAATGTTTCAGGAAGTTATAGCTTTCTAGCATCTTAAATAAATCTTGTTCCTCCCATTGTCATGTGAAGCATTCCGGGCATACCAGAACTGGAGACATTAACTGTACATACAATAGATTAAACAATGAGCTGGATGCCCCAAACTGCAGCAGCAGCAGCAGCCATGTGTCGACTTGTACTCTGCTGCAGATGCAGAGCCGTTCTTCATGATGTTGGATACTTGGATTTGTTTTAGTCCCATTTTTTTTATTTTAAATGCGGTTGCTTTAAACTTCCATTTTCCCAGAGTTCATACTTTCAGACCTGGTCAAATGCCTGACCATAGGACTGCAGTTAAAACCCCCTAGCTGTCTGAAGCTTATTTATGTTAGGGACTTTATTCTTTTCTTGGACATCCTCTCATCTCTACAGCATGAAAGCACATATCAGACCCAGTTTCGGTCTTGGTCAGTTGTTAAGCCAAGTTAAGACAATTTTATTTAAAATGCAAATTTGAGCAACAGAAAGTGCTGTCCACAACATTACGGCTAAGCAAAAGCAAAATCGGTATAGCAGAAACAAAATTAATAGTGAAGAAAAGAAATTTAAGATTTGCCAAAGTGGCAAAATACAGGTAAAATAACTAGAAATAGAAGAAGTAACATTTCTAACATGGTAAAGATGTTCAGTACAGTTACATTTCTACCATTTCCTACTGTAACAAAATGCCCGTAGATTTTGTGCTGTTGATTCTTCATTTGAAGTCATGAGGAGCTGTGAATAAAATTATTCACTGCCTGAAAAAGTGAATACTAATATAATAATTTTTATCACATATTTTTACATAAAATGTTTTTCTTTGAGTACATGTTATTTAACTGGTTATCTAGTTTGCTACAAATGTTCATTGACAAGGTGTTTTAAAAAGAATCAGTGTTAAGGAACAGTAACGATAATATTAAACATGCTACACTGAGATGCATCATGTCCCACATTATATTTAGTTGTTGTTTAGGATGTCCCAATCAGGATTTATGTGTCCCTGGTACCAAATCAAGTCATTTAAGATTAAGATTTGCCAATATGAGTCATTCCTTGTTGTTTAAAGAGTCAAATATTGGTGACAAAATATTGATGTTTGTAAGTGTATTTCCTGCAGCTTATATCCCAATATGAAATCTCAGTCCTGTGACTTTGGTCTCCACCAATCACCCACCCACCCCTTAATGATTTTGAAGGAATGGCATTCATGCTAGATCCGCCAATGTTCAACTCAAATAAGATGACCTAAAACCTTCATATATGATACAAATACTCCTTGCATGTGCACAGAGATTATTAATCAAAGAGCCTGAGGTGCCCATGTTTTTTTTTAGTGTTGGAGACAGAACGCTCTCAGTCTAGATTTAGATTAGGAACCCGTACCCCCAACCACCCCCACCCCCGTATTACTCCTCCACCCACTCACGCTCATTCTGTCCTTCACTATAAGGAGCCCAAGCACAGCTGCAGGCTCGCCTGTATTCTGTAAAGGAGATAATAATTTTTGCTTTGAGGATAACACTTTGCATGGCAACAGCAGGTTTGAATAGAGAATCGCTCTTTTTTTTGGCTGAGTGTGGGTATCCTCTCGTGCAGCTCTCTAGCTGGTGACTCAGCTCAGATTTGTGTGAGACTCCCTGAAGGGAGTGGGGGGGTTGGAGCCTTCCTGATGCACCCTGCCCTGCATTAGTTACCATGTGAACCTGATGCCCACCCTTGTCTTTGTGCCAAGAGAGTTCTACAGGAAGGATGTGCTGACTGCAGAAGGGGTAGACTGGCAGAAGGGTGGAAGTGTATTTCAATACGTTGTTGTGCACAATATAGCAGCATGGTTGCTTTTATGCTTATACAACAGTGGCTGTCATGTTAGTCCAGGACCTGTTTAGCTTCAGGTTCTTCCATCTTCACTTCAGATAATATCATTTATGTCATAGACACACACAGTCATGCATAATTCTGAAAAACGGATGAACATAGTTTTCAGTGTGGCTTGCATATGTATTCAGCCCCTTTTACTTGAGTGGCAGCATCATGCTGTGGGAATGCTTTTCTTCAGGAGGGGCAATGATGCTGGGCAGTGTTGAAGAAACACAAATGCGCACCATACTTTTCAGATTTTTCTTTCTAAAAATAAATTTAAATCATCCAATAAAGTACATAGCAAAATGTGAAAAACTTTAGTTCAGAGGACAACCTTACAACACATAGTAGCGTATATATAGCGTGTATTCAACAGTCTTGACCTTTATGGCGGTTGCTGGTAGTGGTGAGTGCAGCTTCCCCAAACTGGCCTCTGTGTTAAGTCCACAGGAATAAGAGCGATTTATTCAACAGAGTCAGTGGGACATTGAATCTTAAATCTCTTCCCTTCCTCACGCTCCACTGGACCAATTATGAACCTAATCACTGTAGCGCCTTCCACCAGGATCAACCGTGCACTCCCTGTGCGGAAGTGAGAAAAACAAGTGAATAAAGATGTCACATAAAGGGGTTTTAGGTGTCTTTCATATAAAAATGAAGGATTTTTATCATGAGAAAAGAAGAGATTTACTTTAACTAAATTTGTTCTGTGTAAATTCTAACCTTTTAATTTCTCTCTGCTTCTTTTTCTGCTCTATCCCTCACTCGCCCCTGCGTATGATGGATTGACCTTCTGCTTCAACAGGAAACAGCCTAAGGTATGTATATTTTATCCATTTGTTCAGCAGACATTTATTACTCACATATGACAACATCCAGAACTAATATACCCAACAAGCGGGACTATTTCTCCTGCACAGGTCGATTCTTCTTCGAGACGTTGTTCCTACGGATGTGATTGAGGGGTTTTTTTTTTTTTTTGATAGATCAGTGGGTCAGCAGGAGCCAGATAGATGTCCGTGTGAATGTGTCAGCTCTCTGAGATCTCCCAAACACCCACAAAGGTTTCCACAATGAGAGAGGGATGAGCGCGGACATTGGGGCTATGTGTGCGCACATTCAATGCCGCATTGTTGTAGCGCACCCCCACTTCCCCCCCTGACAACACGCTGGTGACTAGCTCAGAGATGTTTCACACACCAGGGACTGGCTTTGTGCTCAGAACGCTTGGGGCCCCCCCTGACTGGACCACGGGCTACACAGTCTCTGGGGCATGCAAACCTGAGCCGCCCTGTAATAACCCTTCACTCAGACAAGCACGTGGCCGTCTGCTTGGTTTTGACACTCAATTTATCTTCCCTGCATTCCTCAGTGCAATTGCAGACAACTTGTTTTCTTGACAAAATAAGGGGGAGTTTATCCGTCTCTGCTTTGTCATCATTTGCACTGCTGATTAATATTAATAGTCCAATCAAGAGAAATCTGTTGTGCAATCACACCCTCAGGCTCGATGGAAACAGAACAGAGGGCACTGAAGCCCTAGTTTCCAAACCAGCTCTAATTGAGAATGATAGCACTTTTGTTACTCTGAAGTCACAAGAGGAAGTCTTGCTTTCAGTGCATTCAGTGATCTCGGAGCTTCCCATGCTGACTGTGCAACCACGGCTTCCCCTGGCCATTAGTCGTTTTTGTGATTAGGAGGGAGTTCAATTATTTTGTGGTATTTGTGTTGGGAGGGGGGATGTTTTGGCAGAACTGCCTCAGCAGCCTGAAAATCACGGAGGAGATCCAGTGCAATCTGAGGATAAGAGAGCAACTGTTTTCGTGTGTCTCAAAAAAGAGAAGGAAAGTAAATAGTCCCAGATATACAAATATAGACAAAAACCAGATGAGAAAATTGCAGAATGAATTTCATATGGAAAATGAAAACATTTCTAATAGTTTTGTTTAACAAAAGCCAACTTTAAAGGTTGAACTTTTTTTCTATTCATTAAATACATCAAAACTGACTAACACTATTTAAACCCTATAAACCACCAACGACATATTCCTCGATTTGCTTTATTTTTAGTTTACTGAAAATCAGTTACAGGTTAGTGACATATGCTTTGATGTTTCAATGGAAATAATAATTCATTAATTTCTGCTGGATTCAACACTACTGCCACTATCAAAACATCTTCAGCATTTGTTTTCTCTTTTATGTGGTATGTTCCTGTTAGATCAGACCTCAAAGTAAATTTGATAGTAGTATCGGACGGGAAAAGACTGATTGGTGCATCTCCAGTATATAACACCACGTCGGTGTCCACTCTGGGCCGCCATTACTTCACACCTGCTGAACTGCAACTGGTGCAAAACAGACAGATGAATGTCACCAAGGCTGTTTAGAATGAAATTAAAGATTCATAAATGATTACACGGCGCATGCAAAGTAGCAAGGGCTGCTCTGTCTGAGATAGCCTTCTCTCTGTGCCTCATCAACCCAGTGCTCCTGCAGGTGCCTGGAGGATACTGGGCCTTTCTGTTGTTTAAAGTCGGTGCTGTGAGACCTGGGCCTGAAAGCCAAGAGCCAGCCTGCAGCACCGGGAACAGCTATGGCCCAGTTTCCTTGGAGATGAGGGTCACTGGGTGCTGGGATTCTTTCCTCAGAAGCACACACACTGATTTATGAATTCATTCCACTGCAACAGACAGAACACTCTGCTGCTTAACGCAGGCAGTCGTGGTCTGATCCTGATGAATGTCACCTCAAACAAAGGCTCTCAGGTTTCATCTTTACTTGCTCAGACAAGTCCTGTCCTGCTGTTTGACTGTACAAAGCCATACAATAATCCTGCATCTGTGCACTTCGGGTTTTGTTTGCGCTGGATGTGCTCGGACAGGTGTGAGAATGCATGTTTACGTTGTCTGTCTCCATCTCCTCCCGTAGGTGTTCGCTTTTGACCACTGTTTCTGGTCCATGGATGAATCCAACGTTCCCAAATATGCTGGTGAGTCATTGATCTTGCACTCACCCGAAGAGCTCAGATAATGGAATGGGCCTTTGTAAAGAGCTTTGTGTTGCCACTCTAGAGGCAGGGAAATTCCAGCCTGGATATGTTGCAAAGCCTCAGCAGGGTTTGGACAAATGGAATCATTTGGATTTTGGATGCATACATTAGGCAAGAAGTTGGCACTTTGTTGTCTTTCTATTAACAAATATAAAAGCATGTAAGATTTTACCAATGTACTCATCTAGGAGTGTTATACCCTCTTCTGTTGAAAATAAAGCTTCCTCAGAAACCATTCATCTCTAATTGGCGCTATATTAAAACAACAGTATAAAACTGATAAGATTATAAGCCTGGTATAATAATTAATCTGAATACTTGGTTTGTCATTTTTCTCTCATTGTGAGACAGAAATATAAAGCTTGCATCCTCTTTAGGCTGAGCAGACAAGGCAGTCTGCTCAGTGAAAGGCTGCCTCAAGGACCCGAGCCAAGGCTTTATTTAGCTCATTAAACAGCTGTCTCATTCAGCAGGGCCGCGGCAGCGAGCAACAACGATTTCTCTGCACAGCTTTACATTTTCCACATGACCAGACAGGAATCCTCCAGTCTCTTATTCTGTGCTCTGTGGACCTTGTCAATACACATCTCTGTACTGATTTTACACATTAGTGAGACCACCTGTAGGTAGTGGGAACTGTTTATCCTGATCTCCATGGTGACTGAATCTTTCTCTGAAAGGTCAAGAGGTGGTGTTCAAGTGCCTTGGAGAGGGAATACTTGAAAATGCATTCCAGGGATACAATGCCTGCATATTTGCCTATGGACAAACAGGTAATAAGAAAAACATTAATCTAATGAAATCCAGGGTTGCATGCTGGATTGTTGGACCATGCTTTCTGTTTACACTTTACAAATTGTCCTTAAATGCCTCAGCTGGTGGCAGGTTTCTCTCTTCAATTTTCTCATAGACTTCAGAATTTCCTTGTGGTAAAAAGGTGCAATAATTAGCCTCTGCTCATGTAATGCCTCCCGTGCAGTTTATTAAATATAAAAGTTGTAGAAGAAGTGTTTCCACTTCAACAACCCTTTCAGCAACCACAGTAGCTTCTGGGACATTTGGTAACTCCCCCATTTCCACTCCATCCATCCATCCGTCCGTCCATCCATCCATCCATCCATCCATCCATCCATCCATCCATCTTGTGGAATTTTTACCTTAACCATGCCGTCTAACTGTTTTCTTTTAATTGTGTGACTCTGCTGTGAATCCAGGTTCAGGGAAGTCCTTTTCCATGATGGGAAACGGAGAGCAGCCCGGTTTAATCCCTCGACTGTGCTGCTCTTTGTTCGAGAGGGTCCACAAAGAGGAGAACGAGGCCCACACTTTTAAGGTCGAGGTGTCCTACATGGAAATCTACAATGAGAAGGTCCGAGACCTTCTGGATCCCAAAGGGTGGGTGTGGTCCTGTGAATTTAATGATCTGTACGTTTTGAACTGCTTTTGATCTAGCAAGAGAGCTACGACTGTGGGGTCAATTAACTCCAGTTCACAGCACAGCACTGTCCTTCCATTCCCACTTCGTACTGGTGTCAGTGTTGTGTCTGCTGGTCTGAATGGTGAGAAGTTGACAGAAAAACGTGTGTAGGCCGATGACCCAGTCATTTCCTTTTGAACAGCATCTAGCGTCGTCCTCTGACACTACTGCATTGTTTGCTTCTGTGGTCTGATGTGGGTTGGCAGACAGACTACGAGGAAGACTGAGCTCTGAATGGGCATGCTTTAGGGACATCTGTTCATGAAGCTTGGAGCATAAAGGATGTCAGAGCAACCCTGTGGGCTAAAAGCCAAGCAGGAGCAACAGTGCACTGCTCTGTGTGTTGCAGATGTCTGAAGATGCAGGTTCAAAACAACTTCCTCCTGCTCAGAAAGAAATCATTGGTCCTGGCTGGACAAGTAGACTTACCTGTGGTCTGGACATGAGAAATTGGGGTCAACAGGATCACCCTGACTTTTATGTCTCATATAAGTTGGTAGCTGGTCATTGTCCTCCTGTTGCATGGATTACTGCTTTGCATAGATTAGTAAAGATGACACAAGGATCATTGTTTCAGTTGCTGATCCATAAAAGTATGTGAATGTTGAAGAAGAAGAGCTGTTTTTCATCTAGTGGAGCACCTCATTTACTTGGTTTAAAGGCAGATACCACCTTATTTATTATTAATTAACAAGTGTGGAATGTGATCAATAGTGATATTACCATATGATGAACTGGTCATCGGTATTGAGGAAAGCCATGGTTTTAAAAATGTTCAAAATGGAAAACATTTTTCATCATACCATTTTTACGTTTGTTTTTAACCCTTTTTAAAAAGAAGCCAATGATAGAGTGACCAGAGCTTCTCTGGCTGTATGAAGAGCTGAAATGCAGTCCTGCTCACTGCCAGTCAGATGGCTGAAAAACCGCTACCACAGTTTTCCCTTGCTTACAAGAAACAAAAGTTTGGCTGTTTGAAGATATTACGCCTTACTGCGTAATAAGCACATTTACATGAAAGCGTTACTTCATTTAACAGGTTTTTCTTATATTTTTAATAATGTTGCTAGAACTGTAATTTTTGCAGTAGTACGAACCATCTCTCTGTTTTACATCATCAATTTGCTTTATTTATTAATTCAAATCATGTTTTAGGTTTTTATTTAGACTATTTGCGTACTGTACATACAAATGTTGTCACAACAGCAACCATTTAAATAAAAAAGGAAATATAGAAAAATCTGGCTTTACTGGATAGCAAAACAGCAGAGACGATCGCTAGAAGGGTTAATATCATCGATGAAAGTATGTATCTTGTATTCAGTAATGCAAGTAATTGGAAAACTGACTTCTTAACAGTGTAAATGAGGATCTAGTCCATGCAAATATCTTCAGCAACATCTGTGTTCAGTTTCTCTGTTTCCAGTTATTTTGTTATTTTATTATGTCTTCTTTGATCAACTGAAGTCGGTGGGGTATGTTAGCATGAGCTCTGACTACTTCCCGCTCAACTTTTCTTAGCTTTATGCTGAATCCTAAAAGACACCTATAAAACATAACTTCTTGATGTAACGCCGTTTGTTAACATTAAATGTGTAGAATGTATGACCTTGCTGTCCTCATCCTAACCCGCTAAATCCTTTACTGCTGAACAGAGGAACGATGAAGGAGTGTGCTGGTCATTTCATCCCCAAATAACCTGGGATCCCGACATAGTGTCCAATGGAGTGAGCTGACGGAATACCTCTTAATACTATTTACCAAGTTTTTTTAAGCTACCTCAATTGAAAATATCATGAAGTTAAAGGGGCAGCAGGTGAAATTTGTTATCACCAAACACAATTTGGTGTGATGTGACTTTATTTCTGAACCTACTCAGCAGAAACGGTTTGCGGTTCAGCTGGTGTGATAACCATTGATGAATTTACTGCTGTTTCACTGCATTAGAGGATTTAAAACTAGACACATAACAATCTCTTACCTTTGGTGTAAAACCCAAAATGCAAGTCCTGTTATTCCACACACTGACAAATTATGACATAGTGGCATTAGATAGATTATTATTATTGCTGTATTATAATTACTTTTCTTTTGATGCAAAAACACAGCAGGAGCGTAAGAGAACAGGACTGAACAGGTCGACAGTCACAAGTCAGTGTTAACTGAAAGACCATAAAGCCATTAGGCTACTTAAGATAAAAATATGTGTTTTTGGCAGAAATGAAGGACCTGAATAAAAATATTGAACAAATAACTTCCTTTCTGCTGTTGTGGTCTGTATAAACTAATGCTGAATACAAATCTTTTTTAATGAAAGTGTTTCAAGTGGCAAATACAATCTTGGCAGGGATGAAAGAAATGCTCAGGATGTTGTATTTAATGTGTTAATGTCAGTAAAATTTAACCAAGCAAGAAAAAAGAAACCTAACCATCCTACTACTCCCAGAAAGCTGCAGATAGGGTGTGTATCACAGAAGAGTTGTACATTCACAGGTTTTGAAACTTGTCTATCAAAGAAATGATCAATCTGAGCTTTTGAGTAAATATCTATTTTTTTAAGTTTAAGGCCAAAGTGATATTGAGAGTCTGACTAGTTGATGTTGGCTGGTTAGTAAGTACCGTTAAATAAATAAAAAAGATGACGGATGGTGCTCCAGTGATAGCACAGTCATGTCTGTGTTATTCACTGCGGTCAGACAGCTGACTACATATAACAGGGAAAAGTTCAGAAGGTTTACACAGCTGACTGACAGAAAGCAGCAATGCCATTTCATCCACCTATTTTATCTCTCATAGTGGTTGAAATGGCAAAAAACAAATAATAATGTAAATTGTTACTTTATTATGTGTATTTATAAAATGGAGAATTTATACATGCAAAGCAAAAAGCCTCGAGACAAAAACATGATTTTACCAAGTAGGCTGATAAAGAGAAAAACAATGATCCATACTAAAGCATTATGTAAGTCAACAATGTAGAGAATCTTCAAAAAAGGACAAAAACATTATATTTCCAGTCAGTCCCTCAAACACCATACTGTTACCACAAACGCTTATTAGCACAGCCGCAGTTTTCACAAACAGCCCCTCACCACCTCACCTCAAAATTGCACCCTCGCCTTCTTGTGGCGTTGGGTTTTGTTGATTTTACTGAAATCAGCTTCAAACGGCATTGCCTGTATGAAGACCACTTCAAGGACCTTGCTGGCTGTGATCTGTTTTTTACTGTAGCTTCTGAGAACAGACAGACTCTCACACAATGAGCAGTTAGCTGGAAACCATGTAATAGAGTTGAGTTGTTTCTTTTAACAAAAAGCCCCTGACATACTGAAGCTATGATATACAATTGTGGTCTTTAATGCCGACTCACAGGGTCGTGTAATCACATAATACATAATGATGTTTGACATAACGTCTTTTTAGTGTGTCTTTCCATCAGGAAGATGATGTTGGCTTATGTTTGATTTTGCCAAAATGCTGAGTTCAGAGCAGAGATCTCTTATTGTTTTTAAACAACTAAATATTCCCTGCTTTGCTAACTCCTTCCAACCTTCTCTGTTTTCATCAGGAGCCGCCAGTCCCTTAAAGTCCGGGAACATAAAGTACTGGGTCCATATGTGGACGGCCTTTCGCAGCTCGCTGTTACCAGCTTCGAGGTTTGTCTCTGACACCACCAGAGCTGAATCTACTGGGTTATGTTCTTGTGATTCATAAAGTGCAGCAGAAATACCTTTGTGTAATCAAACCACTGATTTATAACGGAATACCCATTTAGCTTAAAGTCCTCCCATATGCAGAAGCTGCAGTGAGACTTATCCCTGCTGTGGCTACAGTAATGAGGTTGCATGCAGTTTATATGCCAAGCTTTGGCAGGTCCTTCCTCAGTGACGTTAAAACATCTCCACCCTCTTCCTCTGGGCTCTGTGCTGCCTGATCTGAGTTCAGTGGAATTCCTCCTGCCTGTTACCCAGGTTTGAAGAAATGCCAAAAATCCTCATGTGAAAAACTCTAGTGTTCACAGCAGTCATAACAATCCTTTCAGAAGCTTTAAAGTCAATCTCTAAATCTGTTTATCACACTAACAAAGAGATGTCTTTCTGTGTCAACATTTACCTGTAATTTGACCAATTTAGGACATTGAGGTGTTAATGTCTGAGGGGAACAAGTCCCGCACAGTCGCAGCAACCAACATGAACGAGGAGAGCAGTCGATCACACGCCGTCTTCAGCATCATCGTCACGCAAACACTCTATGATCTACAGTCTGGAGTTCGTCTTGTTTTGGTTTTTCACACTTTTCTGGCTGCTGTTTTTAATTAAAAAAACACATTTTAAATCTTTAAATGTGTCTCAAACAGAATTCAGGGGAAAAAGTGAGCAAGATGAGTCTGGTGGACCTGGCAGGAAGTGAACGTGTATCCAAGACTGGAGCTGCCGGGGAGCGACTCAAAGAAGGCAGCAATATAAACAAGTATGCCTTATTTGTATCAATATTATGAGATGTCACTGAATTTCAACTATTGGATGACTAAGCTGTGTGATGCCCCTGATTCGTGCCATTTTAGGTCTCTTACTACATTAGGATTGGTGATTTCTGCTCTGGCTGATCAGTCTGCGGGGAAGGGGAAGGCCAAGTTTGTGCCCTACAGAGACTCTGTCCTCACCTGGCTGCTGAAGGTTTGACGCCTTAGCAGTTACACTTTTTCAGAACAGATGAGAAGTGACAAAAGAAGATGACAAAAGTTAATGAATGAATAAATACAAATAAATCTTTATTATTTTTACATGTATTTTCAAAATAAAAATAAAACAGAGGATAGATACAGGGGTTGGACAATGAAACTGAAACACCTATCATTTTAGTGTGGGAGGTTTCATGGCTAAATTGGACCAGCCTGGTATCCAGTCTTCATTGATGGCACATTGCACCAGTAAGAGCAGAGTGTGAAGGTTCAATTAGCAGGGTAAGAGCACAGTTTTGCTCAAAATATTGAAATGCTCACAACATTATGGGTGACATACCAGAGTTCAAAAGAGGACAAATTGTTGGTGCACGTCTTGCTGGCGCATCTGTGACCAAGACAGCAAGTCTTTGTGATGTATCAAGAGCCACGGTATCCAGGGTAATGTCAGCATACCACCAAGAAGAACGAACCACATCCAACAGGATTAACTGTGGACGCAAGAGGAAGCTGTCTGAAAGGCATGTTCGGGTGCTAACCCGGATTGTATCCAAAAAACATAAAACCACGGCTGCCCAAATCACGACAGAATTAAATGTGCACCTCAACTCTCCTGTTTCCACCAGAACTGTCCGTCGGGAGCTCCACAGGGTCAATTTACACGGCCGGACTGCTATAGCCAAACCTTTGGTCACTCATGCCAATGCCAAATGTCGGTCTCAATGGTGCAAGGAGCACAAATCTTGGGCTGTGGACAATGCGAAACATGTATTGTTCTCTGATGAGTCCACCTTTACTGTTTTCCCCACATCCGGGAGAGTTACGGTGTGTAGAAGCCCCAAAGAAGCGTACCACCCAGACTGTTGCATGCCCAGAGTGAAGCATGGGGGTGGATCAGTGATGGTTTGGGCTGCCATATCATGGCATTACCTTGGCCCAATACTTGTGCTAGATGGGCGCGTCACTGCCAAGGACTACCGAACCATTCTTGAGGACCATGTGCATCCAATGGTTCAAACATTGTATCCTGAAGGTGGTGCCGTGTATCAGGATGACAATGCACCAATACACACAGCAAGACTGGTGAAAGATTAGTTTGATGAACATGAAAGTGAAGTTGAACATCTCCCATGGCCTGCACAGTCACCAGATCTAAATATTATTGAGCCACTTTGAGGTGTTTTGGAGGAGCGAGTCAGGAAACGTTTTCCTCCACCAGTATCACCTAGTGACCTGGCCACTATCCTGCAAGAAGAATGGCTTAAAATCCCTCTGACTACTGTGCAGGACTTGTATATGTCATTCCCAAGACGAACTGACGCTGTATTGGCCACAAAAAGAGGCCCTACACCATACTAATAAATTATTGTGGTCTAAAACCAGGTGTTTCTGTCACGGTTTACTTGATATTGGACCCCAGAATGCAGACGAGCAGGCAGCGTGATGGTAAGTGAAAAAAAAAGGTTTAATAACAAAAACTCACATTCAGCAGGAGGCAGGAACAAAACAAACGGGCAGGCAAGACAGGCATGGCATGATCAAAAAAAAACAAGACTTGGTTAGAGAACTAGACATGAGCATGAGAGTGAAAGATGTTTCCGCCAAGACTAACAGAACAGGTGTGAATATATGGCGTGAAAACCAGGTGGAGTAAGGAGACAGATTAACTTGAAGCAGGTGAACTGAATAAACTTAATTAACAGAACAAAACGTGACTGGAGCAAAACAGAGACTCTTGAACACAAACTAGAAAAACATGAAGCAAAAGCATAACCAGATCTGAAAACCAAACTTGACAAAACATGAACAAGACGACAAAACAAAAGCATGACCAGGAAAATAAACAGAAACATGATTCAAAACTTGAACAGTGAAAAACATAAGGAAAAACCACGAAACCAAAAACCAAACAACCCTACATCATGACAGTTTCAGTTTCATTGTCCAACCCCTGTAAACACATTTACCCATAATTACATCTAATTCCAAAGTGCCAGAAAGTAAAAAACAAATAAATAATTCTACATTAATTTGTACATATAATAATAATAATAAACATTAAACAAAAATAAATTAATGATATTAATACCATTATTATTCAAATATGTTAATAAACTATTTAATGAAAAATGTAGAAATTAAATGTGGAATTCAATCATTAAACTATGTAGTCATTGTATGTTAAAATCATATGTAATAATTTACAATTTCTTTAATCAATTCAAAGCTAATTTGTTTAAGTGCACCATGAAATAACTTAAACTCTGTCATTTTGGTTCTTTAAGTAGATCCAAACATCTGATTTATGTACCTTCAGTATGTCCACTTCAGACCAATCATCATGAATAGATCAATATGAGGCCAGCCCACTGGCTTTAATTAGTAAAGTTGTTGTTAAAAATTTGCTTTATACGCTCACTTGGTATTCATTAAATTCATAAGGTAAAAATGTCTTTGTTTTACGCAAAATAAATCTTTGTTTAATTGTATGTTTATGCAGTCTGTTTCCTATTTAATTAATTGTTGGCATAAATAAATAAGAATTTTATGATTTTGAAAAATTGTTTGGCACCTTTGGTCTTCCATATTGATTACTAAGATTTAAAAATGCATGTTATTATTTATTTCCCATCTCAATGTGGCACTTTTTTAAAGTTTATATTTGTGACAGATGTTGCTGTTGAATTGTGGCTCTTGGATCTCCACAAATTTAAAATGATTATTGAGACATTTCCAAAATAATTTCATTATTAATTTTGCAAAGAATTGTGGCACTTTTGTATTTCCATATTTTGGAAACAAATTATTGACAGGATTAAAAATTACCGTATTTTTTTTTTTTTTACGAGAATTTTGCCACTTTTGGTCCTCCAAATGTAACAATAATTTACCTTGACCTCAGGACAACCTAGGTGGGAACAGTAAGACTGCCATGATTGCCACAGTGAGTCCAGCTGCTGATAACTACGAGGAGACGTTGTCCACATTACGTTATGCTGACAGGGCCAAAAGGATCGTAAACCACGCTGTGGTGAATGAAGATCCCAATGCTCGGATCATCAGGGAGCTCAGGGAGGAGGTGGAAAAGCTTCGAGTTCAACTTTCTCAGGCTGAGGTGAGACGTGGCCCATCACAGATTTTGGTTCTGTTCTCCAATCACCAGAAATCATGTTCTGATTGTTTTTTCTCTCTCACGGCTATCCTTCAGTCCATGAAGGCTCCTGAACTGAAGGAGAAACTGCAGGAATCAGAGAAGCTCATTCAGGAGATGACGGTCACCTGGGAGGAGAAGCTCAGAAAGACTGAGGAGATTGCTACTGTATGCTCATGAATCACAAAAACACTAGAATCTGGACTGTCTTTCTTTGCAATGTGACACTGTTATTATCTGTGTTTACAGGAGCGTCAGAGGCAACTGGAGAGCATGGGCATCTCTTTGGAAACCTCTGGGATTAAAGTGGGAGAAGACAAGTGTTTCCTGGTCAATCTGAATGCTGATCCTGCCTTGAACGAGCTGCTGGTTTATTATCTAAAGGTAAATCTGTTTGCAAAGAGATGTGCAGTGCTTTTTCCTCTTATGGTCTGGCCCCTTAGCCATTACCGTACTTTGACCTGTAGCGTTTAACAACATTAGGGAGTTGCTTTGAGATTTCTGACAGATTTCAGATTTTCATTTTTTCTGCAGCTTTAACTTAAACTGGTTTCTCTATCAGAACCATAATTACACAGCTTTAAACATAGTTCTTGCTAGTCTTTCTGTTGTAACCATTCATTAGATATTTATCTGTGTGTGTATGTCATAGCAGATGCCATAAAATAAACATTTATTATTTTAAAATAGGGTTTAATTTAAGGAGAGATTTTAAACCGTCTTAAGCATGAGATATTTAGCAAGGTTAGTATTACTAACTATAATCAGCAGTGTCTGTGCGTATTCTCTAAATAATCTTTCATTGTTGAAGAATCTCAATGTTAAACTGCCAAACCTGTAAAGTGGTAAAGGAGTGAAATGACTATTAATAAGCAGAGTTTAGCTCTTGTTTCTTCCAGCCTAAATAAACGGCCAACATGCCTCCTTTAAAACCTTAAAACATTTAAAAGTACCTCTTCCTTTCTAAATGTTTCCTACACGTTTTCTTTATTCTTAATCTTTCTAAACACCTCAATGATACTAAATATGCCCAACTTTAAAAGATCAGATTTTGACAAGAGTGAGCTAAAAAACATAGTGACAACCCACACATGCTGTTAATGGCTGCATTTATGTACATAATGTCTGTAAAAACGTCCTCACATTAGAGTAACATTTGCTACAGAAGGCAAAACTCCGTTACTTTTGTTAATGTGTACTGTTAAAATACTTTTCCTCAAATGCAACTCAGGCTTTTATTCAGATGATGGAGAGTGTTGAGAGAATAGAGAGAATTGTCCACTTAATGCAGGTCTGGAATCATTAAACAGCTATTTAGACCTGTAAGAACAGAAGTATGTGAGAAAACAGCCTGCACGGCGTACAGAACAACAGCCCGTTGTCTGGCCTCTGTAGTCCGGCCCATCAGTCATTCCTCAGTGAGGAATGACTATGGCAATGTGAAATGAGCTAGAACATCCTCTGTTAGCTGGAATGTTTGTGCCCCTTCAGCATTTTTCCCCACTGAAACCTGTTCTTTCTTCAGTTCTTCACATTCCCAAAAGCAAAAGGCTGTAACTTTACGTTTTTTATTCATTTTCTGAGCAGAAGTTCACTAAATCAGTTTAAATCAGATTTGCTGCTGTGCTTTTATCAGTATGTTCTCCACCTCTGTGTAGGAGCACACCCGCGTGGGTGCAGACACCTCTCAGGACATCCAGCTCTTTGGCATCGGGATCCAGCCGGAGCACTGCGTCCTGGAACTCTGCCCAGAGGGTGATGTCACCTTGATGCCCATAGGGAATGCCAGGTGAGTTATTGTATAGATTACCTAGGTTCAGTGTACTTGCTATCCCTCAGCCTCTCTGCCTGCATTATAGATGACTGGACTGCAGAGTTTCACATGACATCACTGCAAAGGAAGCTTATGAACTGAGACCCTACACTTTGATATCAGAGCTTTGTCTTCCTCCTATTTACAAAAAGATTGTTTCTGCCGCGGTAATCAGTTTTTCCCCATTTAGAGATGAAGATTAGAAATTCCACTGACATGTCTGTGTTTTCTGCAGGACTTGTGTGAATGGTGCAGTTGTTGACTCCTTGGTGCACCTGTGGCATGGAGATCGTATCTTATGGGGAAACAATCACTTCTTCAGGTATGAGTCCTTCACTGTAATCCAGATGTTAAGCACGTTTATTTGTGTAGCACTAGTTGTACACAAGATAATTCAATGTGCTTTACAGGAAAAGGGATGGAATGGAGATAAAGAGAAATACATAAAAACAGTAACAAAAGTTCAACTTTGAGCATCACATAAAAAAAAGAAATGTTGAAATGCAATTTTACAACAAATAAATAGCGAAGACATGAGTCACGAGTAGTGATTTAACGGAGGCACCAGTTTTTGCACATCTCAGGTACTTATTGAGTTGGTTCAAAAGCAGATGGCAAAGTTCTGGTTCTGGAAACACGGAGGAAACAGGTTTTTGACGACGGTTCATGGTTCAAATCAAATAGGCGTTTTTGGAGCATCACCATTTAGACACATGTCATTTCAAACCTTTAGCAGTGCATTGTGTTGTGTTTCAGAGTCAATTTGCCTAATCGAAAGCGGCGAGACCGTTTGAAGGAGCTAGAGAGAGGTTCACCCAGAGAGAGCTTTGTCGAAGCAGATGTGGAGACAGCCAGCGAGGCCTCCTCCGAGCAGGACTACAGTTATGAGTTTGCCCAGATGGAGGTCATAATGAAGACTCTTGGAAACAATGGTATGATTAGGACAATGTGACAGTGCTTATTTAAATGGAGGAATTTATGCTTGCGTTCTATACCTTGTTTTCTACTTGGATGACATTTGTCATGTATTCCTTTGCAAAATACAACAAAGAAAGTGTATTATTTTATTTTATACATTGTAATACAAGATCATTTTCTTTCCACGTTCGTAGACCCAATGCAGAATGTGGTCCAGGTGCTGGAGAAGCAGTACCTGGAGGAGAAGCGGACAGCTCTCGAGGAGCAGAGGCTCATGTATGAACGGGAGCTGGAGTCCCTAAGGCAACAACTGACTCCGGAGAAGACGCAACAGTACCACCGAAACAGCAGCGAGCGCCTCTCTTACCCGACACACACACCCCATGGCAAGCTGAGACTGTGGACAGAGGAACGGTGAGTGGAGCCCTCACAACCAATCATGTCTCCCTTACAGTTATCAGTGTCCTGCCTCATCATGAAAGGAAAATCCACATGACACATTTGATCCAACGATAAACAAACCCAAACACATACAGACATCACTGCTGGAGGAGCAGAGCTACAAGGCCTGCAGCCCTGCCTCCTTGGGATATTTAAAGGGCATAGCAACTCAATTTAACATTACCCAAGCAACAGGGAAGAATGTTAAACCTCAAAGAAGATAATAGATGGTAAAAAATAATAACTAAAACTGAATCTTCTTTCGTTTGTTTGTACATACAAGCTAGCATTAGAACTAGCATTAGCACTGCAGTACAGCTAAATGCTACAGGAGGTTAGTAAAGTCACTGTTTAAAGCTGCCATGTTTACAAATGAATTGCTAATGTTAAGCTCTTTGTGTATAGATATAGACTATTATATAGTCTATATAGTCTATATCTATTACTATTATATATCACTACTGTTATTCATATGGGATACAATAACTGAATAAAGTTAATTAACAGCTTTGTTCTTAATGAATCTTGGTTAATCAGATTTTCATCAGACAACATTATTGGACACAAAAAAACTGTTTTCTGAATCAGTTTTCGTTTAGGGATTAAATAAATGAAAATACATATTCGTTAACTTAACAACCACCTCAGACAATTGACTTATTTTGGCTCTGAACCCCAAAATCTGGTCTGGCTGTGTTTTCTGTACCGGGACAGTCGTAGCTAACATTAGCTCTGGATGTTTTAACTGGAGTACAGTAATATTATATGAATGTGCAAACTAAGACTGAAGTAGTGCAAACTCTGCACTCCGTTTGTGTCTTTTTTTTTTTTTTGCATTGAGCTGATACTGTAGGCCGGTGTGGTCTTCAATGCATCCAGGGAATCTTCTTTACTGCTATCAAACAAACAGTAGGTGCAATACTGCCACCTACTGGGCTGGAGAGTTTGAATCAGTGTCAACACTGTCAGAAATGAAGGAACTCAGAAAAAAGCGATTAAATGTGTTATTGTAATTTATTAACCAAAACGAATGCTTTAAAGCCATTTGCCCTACAGTATAAAAAGTGTCTTCAACTAAACAGTTTTTTATTAGACAACTTACAGAAATTTAACAATTTACTAAGACTGTGCTTTAAAGCAACCAAATGTTATCCAGGTGTTAATATATTTTTAAACACATCTTGAGCAGATTTTTCACTTTAATCTGAATAAACATATAACATCATAAGTCTTCTACCTCATGAATGAATGTCTTTGTTCTAATAACGTGTCTGTACGTCTATGTTTGCGAGACAGGGACGAGCTTTTCCGTCAGAGTCTCTCTCGACTCAGGGAGCAGGTCGTCAAGGCCAACACTTTGGTGCGAGAAGCCAACTTTTTGGCCGAGGAAATGAACAAACTCACCGACTATCAGGTTACCCTTCAGATTCCCGCAGCCAACCTCAGTGCAAACCGCAAGGTCAGACCTTTGGACCCCCACTTACTAAACATACTCTGTGCAAGCTGCACATTAGGATCTGACATGTGCCCAATTTGTTTTTGATGTAGCGTGGAGCAATCGTGAGTGAGCCAGCCATTCAGGTACGGAGAAAAAGAAAGGGGACCCAGGTGTGGACTATTGAGAAGCTGGAGAACAAACTGGTGGACATGAGGGACCATTACAGAGACTGGAAAGAAGGCAGAGAGGAACAGGTGAAAAACAAAGAATCAAACAGATGAACATAAAACCAGATGGAAAAAGAGGATTACCTCTGCTTCTTTCTCTTTCCAGTATAACAAAGCAAACAGAAAACACTGCGACTCTTTCTACGAGGGCCAAGAGAACCACAACCTGATCGGCGTGGCCAATATTTTTCTGGAGTGCCTTTTCCATGATGTCAAACTACAGTATGCTGTCCCCATCATCAGCCAGCAGGGAGAGGTGAATATGATCATGCAGCTTTTTGATGTGCATCGTTATGTCCAAATAAATTGTGAAGAAAGGGTTTTGAATTTTTCAAGGTGTGCAAAGCTCAGAGAGACATAAACCAAAAGACATGCAGCTATAATTGCAGCAGAGGGTTGTTCTACAAAGTATTAACTCTGGGGGTGCAGAATACAAATGCAACTCACACTTTTCGGATGTTAGTTTGTAAAAATAAAATTAAAACCATATATGATTTCCTTTCCATTTTGTAATAATAAAATACACTAAAATACACTAAAGGTTTTGGTCATAAAGTGACAAAATATGAAAAAATATTTTTGCAAGGCACTGCATGTGGATGAATAATATTCAGTAACATTAAATTTGCAGCTCTATGATGACATCTTCCATCGTTTACACATGAACACTTTTGTTTATGTGTTCAGGTAGCAGGCAGGTTGCACGTGGATCTGATGCGAGTGAGCGGATCAGCACCAGAGCGCCTCTCCGGGGGAGACGACTCGTCGGAGAACTCCAGTGAAAGCAGCTGCTATGAGGTTATGGACACTAACGGGGAGATAGTCCACATGGCCAAGAGGCTCACCTGTAGGGTAAGGCGCACCTCCAAGCTCTAGATCCATCTGCCACTTTATGGGGAGGATTCATTTCTGGGATTACCAATATACATAATCTCCGTCCTGTTTGTTTCCATGCTGCAGGTGAGGATAAAGGAGGCCACAGGACTGCCGCTCAACCTGTCCAACTTTGTCTTCTGTCAATACAACTTCTGGGAGCATGGTGAGCCCACTGTGGCGCCTCCCATGGTCAGCCCAGACACTCCTTCGCCTCGAAGCCCAGATTCTCAGTTTACTGTCCAGTTTGATCACTGCAAAGTAAGGAAATAACTCCTTACACTGGAAATGTAAGTAGTCCTTTTCAATTTTAATTTAAAACTAACTTTTTTTATGCTATTTTTGTTTTGTCCAGGACTATGTTGT
Source organism: Girardinichthys multiradiatus (assembly GCF_021462225.1). Lineage (NCBI taxonomy): Eukaryota > Metazoa > Chordata > Actinopteri > Cyprinodontiformes > Goodeidae > Girardinichthys > Girardinichthys multiradiatus. The sequence goes on from NC_061796.1 coordinate 3,846,921, forward strand.
GAATGTGACAGATGAGTTTTTGGAGTTTATATCAGATGGTGCTTTGGCCATAGAAGTGTGGGGCCACCGCTGTGCCGGGAACGGACGAGCACTCTGGGAGTTAGATGTTCTGGAGGCCAAGACCCAAACGCTCCGAGACAGGTACAATGGACTTCTTGACTTCTGAATTTAAATCCTGATGCTGAAACTTTACATCTTGCTTAATCCCTGCTGCTGCATGTTAAAAGGTGGAGCGAAGTGTCTCGCCGGATTGAGCTGTGGGTCTCCATTCAGGAGTTGAATGAGCAGGGGGAGTACACATCTGTGGAGCTGCAACCTGCAAAGGACCTGAGCACAGGAGGCATCTTCCAACTCAGACAGGTCAGAGGAAAATAAGGGCGGCTGTTTTACTTGATCTCAGACTGACTGAACGAGAGCAAACATGCGCAACATATCTATGTGAGCAGGGTCACTCCAGGAGGCTCCAGGTGTCTGTGAAGCCGGTCCAGAATTCAGGCACTCTGCCTCTGCTGGTGGAGGCTGTGTTGTCTGTGTCGATCGGCTGCGTGTCGGCTCGTTCCACTAAGCTGCAGAGACCGCTGGACAGCTACCAGGTCTGTGAAAAGCACATTTACAGCCTAAGATGCACACATCCCATTGGAGTAAATAAGCTTGACATCAATGGGAGGGTGGGAAAGGGATGAAAGCAGATATCTATCTGAGAACAGCATGCTCACATTGTTCCACAGTTATACAATATCATGCTGAATCAGCCTGGTTAGGTTTATGTTTTTTGAAGACAAGCAACTTGGAAGTGCTGCTGGGTTCTTGTATTAAATTCACATAGATTTTATTTTAATGCTTTCAGGTTTACTGGCTTTTCTCTGTTGTCTAAGAGGCTTTTCCACTTTGAGTAAAAAACTATCAAATCAAACAAAAAAAATAGCAATTTATACATAATTAATGACACACTATGAGGTTTGTGGAAAATAAACGAAACATCTTTATTTCACATGGCAATAAGAATTTATCCAAACCAAACTTGATTTTGTCTTTTTTTTCATTCTCTTTTTCTATCATTTTCCTCCCATTTAACACTGTTTTGAGATTTGTTCCTAATATATAATTTTTATTTAAAAAAATATTTTATTAATATTTTTCTTTGTTTTCTTCATATTTTCTTCATATTTTTTTATTTTCTTCCCTTTTTTTATTTTTTTCCTTTAAGTTTTTTATTATTTTGTATATTCATTTAGCTTTCCCCACTACTCTAATGTGATGTTCTCTGTATTTTTGTCTGCAGACCAATTGAACCAGCTATTAGTGTTGATGTCAGTCAGCTAAAAACAGAACAGGAGTTTATTTTACATCAGACAGTGATACTGTTAAAGCCCAAGATTGGTGGCATTGTGTTATTTCTTTTTTTCTTATTAAGACATGCAAAATAAAGGTTTTCTTGGCTGCTTTCTGGATAGTACCAGTTATCAGTTTTTTTATGTCTACCCTGCCGATTATTAATTTTGAAAGAACTATAGCACATAAAAGAGGAGAATATGCACTTCAGGGTCTGACAGATGTAGTTATTTTTAATTCAACACAAACTAAAACGAAAAAGACAACTGATGTTTCAAAAGCATTGGTCCACAACCTTTATCTAATTTTTAATAAACTAAAGAAAAAGTCCACCAAAGCATTTGATGTTGGTTGATGGCTTTAAAATGTTGGGATTTCTTAGTTTTAGTGCATTCAATGAATAGAAATAATATTTTTCAGTATCTGACCTGCTGCTCATCGATCAGGGATGAAAATAGAAAATTGGCAGATTCCAACTTCTGGACTATTGATTGGTGCATCTCTAGTTTTGTGCTTTGACTCATCCTTTCCAGAGACTGACTGTCTCTTTCATTGAAGCCAGTTTGTTAGAAATGCACCACTGAATCCTAAAGAAATTTTTGTTTATCTTTTGTAATAACAAAATAAATGATTGTAGCTTGTATATTTTGCTCCGAGTTTCATTGCTGGAGCTTGTTCAGGTTTCCTCACATTTGACTGAGTGTCCTCTCCCCTTGCCAGAAAGAGGCGGAAGACGATATGGATAGTTATCAGGTACCCTCCAAGTCTCCTCCTGCTGCTGTTCTCCACCCTGTAGTTCACTTTGCAGCATGAAGGACACCAATTGATCATATGTTTGTGAGGCAACAGCCTCTGTTGACTAAAAAACATGCTTTATTAAACAGCATTTGCACATGTGGATGATTTCGGATGCTGTAATTATCCATTGCACCAGCAGCTTGTTGACGTGAAAAGCAGCTCCACCCGCTGCTGAGCTGGCAGCCCCCGCTCCACCCAAGCATAGCAGCATGTCTGGCAGGATCTCATCCCTCGCTCACTTTTCCTTCCTGGTCAGGATATTCACACTAATGCTACATATTGCATGTCACCCCCGAATAGCTGAAGTTACAACCCTCACTTAAATGTAAGGACATTGCATGGCTGCATGATTTACTGCACATTGCATGGTGAAAGTGTGTTTATGTCAGAGGCGTTACTTGTTTGGTTTTAGGTCTATTGAGTAAGAAACATTTTGCATAGGGGAGCCTTCTGCTGTGTGGTTCTGTGACAATGCCAGACCCATGTGCCTTATAAACAGGTAGGACTGTGGGCAATAGTTGTAGCAGGGGAGTGTATGCAAATATGTGAGTTAGTAGATGTTTAAAAGGGGTTTCAGACATTTTTTAGGTATTTATACCTGTTCAACTTCAATGTAACTTCAATGTACTGTAGTAAGATTTTATGTGATAGAGCAACACAGTGTTAGATTTAAAAAGCAAAAGAAAATGATGTATGGTTTTCAAAAATATTTTATATAAATAAAAATCTGAAAAGTGCATCGTAGATTTGTATTGAGCCTGCTTTACTCTATTCCCCCTAAATTTGTAAATCTGTAAATCCATAACTTAACCGGTTTGTAATTTATCTCAGTATGAAAATAGCTGTTCTGTGAAGGCCTCAGAGGTTTCTTAAAGAACATTAGTGAATAAACAGCATTATGAAGACCAAGCAACACAGCAGAGAGGTCAGGGGGAAAGTTGGACTTTAAGGTAAGGTTAGAATTAGAAAGAGTGTGGCACAAATGCAAACCTGCTATGAAATGACCTTCCTTCTAAGCTAAAAGGCCAGGCAAGGAAAGCATGAGGAGATACAGATGCACATCCACAGCTTGTGAAATATGACTGTTGCAGCATCAACCTGCGGGGAGCCTGTCTTCAGCAGGGACAGGGAAGCCGGTCAGAGTTACTGAATGGGTGGAAGGAGCTTAATGCAGGACAATCCTGAAAATAGTCAGAGGCTCCTCCACTCCAGACTTGAAACTGGAGTGAAGATTCATCTTAGCTTTAGTGTCTTTGCTTAGGTAGAGACATACCCCACAAATTGTACATCACACTTATCAGACTTTTATTGGTGACAACAGTGTTGAAACCATTTATTTTTTTCTCCAAATCACTATTATGCACTACTTTGTGTAGGTGTGTCACATAAAATGCCAATAAAAGACATTAAGGTTTGTGGTTAAGTGACAAAGTGGGAAAATGATCAAGGGGTATGAAGACATTCGCAAGGCCCTGTAGTTAGTGCAGTACCAAATGCTTTTAATTCTGACACCTTAGTTTTAGAAAATATATTTCCTAATTTTCAGGGTTTTTTAAGAAACAGTGTGGGTGCTAACTCACATAGGTGAGACCTGTGAACACCCCCACGCAGCCAAGGTAACACTTGTCTGTTCCCTGCAGTAGATTATCAGCCCCATTTAGCCAGCTGGAATTGATTCTGGTCCTTGTCTGGTTGTAGGAGGAAGACCTAAACTGTGTTAGAGAGCGCTGGTCAGACGCCCTCATCAAACGCCGGGAGTATCTTGATGAACAAATCAAGAAAATTATCAACAAACACGGTTAGTTTGAAGACGTTAGTTTGGCACAGCTGAAGGAAGGCAATCAGTGCTGTTTTTATTAAAACTATCTTCTTGATTAAATTGTTTTTTTAGAAAAGTCGGAGGAGGACGTGGAGAGAGAAGCGCGGCTGGTGGAGCAGTGGGTTGGCCTGACCGAGGAGAGGAACGCAGTTCTGGTGCCTGCAGCTGGCAGTGGCATCCCTGGAGCTCCTGCAGACTGGTGAGAGAGATAAACACACACATACATACACAGTATTCACTTTAGATGTGCCCTTTTGACTTTTCTAACCATTAAATATATTAATCTGTATGTAGGACTCCACCTGCAGGCATGGAGGCTCACATCCCTGTCCTCTTCTTGGATTTAAATGGTGAGTAAGGCCAAACCTAAAGCTTTATTCACAGCTTCCTCTTTGGCTTTCCAAAATTCAAACCATCTTTTATGTTGCCAGCCGATAATCTGACAGTGAATGAGCAGCTGACCGGGCCACACACTGCTGGAGTTAACTCTATCCTGCCCAAAGAGCATGGCAGCCAGTTTTTCTATCTGCCGATCATCAGACACAACAATGAGGAGGTAAGCAATGATTGTACTGCCCTCTGGTGGCTTAAAGTTAGGAAATACAGAAAAAAGGTTTTCTGTAAAAAGCCCTCGGTGAATAGAGTTGAAAGTTTTTGAAACCGTTTATAGTGATGACGTTTTTGTTTTTTTTTTACATTTATTGACAAAAATCTGAATCCCAGCAAGAATCATGCAGTGATCTCTGATGTATTTATTATATGAAGCTGTCCCACAAGTATAACCACACCCAGAGGTGAACCCCGCATCCACCACTGTCATCCATGTTTCTGAATGAGCTGTTACCTCCCACTCACAGCTTCTGTCTGTTTGAACATCTCTGGAACTGCATGAATTGAAAACAAAGCTCCTGTAATCCACCAGATGTTGGCTGTGTGCTCCTGGGACTCGTCCATTCATGACTCTGTGCACCTTAACCGGGTCACGTCCCCCAACGAGCGCATCTACCTGATCATTAAAGCCACGGTGCAGCTAAGCCACCCGGCCTCCATGGAGCTGGTCCTCCGCAAGAGGATTGCTGTCAACATCTACAACAAACAAGTTAGTGCTGGAATGGGTCAGAGGTGAACACGGAGGCTTGCAGTCATGTTTGACACTTTTGGTTTGTTTCGTTCAGAGTTTCACGCAGAGTCTCAAGAGGAGGATGTCTCTAAAGAACATGCTGTACTCCTGTGGTGTAATCTATGAGATTGTTTCCAACATACCAAAGGTACAGCTCAGGGTCCACGCTTGCAGATTTATGAATTTAAAAAAAAAAGCATCCAGGTATATCAATATGTCATTAATATGAAGCTAAAATGAATCTTTATCATTATTTTCTCTTCTGTCCTTCCAGGCATCAGAGGAGCCAGAGGAGAGGGAGACCTTAGCCCTCATGGCTGCTCGAGGGGACAGCGAAGAAACTCAGGATGGAGAAACGTACATAGAGAAATACACCAGAGGGGTTCTGGAAGTGGAGAACATTTTGAGTTTGGAGAGGCTAAGACAGGTATCCGACTGACTGATTTATTCTCTAAAAAATAAGATGGCACAAATGGAGCCTAGTTCAGTTAATTATTATTATTATTATAACTAATAATCTTATAATGTAAACTACAGTTTGGACTGAACATCTGTCCAAGCAGCTGGATGCAGATGGCTGAACTAATAAATTGCTGTGCATCTAGTATGCATAGGAAACATGACAAGTGTCAAGGTAGGTCAAGTTTTGAAGAGGTTTCCAATCCAGTTGCCATCATACCGTCCCTTAGATTTGAAGTCATTTTAATCATATGCCAGAGAAAGTACCACACACACACCTGCTGCTGCACACTGTCGATCTGCTGGCTGAAAGAGTAATATTATCCTATTTCCTTGCTTACAAAAATCCCAGATGTAGCTATTTAGAAATGTATATAAAATAGTCCTTTTTATTCTACATTTTTGTGTAAATAGCGTGATATTTTCACTGAATTATTATATGATGAGACTCTCATACCACCCCATTGATAGTGTCTAGTTGGTAAGTCTCATATTACACTATTCAAACTGCTTTGGATTACTAAAACGTCTAAAAATGGCTTGGAAACTCCCTCACAAAAGATGGTCCTGGGAGAGTTTGTTTGTAATTAAGCAAAATAAATGCTCAAATGTCACATATATTCAGTTTTTATTTTCTTAAGATGTTATATTACAAACTACATCCAATGATTGTGGTTCTAACCCAGTTTTGTCTATTAAGTCTTATAAAATATAAGTGATTATGATCAAACCAAAATCCCCTTGATTGCCGTCATGCTTTTCCACTCGAGTCATACATTTGCTTACAGTAGCCTATGAGTAAATTATATGAAACCACTCCTTAGTCATCAGGTACAAAACGTCCTGATCACACGTCAATCTGTACCAAAACGTACAGATTGACGTGTGAGCAGTATGAAAAGTCCTTGTGGCAGAGAGCATCTTTATTTTTCGGCTAGAAAACGACTAAAGTCCAAAAGTATGAAATGGCAATGAAGCGAAATGACCAGCATTGTTCTGTTCTGCCTATCATCTTTCCTGCAAACACTGGAAGTAAACGGACAACTTTTTAGTGGCTGTTTCAGACGGCCCTTGTCTTTTATTTGCCCATAAAAATCAAGGTAAAAAACGTTACATCTTTTGCCCATAAATTCTGTCTAAATTTAACCAAAACAAAAATTCTGAGTGTCAGACTTTGTAGCCATATTTAGACATTAACAAATGTCTTTATCTAGGCATCTTTACACCTTTCGTCCATGTTTTCACATTTTCCAGACTTAAGGCAAAGTCGTCCTTTCTACATCTTTTCAAAAAGCTTTTGCTTGGGTGATTAAATTTTGTTAATTCACCTGAAACTACTGCTACCATAACTTTGCTGTTTTGCTACAGACAGATCTATCCTCGTATGTCTCTGCAGGCTGTGACTGTGAAGGAAGCACTTGCTGCTAAGGGAAGACATTTACGAAGGAGTGCAAGCACACCAAATGTACAGCATGTAATTAACGCAACCTTTTGCGACTGAACACATGCATATTATGGTTTGACCATAAAGTTACTAAAACGTTTTTCGTTTTTCCACAGTCTTCGTGCAGTAAAATTGACCTGACTGAGGATGAAGATGGCAAGACTCATCAGGCATGGTTTAACCTCCTCTAAAACACACTTTCTGTCATTTCATTATAAGATTTCCCTTTTTTGTATTATGTTGGTAAAGGTACACTCAAAAATAACACATTTATATAACGAGAACCTAAATAAAATGTTGCCTCGACTTATTGTTTATTGGAAAATAGATTCTTTGCTTGGCCTAAATGCTACAAATAATTTTGTATTAAACCTAAGGGAACACAATGTGTTCATATTTCTAAACCTCTGAGACTGTATATTGTTGTATAGGAGCTCTGCGATCATGTGGACACTAACTGCAACCCTCAAGATGGCTCCATTTGTACCACACCCATCAAAAACAATCAGAACCCAGATAAAGCCGGTAAAAGTCAGCTACACCAAACAGATCAGATTTTGACAATGTACAGAAAAATTATGCCTGGGCTCTCTCCAAATGTTCTCACACAGGATCGGGTACTGAGAGTTCCACCTTTTTCAGCGCCAGCCCCTTCAAGGTCCTTTCCCCTCAGCCGCCTAAATTCCTCAAGTCTTTGCTTCCTGTCAAAGAGGAGAACAAGGCGAAGAAAACCCTGGAGGCTCGGCCCCTGCTGGGACTGGAGGTAAAGAGGACTGAGTTTAGTCTGTTTTTTGTTTCTTCGAGGGTTTTTGTCTTATGTTTTTTACAGATTTGTTCCCTGTGCCATTTGATTCATTCTCAGCTCCATCTGTCCTTGCTTTGTCAGTCCTGACTTACATTTTACCATTTTCCCCATCAAATTCCATTTTCAAATTGGCCTAATAAAAGGTGAACAGAAAGAAAAGATCCCCCTCATTATTTGCAATGTTGCAAGGGCCAAAACATGACTTGAAACTAAAAATATTCTCTTAACTTGACAAAACCCTGCTGCCTTCATTTTTTTGTGTGATTTTGTTTGAGATCATTGCATTATGCAGTATATGGCTACTCTGACCAATTGAAATATCCATGTTTTATTTTGATTTTATTGGTAAAGTGTCCTAAAAGAGGTTTAGGTACTTAAAGTTAATTTGGAGTAAGGCATTTTGAAGGTCGTTCAAAGTTTTTATTTTGACTTTGCAGGGATATTCACTGATTTCCTACTAATTTAGTAAATTGTTCAAAGTGAAAGAGTTCCAGAGTCTAGGTTTCAGCCTTTTTTGATGCAGCCATCCAACGTTTAATAGAGCCTAAGTACCTGGACCACATCTGTATTTTAGAAACATCTTTGGGCTTAAAAGATATATAACTACATATCATCTGCATAGCAGTGATTTCCATAAACTTACTAAGAATTTGCTCAAATGGAAACAGGTACTATGGTACTAAGACAGAACTTTGTGGCACACCATAGACAAGAGCAGTGGAAAGGACCTTAATGTAGAAGCAGTCAGAGAAAAGGATTATTCAGACAATATGAAGAGAACTATTCCTAAACAGACCAGTAGACCTTGTACCTGACCATGACATCATATTGTGCAGTTTGTGTATAAAAATTAAAAAAGTTGTCGAGTTGAATGGCTGAATTCAGCTGACAAACTGAAAAAAAATTATCTTTGTGACAGGCTGCTATAAACAAACTGCCTAAAAATCTATTTTTCCAAAGGACCTTTGTTGTTTGCCGTGTAATGATGGGACACTTGCCCATCCTTTGAGTTTTGGGGCCTTTTAATTGATCTTAGTTAAGTGTCCTAATAAGCAAAAACCCATTTGTCTAAAATGGTAAAATGCTGGACTGAAAACCAGTGAAAAATCAGCAGAAGTCCAAGACAAACTTGAAAACCTATTAATTAGAAATATGAATTTATAGTTTTTTTTTTCAAGCAAAATACTACAAAGAAATGGATTAAGACTCATACTTATGGCATTTTTGCACCAAACTACATGTTTATTGCAGTAAAAATGTTGCATTCCTCTGATTTAGGGCACTCCAAGCAATGTTTTTGTGAAATGTTTAACTGCATGGCACTAACTGTAACCAGCCTGCCCAGCTCTGTGCATGCTGTGTGTGAGTGTGTGGTGTTTGTTCTGACCCATCTGCAGAGCATGCGCTCATTTGTGGACAGCCCTGCTCTGCTCCCCTCTCCCTGCTCCTGGCGCCGACCCAGGGCAGGCAGCGAGGGCCACTGCAAGCCTTCCACTCCCACCTCCAACCCCACCTCCACTGCCACCAGCAGGCAGCTCAGCCGCACACAGTCACTCACTGCTGTAAGTGCTACACATGCATACATACAGGTCGTAAACAGAAACTGCACTTCCTGACACATATTGGCTCATTAACTGCTAACTACAGTGGCATCACTGGCATAGTTTTTGCTTTGATTGACTTTGCTTGAAGAGCCTGAGCTGCTCCCTGAGCTGCTGCTACTACACACAAGTCATTTTGTGAGCTATGAGTCACAACAACAAGGAGCAGTTTTGGGTGGCTGACCAGAAAACATAATTTCCAGCTCTGAGAGCAAAGCAGGAGGCTATATGTGCAAAAAATATCAGATTGTTTATGGCTTACAATCATTCAAGTATTTGGCTTGCTTCTTTTTCAGAATTATCTTTTACAACTAGTGTTCTTGCATCCACCTTTAATGTTGCATATATTCTGTGCAATTTAACGGAAAAACAAACATCTGTTTGAGTCAGAGAAAGAGAGAAAAGAGAAAATCATGAGTACCTCCCATCAATTATAGTAAATCTGAGTAATCTGAGATAAGGGTAAGCTGTCCTAGAAGTATTTTCTAAACAACTGATGATTCAAAAGGGATACAAAAAGTAACCTCAGCATTCTGTACTATATACCATGGCATAGCAAAAGTAATTGTCAATTATTGGAGAAACTTTGGGATAACAGGGACATTATGAAAACAGCTTGTCTCTCCAAAATTGCTAAATAATCAGGCATAAATTAACACAAAAGAAGCTGCAGGGGTTTCCAAAACATACTGGTTTGGGTTCTACATGTAAAAATTAAATCCTGTGTTCTCCACAATAATCTCCATACATCTGATTAGGGTGAAGAGTTACAAAAGATAGACATTCCACAAGAACAGCCCAATATGGCCAGAATCTCTTAAAACCTTGTTTGTTGAAGACTGTCTTGATCTGATAAAACCTAACTTCAAATTTTGGCCACAATTACAAAAGATACATTTTGGAAAGCTTGCTAGAAAAAATAAAACCAGAAATCAAAATTTTAAAGGGTTCTTTGTTGCATAAAGATAGAACTTTAGCTCACTTTGAGTTTGGGAGCAATTCATAGACCTCAGTTAAGTGGCCCAATAAGCAATAACACATTTGCCTGACAGTGGGGCAAATACAGTCATAATTAATAAATTTGAATATTATTAAAAATTTCATTTATTTCAGTAACTGATTTTCACTTACACCTAATGGAAACATGACATTTAAGATTAGAATATTAATATATCAGACCAATAAAAAAACATTTTTCATTGAGAAATGTGCGCTTAATGAAAAGTAGGTTTAATACCTGGTTATTTTCAAAAGGCACTTTTAATCTGACAAACGAGCCTCATGTTCTAATTTATTAAATATAACTGTACATCATTGCACATACAAACATCAGCAGCATCTAGCTGTGGGGTTGAATGTTTTTCAGATCTATAATTTTTTTAAGCTGGATTAATTTATGAGGAGTTTTAAATACCAGTCGGTTGTGACCCTAAACCTTGAGGCGTATGCTAGTAAACTTCAAATGTAGAGCAGTTTTATTTTTCAGCATCACCGTTTTAAACCATTCACTTCCAATCGCTTGCGGTAGTCATGCAGCCAAGGTGGAGTATCCATCCTACCAATGCTGTTTGATGCATATTTTACACATACCAAGGATCTTCTTGGAACCACTTTGTTACCCATTGAAGTTATCTGTTTTTATGCCTGATTTTGCTAAATTGGCATACCAAATACTTAAATTTATATGCATTGCATTGTTTTTTAAAAGAATATTCTCTTCATAATTTAGCATCTGATTGAGAGCAAAACACATTTTTAGTATAATTGTAAGAGTTAAAGTATTGGAAAGGCTGAGCTAGAACCCAGAAAATGAAATCTGTTGGCTACTCTGGGGAGGACCTTTGTACAAGAGATTATTTTGTGTATTTCTTTCTCTAACACCCTGTTTTGTTTTTATGAATAATTGTACAGAATATGTCAGATTAAAGGTGAAACCAATGAAATAATTTACCTTGGATTCTACATTGTCTATCACAAAACCCTGGCATTTGACACTAAAGCAAACGTAAGGGATGGGGGATCAAAACCCACATCTTCAGGTTGAACACCTGACATGTTTCGATTCACATTCACCCTCTGTTGGCTTTGTATACAATTTTGAAATATATACTGAGGTATCCTGTATCACAGAGTTCATACATCATATTTATGTTTCATCATCACTGAGCATTTTCACTGACTCCATTCTCTTTAGAAACTGAATGAATCCATAGAATACAACACAAATTTAGCTAAATTCAACTTTTGTCTTGCTGCCTGTTTTTTGATCAGCACGACTCTGAAGAGGAAGACACGGATGTGTCTCTAAATCTAAATAGGGGCCCACTGGACCAAAGCAGCTTCCAGAGTTACATCCCAGAGGATTTTGCAAACTTTGAGATATACAACGCCACTCTGGAGAGCTTGGACGGGTTTCGCACTGACTCAAAGGGAAGCCGGTGTGGAGGTGGGAGCGGAGACAGGGAGGTGTCTCGCAGCCCCACAGCCAGCAGCTGCACCAGTGGCTACTTTTCCCACAGTGAATCCAACGCCACTCTGTCCGACGTGCCTTTCAGCACCAGTGAAAGTTCTGACCACCTGAGCTGTGCCTCCAGAGAGTTCCACGACCCTGCTGGACGAAGCTCTGCTCAGACCAAAAGTGTTTCAGCAGGGAGCAATGGAGACCAGCCTCTTTCAGCGCGTGGTGGTCCTGAACAGTTCATTCATCCATCCTCTCCTCCTGTCAGTATTCCTAACTGCACAGATAAGCAGCACACTGTCCCACTGCCACACAACTGTATTCTGAGTACCAGCCAGGAGTTCACAGACTTTAAAGGGGCTGATGACAGTATTAGAGAAGGGGATCTGGCCCATTTTACTGAGAAATGGGGGCAAAGTGGGTTGGAACTTTCTACAAACCACCAGAAGGAACCAGAACTTGTAAAGACATGTGACAATCAGCTCTCATCTGACCCTGAAAATGTAATATTCAGATGTCCTAATTATGAAAACCCTGTTAGCATAACTGTGTCTTGCTCCAACACAAAAGTACCTAGCACTTCCTTAAATGCCGCCATCTCTGCACCCGATAGAGGCCTGCTCCTGTCCTCATCCTCCAAAGATCCCTTTCCATCACTCCCACCTCCAGCATCGGCATCTGCAATCAAACCTTTACCAACAGCACAATCCTCTGGTCCAGCTCAAAGAGCGGGAGGAGAGCCCCCTATACAGGAGCCGGCACAGGGAGACCTGCCTCATGGTAGCCCCTGCCCCAGTCCGAACCCCAGCAGCGCCGAGCCCTCCGGGGACTCCAGTGGGGATGAGAGCAGCCCTGTAGCTCAGCTTCCTGACTGGATGGCACCTGGGGAACAGGTGTGGGTAGGGAAAAGAAGAGGAACAGTTTACTATGTAGGAGGAGTGGAGTTTGCAAAGGGGATCTGGATTGGTGTGAAGCTGGATTTGGCAGTGGGTAAGTAACATATTTCTGTTTGTGGAGCAAAGTGAATTTGTTTAAATTACTTGTAAACCTGTAGGTATTATTTGGTGCTTACTTTGTTTATTTTTGTTAAAACAGCGTGTCCCTACTGAACATAGACTATTTGGTTTTCAGAGGGACTAGAGAGACAGGTACTGGCTCAGCGGGTGTCGCCAGAATCAGAAAATGTTCAGCTAGACTGAGGACATACTTCTTAAAAGAAACAACAGGATTTTTTATGTACAGTTGCAGTCAGAGGTTTACATACGGTCTTTATTGGTAAATGCGGCTTCAAACGGGGACAGTGTCCTGTGTCCTATTTGTGCTGGCTCCAAGCCCAGCCCAATGCAGAGGGTTGCATCAGGAAGGGCATCAGGTGTAAAACGTTGTCACATCTGCCATGCCAGTCAAGAACATGATCTCCATACTGGACCGGTCGAGGCCCAGGTTAACAACGACCGCCAGTGGTGCTGGTGACCAACAGGGTACCGGTGGAGATTGGGTTACTGTTGGTCAGCAAAGAAGAAGAGGAGGAAGACGTGTCCATAGGCAGAGAAAGAAGTGGAGAGTTAAAGAGTTTGCTCACATGATGCAGAGGAGGAAGGTGGAAATATACTGTGTTCAAGAGACCAGGTGGAAAGGTAGCAAGAGTAGAAGCTTATGAGCAGGGTTCAAGCTGTTCTACCATGGTGTGGATGGGAGTTATCTTGATGGAGGAGATTGTCAGGATTGTTCTGAAGGTGAAAAGAATATCAGATAAGGTGATGAGTCTGAAGCTAGAAATTGAAGATGTCAGATTGTTAGTGGTTATGCCCTACGGGTAGGATGGAAGTTTGAGAAGAAGGAGAAATTCTGGAGCGGGTTAGATGAGGTGATGCAGAATATCCCCAGAGGTGAGAAAGCGGTGATTGGTGCAGATCTCAATGGACATGCTGGACCAAGGAACATAGGTGATGAGGAGGTGATGGGCAGGTTTGATGTCCAGAACAGAAATGCAGAAGGACAGATGGTGGTAGAGGATGGAAAAGTTCTGTATGGAATGGCTGTAGTGAAAACTTTCTTCCATAAGAGACAGGAACACAGTTTGACTTACAAGAGTAGAGGTGGGAGCACACAGGTGGATTACATCTTTCGTCGACGATGTGATCTGAATGAACTCAGTGACTTCAAGTGAGAGTGTTGCCAGACAGCATAGGATGGTGGTGCGTAGATTAACTCTGGTGGTGAGGATGTAGATTAACTCTGGTGGTAAGAATGGCATTGAAAAGGATAAAGACTGGAAAGGCAGTTGGTAATGATGATATACCTGTGGAGGTATGGAAAAGTTTAGGAGAGGCAGCAGTAGAGTTTTTGACTACTCTGTTCAATGAGAAGATGTCTGAATGGAGGAGAACAAGGAAGATGTGCAGAGTTGAGGCAACTTCAGAAGAATAAAGTTGACGAGTCATAAATTGAAGTTATACAAGTGGAAGCTAGACTAAGGCCAGATGTGAACATCTGAGAGCAGCAATATGGTTTTCCTGCCAAGGAAAAGTACTACAGATGCAATATTTGCTTTTAATGTTAATGGAGAAGTACAGAGAAAGTCAGAGGGAGCTGCACTGTGTTTTTGTAGATGAAGAGAAAGCATATGACAAGATGTGGAATTGCTAGAGGATGTCTGGAGTATGTTAGAGTGGTGCAGCACATGTATGAGAGCTGTAAGACAGTGGTGAGGTGTACTGTAGGTGTGACTGAGGAGTTCAAGGTGGAAGTGGGACTGCAACAAGGATCAGCTCTGAGCCCCCTCTTGTTTGCTGTGGTGACAAATATGGATATGGATTATGGTTATTCCAAAAGATATAAGCTTCATATTTAAATGGCAAACACCCTAGATGTACTCCACTTTTTTGTATAAAACATCTATTTTTTCATATTTTTTATCATGCAAATATAACCTATAGAGAGACTTAAAACAAATGTTTCTACTCATGTTCTAGTATGCTATGTATGTAGTATTAAAAAAGCAATTGTTTTCTGTTCAACTTTCTGACTCACAAACTGTATTTCAAATCTTTAAAGGCTCCCTTTAAAATTAGTAATCAGTTCGACGTTTCTCTAGGTAAGCACAATGGGACTGTCCAGGGCAGAGTGTACTTCCGCTGTCCCTCGGGCCACGGTGTGTTTGTGAAGCCATCTCGACTCACCAGAGGACAGCCCTCCATGGACACAGACGCCCAGACTTTCATCAAATAGGACCCAAAGAAGAACGTGCGCTCTGGGGAGCAGCAAGGACCCAGAAGTTGCCCCCTCGCCTTCTGCGTCTGACCCCGCAGACTGATTTCTGACCACTCATGCGCTCTGTTGGTGTGGATGCTTTGCTAAACGGCATATCTTACCTGTGCATTTAATGAAGTATTTTGTAGTTGCTGTTCAATGAAAAAACAAAATCACTATGCACATATCTGAGTTTTCTATATGCTCATATTTTTATAGAGGACTCAACTTTTTCTGGGAATATTATCCGCCTAAGTTTTCTTACATCGCTTCTGAAGAATATGTCATATTTTTGTATTACAAAACATGCCCCTCTCTGAGGCTCATAATGAAGTGATCTGGGATTTGAAGATTAAGAATGTACTACTGTTCATAAACTTTGATATTTACGTCAATATGTCACGTCAGGGCTAACCAAAGAACTACGGTTCCATATCTGCTGTTACGAGTGTTGTGTTATATTTTCTATTGTATCTATACATTGAGATCCTCACTATAAATTGACGTGTCCCAGTAAAGCTTAGTGCCATATCTGGAGGAGCAATGCCACGTAAAGTTAAAGCTGGAGGAATCTGCCAAACCTGGGAGCAGCTTTCAGAGTTTGCAGGTAGTAATTGTCCTGTTGATGTACTGTAGCACTGTGGAGGAAATATTTCCTGTTCGGCCTGAGACTGAATGAGGAAAGGTTGCACTGGAAAGGGATATACAAATGTATGTCTTATTCTGTTACTTGCAAAGACCCCTCTCACTACTCGGTGAGAAGTTTAATGAGTTATAAATCATATCTAAAGAGTATGGACCTGTGATCAGTATGTCAAATGCAGAATGTGATCCTTCCTTTCATGGAGGATTGAATAAATAATTCAGAAACAACCGTAGTTAAGGTAAGAAAATTAGTTTTCCTCTAAAGTTTCATTTTTATAAAAGTTATGACCTGTCCAGAAAAATAATCAAGCTGCAGTTTCACTTAAATAAAACAAACCCAAGACCTTACTTTAAAGAAGATTACAAAGCTGCTCTCCCTTATAAGGAGTTGTTAATGTAAATGTATTTGAACATAGTATTTACGCTATTGTACAGAATTGTATTTATAATGTATCTTGTTTTAATTGGTACACGGTGTTCTAGAATAGAACATTTAAAATACTTTCTGTGTGTTGTCTCTTCATTTTAATAGGCTGTTTGATCATAATGCTTCGTTATGTTTGGTTTTACACATTCAGAACGCACAGGCATCAAATAGGAATGGAACAATATTTGTATTTTAAGACCTTGTTCCCTGTGCCACTATTTACATGATGGATATACACTACAGACCAAAAGTTTGGACACACCTTCTCATTCAAAGAGTTGTCCTCATTTTCATGACTATGAATATTGTAGCTTCACACTGAAGGCATCAAAACTATGAATTAACACATGTGGAATTATATACTGAACAAAAAAGTGTGAAACAACTGAAAATATGTCATATTCTAGGTTCTTCAAAGTAGCCACCTTTTGCTTTGATTACTGCTCTGCACACTCTTGGCATTCTGTTGATGAGCTTCAAGAGGTAGTCACCTGAAATGGTTTTCACCTCACAGGTGTGCCCTGTCAGGTTTAATAAGTGGGATTTCAAGCCTTATAAATGGGGTTGGGACCATCACTTGTGTTGTGCAGGAGGTGGATACAGTACACAGCTGATAGTCTTACTGAATAGACTGTTAGAAATGTGTATTATGCCAAGAAAAAAGCAGCTATGTAAAGAAAAACGAGTGGCCATCATTACTTTAAGAAATGAAGGTCAGTCAGTCCGAACAATTGGAAAAACTTTGAAAGTGTCCCCAAGTCCAGTCGCAAAAACCATCAAGCGCTACAAAGAAACTGGCTCACATGAGGACCGCCCCAGGAAAGGAAGACCAAGAGTCACCTCTGCTGCAGATGATAAGTTCATCAGAGTCACCAGCTTCAGAAATTGCAGGTTAACAGCAGCTCAGATTAGAGAACAGGTCAATGCCACACAGAGTTCTAGCAGCAGACACATCTCTAGAACAACTGTTAAGAGGAGACTGTGTGAATCAGGCCTTCATGGTAAAATAGCTGCTAGGAAACCACTGCTGAGGACAGGCAACAAGCAGAAGAGACTTGTTTGGGCTAAAGAACACAAAGAATGGACATTAGACCAGTGGGAATCTGTGCTTTGGTCTGATGAGTCCAAGTTTGAGATCTTTGGTTCCAACCACCATGTCTTTGTGCGGCGCATGAAGCATGGAGGAAGAGGTGTGATGGTGTGGGGGTGCTTTGCTGGTGACACTGTTGGGGATTTATTTAAAATTGAAGGCATACTGAACCAGCATGGCTACCACAGCATCTTGCAGCAGCATGCTATTCCATCAGGTTTGCGTTTAGTTGGACCATCATTTATTTTTCAACAGGACAATGACCCCAAACACACCTCCAGGCTGTGTAAGGGCTATTTGACCGAGAAGGAGAGTGATGGGGCGCTGCGCCAGATGACCTGGCCTCCATAGTCACCGGACCTGAACCCAATAGAGATGGTTTGGGGTGAGCTGGACCACAGAGTGAAGGCAAAAGGGCCAACAAGTGCTAAGCATCTCTGGGAACTCCTTCAAGACTGTTGGAAAATCATTTCAGGTGACTACCTCTTGAAGCTCATCAACAGAATGCCAAGAGTGTGTGGAGCAGTAATCAAAGCAAAAGGTGGCTACTTTGAAGAACCTAGAATATAAGACATATTTTCAGTTGTTTTACACTTTTTTGTTCAGTATATAATTCCACATGTGTTAATTCATAGCTTTGATGCCTTCAGTGTGAAGCTGCAATATTCATAGTCATGAAAATAAAGAAAACTCTTTGAATGAGAAGGCGTGTCCAAACTTTTGGTCTGTAGTGTATGAATTTCTAAAAATAAGTTGCGCAAGTCGGGCTGCTTTTTAAGTTGCTGTTTTTTAATCAAAGTTCATGTCCATTTGTTCCTCATTCCACTGATGAACCAGCTGTTCATCAGTCTATCCATCTGTAGGTCCACCCTTACCCTTTATGTTGTCCATCCATAATTCCAGTCTACCATTTGTTCATTATTCCATCAGTTAATCTACAGGTCCTTCTCAAAATATTAGCATATTGTGATAAAGTTCATTATTTTCCATAATGTCATGATGAAAATTTAACATTCATATATTTTAGATTCATTGCACACTAACTGAAATATTTCAGGTCTTTTATTGTCTTAATACGGACGATTTTGGCATACAGCTCATGAAAACCCAAAATTCCTATCTCACAAAATTAGCATATCATTAAAAGGGTCTCTAAACGAGCTATGAACCTAATCATCTGAATCAACGAGTTAACTCTAAACATCTGCAAAAGATTCCTGAGGCCTTTAAAACTCCCAGCCTGGTTCATCACTCAAAACCCCAATCATGGGTAAGACTGCCGACCTGACTGCTGTCCAGAAGGCCACTATTGACACCCTCAAGCAAGAGGGTAAGACACAGAAAGAAACTTCTGAACGAATAGGCTGTTCCCAGAGTGCTGTATCAAGGCACCTCAGTGGGAAGTCTGTGGGAAGGAAAAAGTGTGGCAGAAAACGCTGCACAACGAGAAGAGTTGGAATCGGCCCTTCTCCACAATCTTCCTCAGATCCCTGAGGAAGATTGTGGAGAAGGGCCGATTCCAGACCTTGGGGGACCTGCGGAAGCAGTGGACTGAGTCTGGAGTAGAAACATCCAGAGCCACCGTGCACAGGCGTGTGCAGGAAATGGGCTACAGGTGCCGCATTCCCCAGGTCAAGCCACTTTTGAACCAGAAACAGCGGCAGAACGCCTGACCTGGGCTACAGAGAAGCAGCACTGGACTGTTGCTCAGTGGTCCAAAGTACTTTTGTCGGATGAAAGCAAATTCTGCATGTCATTCGGAAATCAAGGTGCCAGAGTCTGGAGGAAGACTGGGGAGAAGGAAATGCCAGAATGCCAGAAGTCCAGTGTCAAGTACCCACAGTCAGTGATGGTCTGGGGTACCGTGTCAGCTGCTGTTGTTGGTCCACTGTGTTTTATATCAAGGGCAGGGTCATTGCAGCTAGCTATCAGGAGATTTTAGAGCACTTCATGCTTCCATCTGCTGAAAAGCTTTATGGAGATGAAGATTTCATTTTTCAGCACGACCTGGCACCTGCTCACATTGCCAAAACCACTGGTAAATGGTTTACTGACCATGGTATCACTGTGCTCAATTGGCCTGCCAAATCTCCTGACCTGAACCCCATAGAGAATCTGTGGGATATTGTGAAGAGAACGTTGAGAGACTCAAGACCCAACACTCTGGATGAGCTAAAGGCCGCTATCGAAGCATCCTGGGCCTCCATAAGATCTCAGCAGTGCCACAGGCTGATTGCCTCCTGGCCACGCCGCATTGAAGCCGTCATTTCTGCCAAAGGATTCCCGACCAAGTATTGAGTGTATAACTGTACATGATTATTTGAAGGTTGACGTTTTTTGTATTAAAAACACTTTTCTTATATTGGTCGGATAAAATATGCTAATTTTGTGAGATAGGAATTTTGGGTTTTCATGAGCTGTATGCCAAAATCATCCGTATTAAGACAATAAAAGACCTGAAATATTTCAGTTAGTGTCCAATGAATCTAAAATATATGAATGTTAAATTTTCATCATGACATTATGGAAAATAATGAACTTTATCACAATATGCTAATATTTTGAGAAGGACCAGTATTTAATCCCATTTTATCTGCCATCCATCCATCCATCCATCCATCCATCCATCCATCCATCCATCCATCCATCCATCCATTCAAGGCAGCCCCAAAGCATAATGCTACTGCCTCCAGGCTTGATGGTAAGTGCTTGATGGTAAGTAAGTACAGTTTTTTGGGTCTCAACGCCCATCTTGACTATTCCAAACATATTTCTTGTCACTGTGGTCATTAGCTAAATGCTTGTCTCATCTGACTATAAAACTTCCTATGTGGATGGATGTAAAATTTTCTTAACTTTGAACATTGACTGATTTTTTTGTAACTTCCGGAGCCTGGGAGTGGGGGAGAAAACAGGAAGCATCTGATGGTTCTTTGGTTTTCTTTCAGATCTTGGCAGAGTAGTGACACATCTGAATAACTTGTAATGTACACGTATTTGAACTGATGATCTCCGAGTCTAACGTTGTTTAGAAATGGCTTCAAACCCCTTTCCCAGCTAGTGCAAATCTACAATTCTTCTTAAATGGTTCCCTTGGACTTTCCCCATTGTTCTGAATAGTGATTGATCAAGTGAGTGCTGTCAAAAAAAAACCTTTTGATGCTGGTGGCAAAAAGGAACTACCCAGTGCAGACAACTACAGGGGTTGGACAATGAAACTGAAACACCTGGTTTTAGACCACAATAATTTATTAGTATGGTGTAGGGCCTCTTTTTGCGGCCAATACAGCGTTGATTCGTCTTGGGAATCACATATACAAGTCCTGCACAGTGGTCAGAGGGATTTTAAGCCATTCTTCTTGCAGGATAGTGGCCAGGTCACTACGTGATGCTGGTGGAGGAAAACGTTTACTGACTCGCTCCTCCAAAACACCCCAAAGTGGCTCAATAATATTTAGATGTGGTGACTGTGCAGGCCATGGGAGATGTTCAACTTCACTTTCATGTTCATCAAACCAATCTTTCACCAGTCTTGATGTGTGTATTGGTGCATTGTCATCCTGATACACGGCATCTCCTTCAGGATACAACGTTTGAACCATTGGATGCACATGGTCCTCAAGAATGGTTCGGTAGTCCTTGGCAGTGACGCGCCCATCTAGCACAAGTATTGGGCCAAGGGAATGCCATGATATGGCAGCCCAAACCATCACTGATCCACCCCCATGCTTCACTCTGGGCATGCAACAGTCTGGGTGGTACGCTTCTTTGGGGCTTCTCTACACTGTAACTCTCCCGGATGTGGGGAAAACAGTAAAGGTGGACTCATCAGAGAACAATACATGTTTCACATTGTCCACAACCCAAGATTTGCGCTCCTTGCAACATTGAAACCGACGTTTGGCATTGGCATGAAGCATATGACTCTTCAAAACCAAATAGACAGTACTTTAAATAGCTTGTAAAATACCTTTCATACAACCTTTGTTCAGAATTTTTAATTAAAGAACAGTTAAAATTTTGAACAAGGTCACTGTTTTTAGGCTTAATAATTTTTTTTCAATGGGACATTACATTCTTAGAGAAAGTGACTTTAAAAGGATGAATAGGCATGTAGTTTGCAACCTATTGCCAATTACACTGTTAGTGTCGTTCTTTGTGGGAATGTTGGGCATAAAATGCATGAAAAGGCCTAGGAAAACATGCTGAAGGTAGCATTTTTTCATTTACCTTTATTTCTTAAAACATTGCTCTATTCGTTAGCATTTTTGGCCAAGTTATTCAAAGCCACATGTAGACCTCCTGATTTAAGTGAATGCATGTTCACAGCTCTATGTATAATTTACTATGAATTTTGAGTGAATTCTGCCATGTCCAAATAAATGTAATCTAAAATGGGAAAATGTACAATAATAAACCCAGATGCACACTTCACAAAAAATAAAGTAAGAGAAGGAAAATCCTTGACAAAGATTAAACCGAATAAAGAGCCCATGTCTCTGGCCTCTATTGAGTGTCCATGCCACTGTTGCAGCAGCTGTGCGACTGTAGGTAGCCTGAACTCTCTGAGCGGTGGTCTGCAGATATGGGTGGAGTTAAGTTTCTGTGTCACACGAGCTGACAACTGGGAGAGCTTCACAACAAACTAACAGGTGTCCTCCTCCTGGCTTCAGGTCCTCAGTTAGTCAGTCCGTCACAGCAACTCACCGATCAACCACACGCGTTTCCTTCCCTTTATTCTAACCTTTAAAAGACTCCAACCGGACACTTAAATCCACACATCATGCACTCGGCACAGAAAGACACTACCTTCACCAAAATCTTCGTGGGAGGCCTTCCTTATCACACCACTGACTCCAGCCTGAGAAAGTATTTCGAAGTGTTTGGAGACATCGAGGAGGCTGTTGTTATTACCGATCGGCAGACGGGGAAATCCAGAGGTTATGGATTTGTAAGTACGAACCTGCTGATGTAGCTGAAACGGCTTTTAAAACCTGGTGGCACTGATGCACAACAGGGTTCATTGGACTAACAGATACAGCGGTGATGGAAGAAAATCTTTTTTTTTTTTGCCATTTTACAATATTTTTCAACTTACTTTGAATTTGTCATGATTGGGAATTTATGAGGCAAAATCAAGGATATTTATTTGTTCGCTTTTTTGGCATAGTGTAGCTATACAAGAAAAAAATATCACGCTACCAATCCAAGGAATTCTTAAAAAACCTAACTAAACTAAATGAGAAAAAGAGGTAGTAAACTGCATAAAATAGTTTCTTGCCAAGCGTCTTTGAGCTGGATGTCAGGTTATGGCAGCATGAGGCTGTCGGAATTAGTTTGTTCTTAAATGGGTACTTATACTTTTTTATATATATTTTTTCCATTTCAGTTGTGTTCTGGTTTGTATCTATAATAGCTATATTTATTTTCTTGGCCAAACTCGAGAAATATGTAAAATAAAATAAAAATTGTGAGATTAGAATAGAGAGCTCAAAGCCGAAAGTTGCCGAAGGGTGGTGACGTCACGTCTGGAACGCCGAACTCGGCCATCAGTCCATGGCCCCGTGTCCACCAAAGATAACAGTTTTAAAAACAAAGTCTTCAGCTTGTAAGTAAGTTCAAAACGTCCGGATTTATCTGCTTATTTGTCCATTGAGGAGGAGGAACTCAGGAGAAATGTAGTCTGAGGGGCGTAGCTTGGATACCTTACAAACGTCACCCTATAGAGATAGGATATAAAGGTATTCTGTTGGGAGGCCGCTCCATCTGTTACTTAACCCAGTAAAGAATGACTGCTTGTTACAAAAACTGCAATTTTACAAACTAAAATTCTGATAGAATTCATGTAGAGATTGTAATTTCTGATCCTGTTCTGTACGTTTTACTCTGAAGGTTCACTTCAAGCTAATGCTGCTCAGTTAGTCATGATAAACAGTCAGACAGCAGCTGCAATCCAACATTTATTTGGCTCAGACACAGAGAAAAAAACGATGCACAAATAAATCAAATTGGGAACGCTAAGCAAGATTTTCAATGTTTTGTACCTTAAAACGACATATGAGAAGTTAAAACCGCTGTAAAAGAACATACCTGAAGAATATACCTGATAAACCTTATACAATAAGCAGCCACACAACATATTTCGGTTAAAAAGCTATATTTTTTTTAACAATCGAAATTCTGTGTAGAAAAGCTTTCTGACAGTGTGGATCCAGATGACACATCATCATCATGTACATATTGTTCTCTTCCTATTTTTAAGAGAAGAATAGCTACAATAGTTTTTCTTGCCTAAAAGTTCTTTTAAAATTACTTATTTGCTCTGAAAACTGTGGAGAGGGCAGTTATTCATGTTTATTAATTTTACAGATTTATATGTTGTCTGACTCAAAAATATGAATGTATTTCCTGTTGAAGGTGACCATGGCAGATCGGGCCTCAGCTGACCGAGCATGTAAAGACCCCAACCCCATTATAGATGGAAGGAAAGCCAATGTGAACCTAGCCTATCTGGGGGCCAAACCCAGGGTCATTCAACCAGGTAAAAAATTTAAATACACCAGCCCTTGTCAATCATTTTGTGGGACTGATGCAGAAGTTGGCAAGGGTTGCAAACATTGGATATATTTCAAAACAAGTTGTTCACTTTTTTGTAGTTTTGCTTCCTTTGAAATTTTAACCCAAGGTTTGACAAATCTTTACCTTAATTCTAGGTTTTGCATTTGGCGTGCCTCAGATCCATCCTGCGTTTATCCAAAGACCATATGGGTATGTTCAGCAATAAAACCTCTGTTTGTTGTACAAAATCTGTCTATATAACAGTGGAAAAACATGTTATGGTCAAATATCTGTTTTAAACATTCATTTATTGTTGCCTCCACTTTTTTTTCCACATGAATGAGGACATGAGAGTGTCTATGTGTGCTCCTTTGTTTGAGGGTTGACTGTGAAGGAAGTGCACATATGTCCCAGAGCCACTGCAGGACTTGACTCCATGCTGTCTTGTCTCTCTCTGATCTGACAGGCTCGGTAACGGTTAAAATAGCTGATGGGGGGACATGATGATTTGAAGGAATAGCTGAGTCTGCATTGGGCAGAGCGCTAAAGTGTTACCTGTATACTGTGACATACACAAACGAACCGCAATGGTGACTAGAAAAGTGCATGTAAAGTATTTGGTTGTTGTTTTTTTTTTATTTGTTCCAGTTTTTATATAGTACATAGATTGGTGTGTGCATTGTTTTCGGTATGATGTGGTGTTCAGCTTAACTGTGTGCCTATTTCTACTTGCAGTGGGGGGGAGTGGGACGTGCAGAAGGGGCAGATTTGATCAGATTTGATAGGGAGTTATAACTCTGCAATGGAGTGTTGATTCTTTTTTCCCTTTTAATTGATTGCGCTTTAGCCTGTGGTTTCTCTGATTTATTTATTTTTTCTTTCTCGGTTTCTAGTTAACATGACATGTTTTGTTGTGCAAGGGGCGGGCCGATGAACACTCACAGTGTGTTAATTTCAATTTTTCATCCCCTGCAACAAAACAAACACTGGCTTGCATGTGGAAGTTGATTTTCTGTTCACCTTACCCCATGATGCTGTGTTTTTATTTTATTAACCTAGTGCTTTAAATTTGTAGATTAAATCAAAGACACAACAAACTCGACTTTTTTCCTGTTACTGGATATTTTCAGTGATATGACAAACAAAAAATGTGATTAAACTTCAGATTAAACGCAAAAATTTAAATCTACATTGATTTTTCTGTAGAAATGAAATTAACAATGTTAAAACTTTCAGTCGGTGCTTTGACCATTTTTAGGCTGTAGATAACTTTAGCTTAGGCATGGGCCATTTGTTGGCATCAAGGTTTTATAAAGTCACGGTTTCAAAATTATTCAGTTTTTGGTTTTTTTATCATACAATTCCTACTGTTTTAAAGTACTTTTATTAAAATGCAAGAGAAAGTGTGAGGCTTTTCTCCTGTTTTATGGACCCAAGAGTAACTCCTCCCCCACCTGTTGCTGTTCACTCCTGGTAAGCTGGCTGAAAAAAAAGCTCCAACATTTTTTGGAAACGTGTCTGGTTATGAAAAGCGTGGCCTGTCATGATGTTGAAACTAAGGAGCGCCACCTATCACTCTTGCTAATGTAACATTTATTCATATCTCTGCATTAACACCAGATAACCCCGAGTCTCAGCCTTCCTGTCGTCACAATATCTTCTCAAATAAGTGATATGATTAAATTGGTTTTGCTGGCCTTTATTTTGCACTATCTACTACAGCTTTTGACTGCAAAGCTAAGACTTAATAACATTTAAAGCTCTGAAACAATGTGTCCACCTGAGTAAAAGTACTTTTTTTTTACAAAAGATTTGCAAAATGTATTAAAATGCATTTTAATTAGTCTTTACTTTTATTATCTCTTGTGACTTTGCTGCAGCCTAACACTCACCGCAGTGTACAGAAACATTTTGACATGTTTATACCTGGGGACAGACCATGATTCAAAAGCAAAGAAATGAAGGTATATGAAAATGAAGAGAACAACCATAGACCTATAAGGGTAAAACTGCATTTGGCAAGCAGTTAGGGACGTCTAAGCAGCAGACTGCAGGCTAGCTACCACAGCAGATTGCCTGACTATTTAGTCAGGGAACACAGTAAAAGCTTAAACTCAATAAAGAGTAAAAAAGATATATATAACATACAAATAAATGTTATAAACAACTGTAATATTCAGTATTTTATATTAATTTAGCAGCACTAGGAACATTGTTGTTTTTTTACTTCTATGTAAAAGCAATTCGATCCTGTTATCTGTTATATTAAATCTAGTTCATTCTACCAACTCATTTTAGCCCATGCCTGCTTTAGATATGATTAGACATTCATTATATACAACAAGAAAATGAAAAAGATGTCTGAATTGGACTTTAGGTTGGAGATGGAGATCTTAGCCACTTGGTTAGGCAGCAGCTGTTTGCCACAGTGATCTGCACGGCGTCTCAAATTCTCTTGGAAAATAGGAGTCAGTCAGCGGCACTGTTAATAATGTATGGCACAGACGGGGCCGCTCAGCTCCGGACAACAGGTGGGTCGAGCCATGTGCCCATGAAGACTTTGGGTTATGTGCTCGGGATTATCCATGTATCCTGGTGATTTTCAAAGCACCTTTATTTAGCTCCCAACTTGTGGGACAATGAAATGATCCTCTGCTTTCAAAAAACTTAGCCACAGAGGTATACGTTTTCATTTCAACGCATCATATTACAAAAACGTTATTTTTAACAGGGAATCAACACAGTTTTATTTTAAGTTTCTGTCTCTTCTGATGGAAATTTACAGAAGTACTACACATAGTCAGAAGAAGCATAACATCAGAGTGCCAATTATTTAAATCAGCAGCACTTCTTGGCTGTGATAATTAAAAATTAAGGAATGTAAATGAAACCGTAGAACAGTTGACCAGCACTCTGCCATGTGGAGTGAAGGATAAGATCAGCTTGTCCTTTCGAGATGACAAGGGGAGCAAAAATAGCGTGCTTCCAGCCTCCCTTGTCAGTCAAGTTGAGTTCTATATGTGGGGGGGCTGCATGTCTCTAAAAAAAGGGGAGGGGGGCACTTATCTGTGGACAGATATGTTTCACACCTGTTCCTCTGTGTATTTACTGAGGGTGACTTCACTCAAGTTTGAACTGGGGACAAGTTTACCCAGATACAAAGATTTCTGTTTGTCTGCATATAATGTGCTTTGCCAAAGTATTTTCTGGCTTTACAACCACAAACTTTGATGTATTATAATTTTCTTGTGATGGACCAACAGAAATCTGCTCAAAATTGTGAGGCGTAACAAAAAGGAATAAAAAAAAAAATTGGTTTCAAATATTTTTACAATTTAAAAATCTGAAGAGCGGGCGCGGCGCTGGTGGTGTAGGGGTTAAGCGCGCGACCACATATGGAGGCTATAGTCCTTGAAGTGGCCGTCCCGGGTTTAAGTCCCGGACCCGGCGACCTTTGCCGAATGTCTCTCCCTCTCTTTGCCCCTCCTTCCTGTCTACCTACTATCAAAAATAAAGGCCTTCTTAAAAAAAATCGGAAGAGTGGTGCCTCCTTTTCTCTAATATCTCTAAATAAAATCCAGTGATGAAGACCAAGGGACACACAGGATCAGGGATAGAGTTGTTGAAAGTTTAAAGCAGGGTAAGTTTGCAAAGCAAACCTACAAAGACATGGCGGTCAAACTAAACTGACAGGAGAGCGTTAATCAGAGAAACAACCAAGAGGTCCATGTTGGCTCATGTGAAGCTGCAGAGATCCATGGCTCAGGTGGAAGATTCTATTGACAGAACATCTATCAGTCCTGCCTTCCACAAATTTGACCTTTTATGCAGAAGAAAGCCACTGATGAGATAAAGCCATAAGAACTCTGGTTGAAAAAGAATGCTGTGTTCAAATGAAACCAAAAAGAGACTTTTTTGACTACATGCAAAAGGCAGTAGGTGTGGTGGTAAACTAACACTGCACAGCAGCCTGGACACACCATCCCCACAGTAAAACACGGTGGTGACAGCATCATGGTGTGGGAGTGCTTTTTCCAGCAGGGACAGGGAAGCTGGTCAGTTGATTCACCTTCCAACAGGACAACAACCCTAAATACTGGAATAGGTTGGATCAAAACATAGTGTGTTTAGAATTGATTCAGTCAAAGTCTCAACCTAGACCAATGGAGAATCTGTGGCAATACTTGAAAATGGATCTTCACACAGGTTCTCCATCTAATCTGACTGATCTTGGTCTATTTTGAAGAATAGTCACAAATTTATGAAACATTTTCAAAATGAATATGTATGATTTTCCTTGCATTTTAGAATTGTACACTTCTTTGTATAATTGTAATGATCTGAACATACAATCCAAATTAAAAACATTGAGGTTTGTGGTTGGCAAAACATGGAAAAGTTTAGGGGTGTGAATACTTCTGCAAGGCACTGGATCTTCATATATTGTTCTTCAGATGGAATACACTACTGTTACACAATTCTTTCTGTTTTGTTAAATAAATGCTTTTTTTTTTTTTTTTTAAATCTGCAGTATTTTTTCCTACGCAGTGTCCAGTCATTTCAGACACAGATATGTTCATGTTTTAGGACGTATTAACATGTGTGGGCATGCCAGTATGTGTGGTGTTGTGCCAGACTGTGGACAGAGAGAATAACGTCCACTTCTTGGACTGAGATTTTGTGGTGTTTTTGTGACAAGCTCGCATTTTGTCAAATATGTTTTTATTTCCCTGTGGTGCAGAGCTTGGTTGTGCCTTCTTTTAATGCCTCACCGTGTTTCAGATTCAGGTGCTTTTTATTTTTCAGAATTAAAAGCTGCACCCGTGTTACTTTGTGGTTTTGCTGCTTTTCTTTTTTAACTTTCATTTCTAGGTAGATTTTTATTTTTCAGTTGTTAATGAATGGATTTGCTGTGCTCTGAGGACTGGATTGACATATTTGGCACCTGCTTTTCAGTTTTCCAGAGTTTATTTTTTTTGTTTCAGCGTTTAGAAGATGACAGGCCGTGGCCCTTCTCTAAACCTGTGAACATTTCTGTCCAACAGGATCCCGGCCCACTACGTCTACCCTCAGGCCTTTGTCCAGCCCAGTGTGGTGATCCCTCATGTCCAACCCTCTGCTGCTACAGCAACAGCCGCCGCTGCTGCTGCAACTTCCCCATACCTTGACTATACTGGAGCGGCTTATGCCCAGTACTCTGCTGCTGCCACTGCTGCCGCCGCCGCTGCAGCCGCTGCTTACGATCAGTACCCCTATGCGGCCTCGCCAGCGCCCACGAGCTACATGACCACAGCCGGGTATGGATACACTGTCCAACAGCCGCTTGCTACTGCTGCAACACCTGGGGCTGCTGCGGCTGCTGCAGCCTTCAGCCAGTATCAGCCACAGCAGATCCAGTCAGATCGCATGCAGTAAAACCCCAAAGACCACCTTCCTGCCAGGGAAAAGGGGAGATTAACTCCTTCAGTGAAGACATTAAAGTCATGAGGTTATCCCTCCAATATTTTTTACTTTATACCAAAGAGCTTGAGGAAAATATGGAGACACATGAGGAATAACTGTATATTTTATTCAAGTGCGATCAGTATTGGATGTGTATGAATATTTAATATTTATTCAGCATTAAAATATTTCATGTGAAATGAACAAAATTTGCTTGATCTTATGTGAACTGTTGCTAAGTTGTATTTATAAAGTGCAGGGTCTTTTATATGAAACTCCCAAGTGCATATTATATCTCATGATTGGGTTATTTCTTCTAAGGTTTGACAACAACAAAAAAAACTTGGATATACTTGAGAACAGTGGTTTATATCATCATCCACCTCAGTATTTCATAGTTTCGGACCATTATTTTGTTTGGAAGGGCTGTGAACATTAAGACAGTAAGTAAGAGGTTTTTTGTTTTTTTAGGACTATTTTTTTAACTGCTTTTAGAGTGAAATACAGTATTTTCCTTTCAGTGGTTTGCTTTAAAATGTATTTCTTGATCGCACATGTGAAATATGACAACTGAAGCTGGTAAAAGCACTCATCTTTTCTTCCCTTTGCTTGAGCAAATGAGAAGAAAAAAAAATGCTGAATGTGACTCTTATATTTTGATAAAATGTTTTCACTGTGTGCCTTTTAAAATTATGCTATTTATATATTTATTCAGGAGCAGTAGAGCAATAAATGCTTTATTTAACACAAGTATAAGGCCTGCTGTTGAACATGTCCACATGTCCTGCTGCATTTCTCATGATCAATAGCACGTAATGGCTAAGTTAACATGGTCTGACTAAACGCTGTTCTGTACAGTGAATATGTGTGTGGACAGTAGCTATAAATTTAAAGCTTTTTTTTTGTTTTTTCCTCTAGTTTTAATGTTGTTTTTTCTAAGGTTTCAACTCTTAAACTTGTTGTTTTATACTTTACCTGTTTGATAAGGACAGTGCTTAAACTGCATGGACCTTTAACTTGTTAAAGTTTCTTGCATTTTATGTGTTCTGACATTAAAGGTTTTCAAATGCAGGCACATCGGCTGTTTACCTTGTAATGCATGATTCCAAATAATGTAATTTGGGTAATAAATTAATAAACGTTTAAAGCACAATGAATGTTTTTGCATAATTTGTTTCTATATTGAACAAATGCAGTGTTTAAGGCCATGGTAAAACAAAATGCACATTTCAGTTCAAAGTTGTATTTGTTTGAGAATAAGGCTGCAGAACAACCCTCTTTGCAGTGCCTCTTTATCCCTCCTATTATCCTCTTATCTGCAATTCCTTTTCATCCCAATCATTTTGCTCATTCCTCTTTATTATCACAAGTATCCCACCCATCCTCCTTATCTGTATTTATAACTTATTTTTATCTTGCTTATCCTCCTCATTCCTCTTCACTGCCTCTTCTTCACATTCATCTTCCTCAATCCTCATTACAATATTTTTAATTCAATTGATGTTCCTCAGAGATAGTAATGACCCACAGTTATCCCACTCATCCACCTCATGGCTCTTCACAACCCCTGCATCTCACTAATTGTCTTCATCTCTATTTAAGACCTATCTTAATCCCTTTGATCATCTTCACCCAACTTTTCAATCCACTTTTCCCACTCATTCTCCAATCTCTGCTTATGACCCTTTTTATCCCACTCATCCTCTTTAGAACTCTTTATGAACCATTCCTAACACAGATTTAACTCTTTTCAGTTCAGTTTTTATTAACTCTACGCCAGTTCCCAAACGACGATACTCTAGAGTGTAATTGTGTCCAATGTAGAACCAATATCATCCTGTCAGTCTTTTCTGTTACACTCATATTAAATTTTACAAGAACAAATGAATGCATTATATCAGGCACCATCACCCCTAGCAGTGTTATTTGGATCCATCCTTTGTTCTGATTTTGATTTTTTTCTATTTGTGGGATCTCAGGTTGGCCAGGTTATTTGTCTACTGAGACAGAACTCCCACTCTGTCTTTTTCTTTGCAGTGCCGAAGAAAGAGACTAACCAGATAGCGCTCACCCTTGTGGTCCATTTATATCCTCCTCATTCTCTGATCAACATTTATTTAACACAAACTGAGTCCGAACCAATGTTTTAAAAACTGCACCCAGTTAGAACCAACTTTAGCTTCAACAACTTTATCCTCATCTTCTGTATGGCCTTTTTTCACTCTCATATTTTCGTGGTGTCGTTTTGATGACCTCTTTTGTAACATTTTAAGGTTTGCAGGACAGAATGTTTTATTCATCGTTATGCATGTTCATTCTTTTCATTTTAAATTATTATGTTTTAGAACTGTATCTCTGCTTTGGGCTGTAACTGAATAAATAAAGGATTTGTTGTTTAATTGTAAGGGTTTTTCTCTAAAGCATGTGTAGCATTCTTTTTGTAATAAGATATGGTTTTTATTTGTTATATAAGTATTCTTACAGATCTCCACATTGTAAATCATATATGGACATTCAATGAGTTATATTAAATGCAAAATGACTTGTGGTTCTTAAGGTTCTTAACTTCAGCAATATTGCAGTCAATTTGGATATTTTGGTCCTTACACAGTATTTGATTTCCAGTTTAACTTATCATCATTAATGACTCCTAAAAACATTGTTTTCTGGACTATGTTAATTTCCACCATATTGTAATGTTTTCAGTGTTTATAAAATGAATTTCTAAATAGAATGCTTCTTGTTTTTCAAAGGTAAATGAGTAATTGATCAGCCATTATTTAAATAACTCTAGTTTACACATCAGCAGATTTGTCACCAAAGATCAACCATTTATATTCAATAGAAAAAAAAATGAACCAAGTAATTAACTCTATGGTACCCCACCTCACACATTTAGCAACCCAGAATCCTTTTTACAACATATTTTTTTGCCTATCAAGTTATTTTTTCTAGTATTTTGAAGCATTGGCCAACAATGAAATTGGTCTGTGATTTGGGAATCCACTTTATTTCCAAAGTTCGTTTTTGTGGATCTAATGTAATATTCTAATTTTCAAAAAATTTTTGATTTTTTTTCTTATGTGTGAGCCATAATCATCAAAATCACATGCATTCATTGGTGTATCTCACTTTCGATTCCACTGAACCATTTGAGGCGGAGCTAAAACCACTTGAACACACCAACAGACCATGCTACGTTCAAGTCAAGTAGAAATAATCGTAACTACCTAATTTCCTTATCTTAAAAACATGTAAAAAAAAAAAGCGTTTGCTTCATTTTGTAAATGCAGACAAAAAAGTCAAAGAATATGCCAACAAGCTATTGGGTAATAATTTGAATTTGCCAAAAATACAGAGAAATATGAGCTCATCTACTACAAATGGATTCTAATTCCTAAAAAATCCAAAATGTAGGTAATGAGTAGCTAATTTTTTAATACGTTACATTTTAAGTGACTTAGCCATTGTCCCACTAATGTGGCTAGTTCTAAGAGCTAATGCTCTTAAACTGTTGATGTGCTGGTAATAATTCCCATATTTCCTATCTTTTTCATTTAACTTTAATGCAACAGCTGTTCACATGAGAAGCGGAAGTTTCATATCGCCAGTCTACGGTTTTCTGTCAGATTTCTAAAAAGTTAGGCAATTTGCGAAACAAGTCATCTGACAGTGTGAAGGCCGTTTTTATTCTCTTCAATGTAAGTACTCTTTTACTAATCTCACTTTTTGTTTTCCTTGTGGAAACCGCTGGTATAACAGTAAAACCAAATGTGAGCATCAACTAAAAGTATTTTTGTATTAGTTTCAGTCAGTTGAACTTTAATTGCCTGGCTTTTTAAATATGTAAAAGTCGTATCTTGACATGAGAGTGAAAAAAAATAAAATATTTTGCCTAATATGTAAACCTCGCGATACTCTGTCACACTCATGGATGTTTAAAACACCGTAACAGTGTGGACTTATTGGTATTAAAGTTGTGTCTAAAATTGTGTGTAAAATCGTGCTTAAACTGCTGTTAAGCTTTAAAACAGATATAGTTGTTGTGTTGCAAAGTGCAGACCACATGTTCAACTGCTCGGAATGGTTTCAATTTCTGATTTTGCCATTTGCAGGTGTTGTGTCTATTCAATGTCTTTCCCCACTAGCTGCGCGTATACACAGTGTTTTACGGCCTCGTTTTAACTATATGGTGAATTCTATTCAAGTACAATGATGACCTGTTTAGAAATTATATCAAAATTAAACGAAATCATTTTTATTCATTAAATTCCTAAAAAGGCCTTTCTTAACATTTCATAACATCCTTGACCTTTTCCAGACAGGGGCTCCTCCAGAACGTTTTGAAATGGGGGGCCTGATGGTGACCACTTATTATTTTGGAGTGGTGCACTAAAATTTAAAAGCTATAACAGAACCATAACTTTTATTTATTTTCCCCATGCGCACTCATACTCATAAACTTACACAAATATTCAGTTGCCCACTTACATTATATAACAACTATATACTTTATATACTAATCCCTTTGGTTTTGCTCATTTGTTTGTATAATTCTCACTTATATGTCTTTTATGTCCAAACTGTGTTGCTAACATTGTTAAAAAAATATTATCCAAACATGCTGCTGTATTCATTTTCTTTATTAGCTAATCATGTAGATACTGTTTGAGTTAGATTCAGTCATTCAATAAAACTAATATACAACAATAATGCGGTTTTAAAATGGCCAAGGATGTTGTTTAAGAGGTATTGAATAGAAGTGTGGTGAAATTTGCTAATAACAGAATTTTGATTAGTTTTATAGTGATTTCAATACTGGTGATGTAGTGTACGAGGTGTAGTTGAATGCACCATGAGGGTATCTTTCCTGGCCGTAAAACTCTTGTAGGAACGCAGGGGTGTCATGACAAGACGCAACCGGTAGGGGAAACGCATCGAACGGTAGAACTCAATAGTGCGCATCACCGGAAGTGATGGCTTTCACGTGACCTCGCTGACGTTAGTTCTCTTTTTTTTTTGTGGGTTCTTCAGCCCATCATCGTCGTCCTCATTATCGACCTGCCATAACATTATTTTCTTTTTTCTCCGTTAAATTATTTTGCCTCCAGTTTTCCAACGCTCTTGTCATACTCTCCTCCCGATATAAGGGCAGGGATGACCACCGAGAAGGCCGATTACACTCCCGTGGAGGTGGGTTCCTCTCAGCCTCTTGGCCCCGGCAATCCTAATTTTCCTGCCGTGTTTGGCGTCAACGTACCAGGCCCCGAGGTGCCCGGCGGCGGCGTCCTTGCACCTGGTGGCCTACCTTACCCTCCTCCACCGGTCGCCTTCGCGCCGGTCATCCCCGGAATCTACGGGGCAGCACTGAAACCACAAGATGGAAGCTCAGGCTATGTCAACCCCATTTACCAGGGTTATCCAGAAAATGCCCCACCGTATTCCCCACCTGCCCCAGGCTTTGTTGACACCTACAGTGGTGAGTGCGCCTACACCTGTCATTACATTGTCGTGGTAGAATCCATACATCAGTTTGATTATTATTATTATTTGTAATTTTAGGTAATCCTTACCACAGCGAGGAGGCTCCTCCAGCCTTCAGTGAGAATCAAGACTTTGATTTTGGGTTGGACAACAAGAGCATAAGAAGGGCCTTTATTAGGAAGGTAAGTACAAGTAAATCACAAAACTTAAAACAGTCTTTTAAGAACAGTTCTTAACCAATCACTCTCCTCCAAAAACTGGATGTTCCTGGATAACTTAAAAAAAAAAGATTGACACAGCAGTGTAAAATGGGTATGGGCTGGTTGCTGGTATCAAGGTATACATACCAAGGCTAAAAACCTGTTTCAAAACTGCCCTAATTTTTCATCGAACAATTCCTTTTGATGTGATGTGAAAGAAAGTATAAAATGCACCTCTCCCACATGTTGCTGTATCCTGACGCCTTTGCTTAAAAGAAAGATATATTCAGCTGTTTGGAAAGACAGACGTTGGCAATCATTGTGTAGAAATGAATGAAGAGGATCAGTCTTATTAATGTATCTCCAGTTGGGAAGCGGCAAGCAGCCTGTCTGTTTAAGAGCCGACTGCGGGATCACTTCCTGAGCAGATAGCTCAACGTATTAAGCAACCTATACTAGCACATTATATCTGTGTTACTTTATAAAGAGAAGTTGGCAAAGCCGTGTAACATTTTGTGAAATAAGAAAGTTCACTACAAAAATTACACTAATTTAGGCAAATATTGCTTCAAGGGCTGCTGGATATTGTGAAAATATGCAGTTGTGGCGTCATCTTGGAATACTGCAATGACAATATCGATTGCAATTATGTCTTATTCTGCTAGCTCTCGCTCCTCCTCCCCCATCATCATAATGTTCCTGTTATCCTCCGAAAGCTTTGGCATCTCAGTCAGATCCAGGGTGCAGAAAGTCCACCCTTTTGCCAAATATATTATTGGGATACATGGCTCTTGAAATATAACAGCCTGTCAAATATTACATCCAAGCAGTCCTTTGCAATATTGTAATGATGATTCCAATCTTTTATATTTTGCAGCTCTAATATATTCTCTTTTTTTGGGGGGGTTTTATCTGCAGGTATACTTGGTGTTAACTGCCCAGCTCATGGTGACGTTTGCGTTTGTGGCCATTTTCACCTTTGTGAAAGAAGTGAAGGTTTTTGTCCTGCGAAACACCTGGACGTACTTCTTGTCCTACGCCGTGTTCTTCGTGTCAATCTGTGTGATCAGCTGCTGCGGAAACGTCCGCCGGAGACACCCCTGGAATCTGGTGGCACTAGTAAGACAGACTGATTTTTGCAACTGGAAACACATGAGGCAGAGGTGGTTTCATCACAGGAAGTTGAGTGGTGTTTTATGTTGATTTTTGGACTGCTTCTGGGAAAAAAGTACAGATTGCAGTTTGAGTTGGTGTTTTCATAAAAAGACCAGTATGGGCTTAATGTAATTAAACCACATATGAAGCTGTGTTTCTGTTCTACTCCTTAAATATGTTTAAATAATGTTTTTAATGGGTGGATCAGTGCTGATGTACAGTATTTGTCTGGTTTCCAGTCTGTCCTGACTCTCAGCATGTCCTACATGGTGGGTACCATCGCCAGTTTCCACAAAACAGAGTCTGTGATCATGGCAGTGGGAATCACTGCAGTCGTGTGTTTCACAGTGGTCATTTTCTCCATGCAGGTTCGTATCCCTCAGCTTCCCCACATTTCAGTCCAGTTTTTTGACTTCACAGAGGAATGGCTGTAATATAATTGCTAATCTTGTTTCTGGCCCACAGACCAAGTACGACTTTACTTCCTGCTACGGCGTGCTTTTTGTCTGTTTTCTGGTCCTAATCTTCTTCAGCATCCTCTGCATCTTCCTTCAAAACATCATCCTGCAGATTGTCTATGCTGGGCTGGGAGCTCTACTCTTCACTGCAGTAAGTCCTTTGTTTTCTCACATATAAGAAAGAGACATCTGATTCACTATTTGAAGGCTGTTTGTGGCTACTGACTAGCCAACCTAAAACTAAAACCC
The DNA here is from genome assembly GCF_021462225.1 of Girardinichthys multiradiatus. Taxonomy (NCBI): domain Eukaryota; kingdom Metazoa; phylum Chordata; class Actinopteri; order Cyprinodontiformes; family Goodeidae; genus Girardinichthys; species Girardinichthys multiradiatus. The sequence continues at coordinate 3,883,717 of NC_061796.1, forward strand.
TCAAAGAAATCTGTGCAAACTTTTTTTCTATTAATGTTGTGGTGGTAAAAAGTAGGTTTTGAAGGCACAGGGTTCTTTCAATTCAATTCAATTCAATTCAAAAATACTTTATTAATCCCAAAGGGAAATTAAATGTTGTTATAGCTCATATTATGAAGGTTTCCTCAAAGAGCTGTTGTAGATGCTGATGGCTGTGGGCAGGAAGGATCTCCTGTAGCGCTCCGTCTTACAGCAGATCTGAAGAAGCCTCTGACTGAAGACACTCTGTTGTTGTAGGACAGTCTCATGAAGAGGATGCTCAGGGTTCTCCATAATGTTCTTCATTTTATGAAGAATCCTTCTTTGCACAATGATCTCCAGAGGAGTCCCCAGAACAGTTCTAGTTGAGAACAAAAATTATTAATTACATTTTTTTTTTTTGATAACTTTAATTTTATCTTTTCAGTTTAGCATACAAACAAAAGATATAGACAGAAATAGAATATCCTCAGAACAAACAAAAGACGATGGAAAAAGAAACCCTAACTCAAAATCCACAGATGATTGACAACTAAAAGACACATTTGGAGTATTGATCAAATGGTGTCAAATTGGAATTAATTTAACTTTCTTAATTATGGTAAAACCATTAAGTAAGGGACAATTCAACCCTTGTTTCAAAAATGTGTCATTTAAAAGTGTCACTTCCCTGTTTGGCAAAGCAGGAAATGAGATAAGACTTGGCATAAGTGTCAGTATCCTTAATGGAAGCGTTTACCTTTTTAATCAGTCGTGTGATTATTATATTTCATAATAATACGCTTGTCTTTAGTATGACACTGTTTGCTACTATTTGCCTGTCAATTTGATGTTGATACTGAGGGGCAAATAAAGGATAAATCTATACTAAAATGGATCTGGTGCATACAAATGTGTTCAACAGCAGCCCTGTACAATTTCTTTCTTTCTGCTAATTTTGCTGAATATTTCCTATAGTGATCAACTATGGCAGCAGGGTAGGTTGCTATGGGTTCCTACTTTTTCTGCTATAAATGTCAGCTTCAATTTGGCTCCACCATAACCTGAGTTCTCATTAGCCACATTAGCCTCCAGTGCCTTTACAGCTAAATGGAGGAGTGCTGGAGGGCGGCAGACTGCTTTGTTTAATAGCTTCACTATTTAGTAGCCAACTCCGCCGTCAGATGATTAACGTTTACGAAGCGTTGCGTGGTTTAGAACTGCACACCTCGACGGGGGAGTTTAGGCCGACAGAACACCGTTTCCTGTCCTGGTTTATAGAGAAAGCACCTCAGAACGACTCTTTGATGTTTGGCTCGTCGGTGAAAGAGGGTTGCATGTTTTCTTGGGGGTTTTTTCTGGATGTTCTCGCCATGTTAGCAGAGTTTCAAACTTCCAGCATCAGCTACTTGTTTTGGTCAAATGATGCTACAGGGAGGAGAGGGGTTGAGAGGTTCTGTTATTGCAGCATTGTGAAATCTGTAAGGTGTTGGGTTCAAACCCTCTTATTACCTCAGAAGGTTTCTACATGAACTTTCAAACTCTGTGGTTGCAACTTCTGTCTGGTGTAGTCTAGTTTTCATCACAAATTTTGCAACAAAAAAATCCCATATTTTTACTTGTTGTTTCTCTTTGCTTATGTTTACATTTCTCTTCACGGTTTTTGCCTAAAAATAGTGTCTATCTCCCTCATTCATTGGGCGAGAAGTGGGGAGGAAGCCGGAGTACCTGCAGAGAACCCACACATGCACGTGGAGACCATGCAAACTAGATGCAGAAAGACCCTAGGATGGGATTTGAATCCAGGACCTTCTTAAAATGTCTTAAAGTGAACTTACAGAAACCCTCTGTATTTATTTAAAGGGATAGTTCAGATTTTCTGTTAAAAAGTTGTAAACGCTTAATATACTGACAGTAGATAATCTCCTGGTGTTTTGAGTTAGGATAAAATCCAGATTAATTGCATCTGGAGGCTAAAGCCAGCCTCTAGTCCTAGAGTATTCAAAACCAGACAACTTGTTGTCAGTCCTTTTCAAAGGTTCTAAAGGTTATTTACAGAGAAAATAAGGGTTGGAGGCAGTGGAAATGTCAAAGCACATTCCCTGAACTGTCTGAGAGGGTCCCTGTTTAATATTTAGGTGACTTCTGTAGGCAGTTGGTTGCACTGGATTTCATACAGACTGTTGAATACATAAGCATGCGAAACACGCCATGTATCATTTTCCTTCCACCAGAATTATGCACTCTTTGTTGGTCTATCGTAGAGCTGTTCAATCTATTACAAGGCAACAATTGTTGAATGCAATGTAGAATCACAATCATTAGAGCGTTCAGAAGCAATATCTGGTGCTTTATTGTGTTTCAGGTCTCATGCCGTCATGCTCTCCATGCCAATAATATATTTGGTGAATTGAGAGGACTTTTATTACCTTTGGCACAAACACCTGATATAGGTTTTACTGACAGAGATAATAAGGCTCACTGAGAGTGATGGTGAAAAAGAGAAGCAAGGGTTAATGACAACCCCTATCATCATTGCAATATAAAGTATCACAATTACCTTTTTTCCTGAATATTGTGAAGCCTAATCGGTTGCATAAAACTACATTAAAATGCACTGACATTTGTGGTTGTAAAATGACAAAATGTGATTGAGTAGAAGGGGTGTCTTTGTTTCAGTTAACTGCCAATAATAAAATGACAGTAGGTTAAGATCTGGAATGTACTGAGGAACTTTCAACTTATATTACAGATTTGATGAGATTAATGCATGAAGATCTTAATTAATAGCGATTAAATTTTGACACATTTAGACACTACATTGACGTGCTTGACCTGTGTTGAACCTCCTCGTGCCTTTCAGTTCTTGGCGGTGGACACCCAGCTACTGCTTGGCAACAAGGAGCTCGCTCTGAGCCCAGAGGAATACGTCTTTGCCGCTCTCAACCTGTACACGGACATCATCAACATCTTCCTCTACATTCTTGCTATTGTCGGAAGAGCCAGAGGTTGAGCGGAGGGAATCTCAGACAGAACATTATTTGGAATTTGCATAAAGAAGCGAGTTTTCCTAATCAAAGCTTTCGACTTTCTTTCTAGTGTGTATTTACCATATGGTTAAAGGCTGCTTTTGGTTCATCCTCTATAAATGCTTCTCTTTAATTGATACTGTCAGTAGCTGTTTTGTTGATAACTGCAGATCTCTTTGTATAACCTGTTTATATTGAAATCATATTTTTATGTTTATGAGGCTCTATCTCACGCTGTAGAAAATAACCAACAGTGGAAAGATCTGACAGAACAGTCCCAGCTGCAGAGCATTTAATGAGGCTTCCACACAGCTACATAAGGAGTTTTAACAGATCAGTGTTTTTGATGCAGAGTTTTCTGCTGGTATGACTGTATGATAATGTCTGAGATTACTTCTTCACCAACCAAAGACCATAAATAATAATTTGCAGGTTCAAGAGTGATGTTTTTCAAAAGCTGTCAGCAGGAATGAGGACTAAAAAATGGCATTTGGGGAAAATCATTAGAGCCGAGTCTCTGGGACAACAGGAAAAAGTAAAACCCCTGCTAAAAACTTTTTTAGTGACTACCAAGAGTGACTACAAAGTGGTCGTTGTGATATATTTCTTCTGTTTTTCCAAAGTACTGTTTTAAATGTTACAGTGTTTTCTCTATGATGCTCTTATGTCTTAAGTACTTTTGTAAACCTGCCTGTTCTTTGTATGGAATAAAATTCAAAAAATGCATTCTATCAGAGTATGTAATTATGTTTTGATTCAATTTTATTCCTTGACAATTCAGCTGGCATCTGGGCAGTTTGTTGTGTTTGTGGTTCGACTCTGTATCCAAAAGCCTCGGGATGAACCTGGAACAATTTCCAGCAGCCTTGCAGGTCAAAAATGATCAACTGATGCATGAAAATGATCATCTGCAGACTATGGTGAGGTTGCTTCAGGAAAACAGTGATCTGAAAGCCAGGCTGCAAGGCACCACTGACGACTCAGTGGCTGGTTTGACAGGTAAGGTGTTCCTCTCCTGTTAGGTGGCAGCCTTGGCTTGGTTTAGTTGCCGTGTGGTTTACTCAATATAATGATAATTCAATTTAACCACTGCATTCATTTATTTGTGTTTATTACTAAAGAGTTTTGGAGGACCCTTTATACCTGTATAGATGTCATGATCTACAACTCTAAAGGCAAATAAAAATTATAAAATAGATTGACAGCAGCAATAAAATGATGCCCAAGCATGACCCTGTTTAAAAACCTATTGCCATTTTCTTTATTTGTCTTCCCAAATGTCTTTTTTCAGATCGTTTATGAAAAATTGAAGGAAGTGGTTAAATCATATTTGTAGCTAGACCACACTGATCCGTCTCTGCCATGCTATGACAGATTTTATGTACCATCACCAGGAATTAAACCCTCAGGCCTGTGGCAAAACAACTTTGATGAGCGACAGTTCAAGAGAAATCTGCAGCAGACCAGATCCAAACCGGAGCACAGAACATCATCTCCAGTCAACTTCAAGTCTTTCCTTCAAAGTTCGGTGCTCAAAGATACTGAAGAAGCAGCAGAGCTTCAGAAAAGCCAGGCTGATGTTCCTCCTCCTGTCATAGGTCTCACATTCACAGTGATTTTAAGAAGAATTAGATGTGTTTGTGCATTTTGTTTCAGGGATTTATTCATTTTCAGGTTCAACAAGGCTGTTTGGGGAGATTGCCTATCAGTTGGATAGGAGGATTCTGTCCTATGTGTTCCAGGCTCATCAAAGGTTGTATGGGTTCACACTCCTTAATATACCAGAGAAGATCATTGAGGTAAGAACTTTCTCAGTGGGAAACCTGTGGGTATCAATTCAAAATATGCTTGGAAGGGATTTGCTTAGCTCATGTACAGCTAAGAGTGGAAATTCAAGGTTTTATTTGGCTCAAGAACTTCCTCATTTTACTACATTTTGAACACAGACTAGAAAATGCCCCATTAAAAGACCAGGCAAGAAGTACTAAATCTTCCTGCCTCTCTTGCAGGTGAGCACACACCCTCTGACAGGGAAGGTGGATGAAGGCTATCAGCTCCACCTCACTAAGAGGTATACAGACCTCATGGAGGAGCTCAGCCAATTCGAGTACAAAGCAGCTCTCCACCCTCCTTTCTGTGAATTTATTATCAATACATATGGGATCTTGAAGGAGAGGCCGAGTAAACACAGCAGCCAAGGGACTGAATACAACAATCCAGATTTTTTGATGAAGCTCATAGAAAACATCGCTCCAAGAAGACTGCAGAAAGACCTGTTGCTGGTGCTCTCTTGTCTCTGCTACATGGCAGTTAAGGACAAGAAGCCCCTCCTTGCATGGTAGTCATCAACACAACCTTGGAGAACTTAAACCTTCCTGAAATAAATAAGATGTGGGAAATATTGTATTGGTGTATTTCAGTTTGCAGAATAAATACATTTGCCATCCTACAAGCAGATTAGCTTGTAAAGTTGCACACATGCATGGACAGACATAAAATACTAAAGAGTTTCTTATGAAATGCACTGCAGAAGGGGAGGGTGTTTTTGGGGAATCTTATGTGATATTTCAACACAAAACGGTGGAGGATTGTAATGTGAAAGGAAAATGACTTTTAAAAAGATTTAATAAATTCAAATCTGAAAAGTGCAGCATGCAAAAAAAATGACAATGGCTACATAACAGAATGAGACCAACACTTGTCTTTAGGAATTATTTAGGACATTGGTGTTTTTTATGTTGGCATATACAGGGGTTGGACAATGAAACTGAAACACCTGGTTTTAGACCACAATAATTTATTAGTATGGTGTAGGGCCTCCTTTTGTGGCCAATACAGCGTCAATTCATCTTGGGAATGACATATACAAGTCCTGCACAGTGGTCAGAGGGATTTTAAGCCATTCTTCTTGCAGGATAGTGACCAGGTCACTACGTGATACTGGTGGAGGAAAACGTTTCCTGACTCGCTCCTCCAAAACACCCCAAAGTGGCTCAATAATATTTAGATCTGGTGACTGTGCAGGCCATGGGAGATGTTCAACTTCACTTTCATGTTCATCAAACCAATCTTTCACCAGTCTTGCTGTGTGTATTGGTGCATTGTCATCCTGATACACGGCACCGCCTTCAGGATACAATGTTTGAACCATTGGATGCACATGGTCCTCAAGAATGGTTCGGTAGTCCTTGGCAGTGACGCGCCCATCTAGCACAATTCAATTAAAAAATACTTTATTAATCCCAAAGGGAAATTAAATGTTGTTGTAGCTCATTATGAAGGTTTCTTCAAAGAGCCGTTGTAGATGCTGATGGCTGTGGGCAGGAAGGATCTCCTGTACCGTCTTGCAGATCTGAAGAAGCCTCTGACTGAAGACACTGTTGTTGTAGAACAGTCTCATGAAGAGGATGCTCAGGGTCCTCCATAATGTTCTTCATTTTATGAAGAATCCGTCTTTCCACAATGATCAAGTATTGGGCCAAGGGAATGCCATGATATGGCAGCCCAAACCATCACTGATCCACCCCCATGCTTCACTCTGGGCATGCAACAGTCTGGGTGGTACGCTTCTTTGGGGCTTCTCCACACCGTGGGGAAAACAGTAAAGGTGGACTCATCAGAGAACAATACATGTTTCACATTGTCCACAGCCCAAGATTTGCGCTCCTTGCACCATTGAAACCGACGTTTGGCATTGGCATGAGTGACCAAAGGTTTGGCTATAGCAGCCCGGCCATGTATATTGACCCTGTGGAGCTCCCGACGGACAGTTCTGGTGGAAACAGGAGAGTTGAGGTGCACATTTAATTCTGTCGTGATTTGGGCAGCCGTGGTTTTATGTTTTTTGGATACAATCCGGGTTAGCACCCAAACATCCCTTTCAGACAGCTTCCTCTTGCGTCCACAGTTAATCCTGTTGGATGTGGTTCGTCCTTCATGGTGGTATGCTGACATTACCCTGGATACCGTGGCTCTTGATACATCACAAAGACTTGCTGTCTTGGTCACAGATGCGCCAGCAAGACGTGCACCAACAATTTGTCCTCTTTTGAACTCTGGTATGTAACCCATAATGTTGTGTGCATTTCAATATTTTGAGCAAAACTGTGCTCTTACCCTGCTGATTGAACCTTCACACTCTGCCACAGGGTGCCAGAGGATGCCACAAGGTGCCACTGGATGCCACAGAGTGCCAGGGGATGCCAGAGAGACAAGACTGATAGGTCATTCTCCATGTATTGTTCGAAGCTCTAACCTGTTACTCAGTTGTTAGCTGCAGACAATGATGCAGTTATTGGTTGTTTCTTAACCAACTGTCAGGATCTGTGCTTTGTCTGTTTGTTTGGTGCCTTTACTGTGCTTACCCCCTAGATGGCGTGGAACCTGGAGGAGAGGTGACAGGTGTTCATCATTCCCTTGATTACCTACTGAGGAGTATATTAGGAGGAGGCTGCCAGCAACTCCCTGCCAGAGTGTTGTCCCTTAGTTGTACAGCTCAAGCCACATTACCTTGTCTTGTTCTTGCCTTGAACTTTTAGTAATTTGAATTTTGTTACCTTGCAGGATTACCAGAACCTGACCTTACCTTGTCGTGTGGAACTCTGCCTGGATTAACAACTTCTGGAAGGAAGCTATCCAGCTCCATGAGCAAAAACTGTAACCACTCGTTACTTCATTGGACCTCACCATTTGGCAGCCTCCTGAATTCTTCGCTCTTTGGATTACCACTCAAGAACCCTGTCCACCCTCCACCTTCCACTGCACCAACTTCTGAAAACCCTGGACCGTCTTATCATTCTGGCACACCATTATCCACCATCATCTACCTCACGGGTAAACAACTATTTGGTCTCTCTGCTCCTCCACCCTGTGCCGGATCATTCCATCTTCCCAGTAAGGCTGAATTATTATTCTTTAGTTTTTGACCCTGAGTATTCCCTGCTTACCATCCTGTTTATTTTACAGTTGGTTTCCCGGTTCCAGTTTCCCTGCCCACGTCATTACACTATAAATAAACTCTTCACCGAAAAACTTTGTCTGCTGAATTGCTTTCTGCATGTGGGTCAGATCCGTTAACACCAATATGACAGAACACTCTGGCCAACCAGACCCAGCAGAAGCATTCAGGAGAACTTTATCTGAACAACACCACCAAATCATAACACATGATTCTTCCTTCCGTTCTCTGTTTGAACAGCAGAAACAGACCAATCAGTAGATTGAACAACTAGCCTCCTTGTTACAGCACACCTTGAGTAATTTCTCCACCCCGGCAGTAGAGGGCGCTTCAGCCTCTCCTGTTTCCCAGCAACTATCGTATTGTCACTTCCCCGAATCCTGAAAAATTAGATAACAGAATGAGAGAAATAAAAAGATCCCGATTAGAACGGAGTGCAGTTAGGACTCATTTCTCTAGCTCTACACCTGAAACTATTCGCTCCACTTCTGCCTCACAGAATTCTGGGGCTGAACCCATGCAGATTGGGTGAACTCAGCTTTCCCCAGAGGAAAGACTGAGACGCTGCCAATCAAATCAGTGTTTTTACAGTAGGCTTTACCATATCTCAGGACCAGAAAGAAAAGTTATGGTGGACTATATTAATGAGTCTCTGACAGGATTAATTCGCCCCTCTTCATCCCCACTTGGAGCTGGATTTTTCTTTGTGGGGAAAAAAGATGGCTCTCTACGCCCTTGTATCAACTATAGGGGGTTAAACCAAATTACAGTCAAAAACAAATATCCACTTCCTCTTCTGTCCTCGGCTTTTGAACCAGTTCACGGTTCAACCATTTTTTCTAAGTTAGATCTCCGTAACGCCTACTATTTAGTTAGGATCCGCCAGGGGGATGAGTGAAAGACCGCTTTCAAAACCCCGTTGGGCAATTTTGAATATCTGGTTATGCCGTTTGGATTAAGCAATGCACCTGCAGTTTTTCAGTCTTTCATCAATGACGTTCTTAGGGACTTTTTGAACATTTTTGTATTTGTCTACCTGGATGACATCTTGATCTACTCTAAAGACATTAAAGATCACACCCGTCACGTCCGTCTAGTTCTACAAAGACTTTTGGAAAATAGTTTGTTTATAAAGGCCGAGAAATGTGAATTCCACAAGACTTCAATTACATTTTTGGGTTACATCCTGGAGGGTGGACAGGTCCGCTCGGATCCTGAGAAGATCAAGGCCGTGCTGGAGTGGCCTGTTCCAGACTCTCGCAAGCAGCTACAACGGTTCCTTGGATTTGCAAACTTTTATCGGCGATTCATTAAGAGCTTTAGTTTAATCGCCGTACCACTCACTGCCTTGACCTCCACAAACATTGTGTTTTCCTGGACACCCGAAGCTGACAAGGCTTTTCAGACATTAAAAGAAAGGTTTTCTCAAACTCCCATTCTTGTGCATCCCAATTCTTCCAGACAGTTTAATTTGGAGGTAGACGCCTCAGATACAGGTGTTGGGGCCGTACTATCTCAGCAGTCAGTTACAGATGGAAAACTCCACCCATGCGTTTTGGTTTTTTTTCCCGTCGTCTCAATAACGAAAGGAATTATGACGTGGGGGACAGGGAGCTGCTAGCTATTAAGCTAGCTCTCGAAGAGTGGAGACATTGGCTGGAGGGAGCTAAGCACCCTATTTTAGTATGGACTGATCACAAAAATCTGGCCTACTTGCAAATGGCCAAGAGACTGAACACCCGCCAATCACGTTGGTCATTGTTTTTCTCTCATTTTGATCTCTCCATTTCTTACACACCAGGCTCCAAGAACGTCAAGCCGGATGCTCTTTCCCGGCCGTCCCATTGGACCTTTGGAGCTTTAGTTTGGGAGGTAGAGGACCTCATTGATAATGCCCAACAAAACGAATTGGACCCTGGGACTGGTCCTCCCAACAGGAAGTATGTACCTATCTCTGTTAGGTTTAGGCTCATCTGCTGGTTTCACACCGCCAAATTCTCAGGACACCCAGGGGTTAGCAGAACCATAACACTCATTTCTCTTCATAAAGATGTTACTGAGTATGTACAGGCTTGTTCGGTATGTGCCAGACAAAAATCGAGCAACCAGCCTCCCTATGGTTTACTTCAGCCTCTCAGTACACCCAAACGCCCTTGGTCTCACATCGCTCTGGATTTTGTTACAGGTTTACCCATATCAAAAGGGAATACAGTCATTCTCACCATTGTTGACCGTTTTTCTAAGTCCTGCCATCTGGTACCTTTAACAAAAGCTCCCATCTGCTTTTCGCACTGCCCAGCTGTTGGTTCAGCTTGTTTTTCGCCTTCATGTGATACCTCAGGACATTTTGTCAGACCGTGGTCCTCAATTTATCTCTCGTGTTTGGAAACAGTTTTGTTTGGTTCTCGGAGCCAAAGTTTCCCTGACTTCTGGTTATCATCCCCAATCTAATGGACAGACTGAATGCATGAACCAACAGATAGAGTCCATTCTCAGATGCATGACCACAACTGAACCACTTGACTGGTGTGTTTTTCCTTCCCTGGGTGCAATTAATTCACAAATCTCATCTGCAACAGGCCTCTCACCCTTTGAGATTTCCCTGGGTTATCAACCTCCTTTGTTTCCCACTGATGAAAAAGACATTGGTGTAGCATCCGTTCGGCACCACATACACCGTTGTAAACGGATCTGGGGAGATGCAACCAGAGCTCTCCTTCGTACAGCAGACCAGAACAAGAAGTACGCTGACTGCAGATGGCGGCCTGCGCCTACGTACCAGCCTGGCCAAAAGGTTGTCCTCCCGAGACATTCCATTGAAGGCTATGTCCAAAAAATTGTCTCCTCGTTTCATTGGCCCTTACACTATTGACTCAGTCATCAGCCCCTCTGCTCTACGTCTGCGTCTGCCTTCCAGTTTACGTATTCATCCTGTTTTTCATGTCTCACAAGTCAAACCTTTCATTTCCAGCACTTCTTTGGTCTCTCTGCTCCTCCACCCTCTGCCGGATCATTCCATCTTCCCAGTAAGGCTGAATTATTATTCTTTAGTTTTTGACCCTGAGTATTCCCTGCTTACCATCCTGTTTATTTTGTAGTTGGTTTCCCGGTTCCAGTTTCCCTGCCCACATCACTACACTGTAAATAAACTCTTCACCGAAAACTTTGTCTCCTGAATTGCTTTCTGCATGTGGGTCAAATCCGTTAAAACCAATATGACACCAACATTCTAAACCTAAATTCAAAGTCACTTCTATTTTTAATAGAAAAATATTGACAGACATACTTTTTGATCTCTTTAGCTCAATAGTCCATAGCTATGTGTCATTCTGCTTAGTTTGTCTTTGGCACTTGAATTACTTCTTCTCCATTTGTGTTCATGCTTTATGATTTGTTTTAGATCAGTTCGCGAAATACAACATAACCCTATATTTCATGAAAGGATTAATTAACAGTAAGATACAAACTTATGGTAGTATCATTTTCTGTATGTCATTTTTGGTCTAGGCTACAAAAACATGCTGCAGTTAATAATGTACTAAGAACACATGATGCACCCTAGACAACGGCCCCCATGCCAGTGTGTAGAGTGTCTGTAAATTAGGGTGTGCGAGCGCAACTGCAAAATATAGAAACAGATAAAATATGTTTTTTGACTGACAGAATAAAGTGCATTTATTCAGCAAATGAGTTAATGTTTTATTTCTGGATATGCTGGTGGGATCAATTTGAAATGGTTGCCAGATATGTGTTTGAATGCTGAATCCTGTTTAAAGTTTCAGTGAAAAGCTTACTATGCGGTATGATGCTTGTTTACACAAAGGAGGTAAGAAATAGTTGTAATAGACACAAAATGTAACATACACTGCTCAAAAAAATAAAGGGAACACTCAAATAACACATCTTAGAGCTGAATGAATGAAATATTCCCATTTAATACTTTGTTCTGTACAAAGTTGAATGTGCTGACAACAAAATCACACAAAAATCATCAATGGAAATCAAATTTATTAACCAGTGGAGGCCTGGATTTGGAGTCACACACAAAATTAAAGTAGAAAAACACACTACAGGCTGATCCAACTTTGATGTAATGTCCTTAAAACAAGTCAAAATGAGGCTCAGTATTGTGTGTGGCCTCCACGTGCCTGTATGACCTCCCTACAACGCCTGGACATGCTCCTGATGAGATGGTGGATGGTCTCCTGAGGGATCTCCTCCCAGACCTGGACTAAAGCATCCACCAACTCCTGGACAGTCTGTGGTGCAACGTGACGTTGGTGGATGGAGCGAGACATGATGTCCCAGATGTGCTCAATGGAATTCAGGTGTGGGGAACGGGCGGGCCAGTCCATAGCTTCAATGTCTTCATCTTGCAGGAACTGCTGACACACTCCAGCCACATGAGGTCTAGCATTATCCTGCATTAGGAGAAACCCAGGGCCAACCGCACCAGCATATGGTCTCACAAGGGGTCTGAGGATCTCATCTCGGTACCTAATGGCAGTCAGGCTACCTCTAGCGAGCACATGGAGGGCCGTGCAGCCCTCCAAAGAAATGCCACCCCACACCATTACTGACCCACTGCCAAACTGGTCATACTGAAGGATGTTGCAGGCAGCAGATTGCTCTCCACGGTGTCTCCAGACTCTGTCACATCTGTCATGTGCTCAGTGTGAACCTGCTTTCATCTGTGAAGAGCACAGGGTGCCAGTGGCGAATTTGCCAATCCTGGTGTTCTCTGGCAAATGCCAAGCGTCCTGCATGGTGTTGGGCTGTGAGCACAACCCCCATTTGTGGACGTCGGGCCCTCATACCATCCTCATGGAGTCGGTTTCTAACTGTTTGTGCAGACACATGTACATTTGTGGCCTGCTGGAGGTCATTTTGCAGTGCTCCTCCTCTTCCTCCTTGCACAAAGGTGGAGGTAGCGGTCCTGCTGCTGGGTTGTTGCCCTCCTACGGCCTCCTCCACGTCTCCTGGTGTACTGGCCTGTCTCCTGGTAGCACCTCCAGGCTCTAGACACTACACTGATAGACACAGAAAACCATATTGCCACACCTCGCATTGATGTGCCATCCTGGACGAGCTGCACTACCTGGCACCCTGTGGCATCCTCTGGCACCCTGTGGCATCCTGTGGCATCCTCTGGCACCCTGTGGCATCATCTGGCACCCTGTGGCATCCCCTGGCATTCTGTGGCATCCTCTGGCACCCTGTGGCATCCTGTGGCATCCTCTGGCAGCCCCTGGCATCATCTGGCACCCTGTGGCATCCCCTGGCATTCTGTGGCATCCTCTGGCACCCTGTGGCACCCTCTGGCAGCCCCTGGCATCATCTGGCACCCTGTGGCATCCCCTGGCATTCTGTGGCATCCTCTGGCACCCTGTGGCATCCTGTGGCATCCTCTGGCAGCCCCTGGCATCATCTGGCACCCTGTGGCATCCCCTGGCATTCTGTGGCATCCTCTGGCACCCTGTGGCATCCTGTGGCATCCTCTGGCAGCCCCTGGCATCATCTGGCACCCTGTGGCATCCCCTGGCATTCTGTGGCATCCTCTGGCACCCTCTGGCATCCTGTGGCATCCTCTGGCACCCTCTGGCATCCTGTGGCATCCTCTGGCAGCCCCTGGCATCCTCTGGCACCCTGTGGCATCCTCTGGCATTCTGTGGCATCCTCTGGCACCCTGTGGCATCCTGTGGCATCCTCTGGCAGCCCCTGGCATCATCTGGCACCCTGTGGCATCCCCTGGCATTCTGTGGCATCCTCTGGCACCCTGTGGCATCCTGTGGCACCCTCTGGCAGCCCCTGGCATCATCTGGCACCCTGTGGCATCCCCTGGCATTCTGTGGCATCCTCTGGCAGCCCCTGGCATCCTCTGGCAGCCCCTGGCATTCTGTGGCGTCTTGTGGCATCCTCGTGGCAGCCTTATGGCCTGGGACATCCAGCGTGTTTTTAAGCATTTATTTATAATTTTCTGTGAGTGATAATTCAGAATAGCCGCTCGTGCTCTATAATAAACCGGCTGTTTGTGCAATAAATCTTCGTCATCCTTTCAACACGTCACACATATACATAGTGCTATTTATTTTCCATGTCAAGTAAATACAATCACCTTATGTTATGGGTCTAAAGCTGTTTATTAAATTATAATCAATAATGAAATCATTATTTAAAGGTAACAGGCTATAACAACAATGACATCCCGTTTGCCGACAATCAGCATTGGCATCACTTCCGGTGGCAGCTCCACAGACACTATTAACAATAATGACAACAAATTGGCCGATAATCAGCATCAGCTTCCATAAAAACAGCGGCAACCTCCGTGGCAAGCATTTACGGCCGGTCTGGCATCCTCGCGGAATCCCCTGCCACCCTGCGGCAGGCTGTGGCAGTTCCGGTGGCAGCTCCACAACTACTAAAAACTAAGAAGGTAAATCTTTGTCTTGAAAGAAAGCAGAAATATATAAAATTACCACAGAGGTGTCAGAATGAAGATTTGTGTGACTGTGTTCGAGGAAATTCTGCTTCAAAACAGTAAAAAGTTCAATTTTTTAAATTTCTGCCTTAAAAAACCTAACTTGTGTAAGTGGAGTGTTAACTTTGAATGATTTGAAAGAAAGTACATATCATATATGAATTATGAGACTAATATATGATGAGCAACTGTGCAAATTAGATGCTAAAAAAGTGAACCTGAGCAGTTTTAGAGATGTTTTTATACAGGTTAATCACCAAATGCTGCACAAAGAGAGAAATCAGAAACAAATAGAAACCATATTTTATAAATAGATACAGGACAAAAAACAAAAATGTGATTGGCAACAGCGATGGGGGCGTGGCCTGAAATCAGCCGGGACAGGAAGGGTTTACGTTTCAAAGTGCTGCTTTGCTGGGTCGAGTTTTCTGATTTCACCTCGAAGCCTACATGTTTGTAGAGGGCACGCAAAAACAGATATGATGACATAGGTACACAAGACATGTTTTTAAATGAATGGCTCCATCACACGGACTGCAGAGTTTGTCTTGTTCAGGTAAGACCAAGCTAGCCGCAGTATCCATAGAGACAGGTGCGTTATAAACCGTGTGTAAAGCATGTTAATTCATTAACCCTGCGTTATAATCTAGGTCCGACGTTGTTATTTTTCAGCGCTTTGATTTGTGAATTCGTGTTTTAAGTGAAACGGTTCAGTGGAAGATCAGCTAAAGAAAAATGTCCGTCCAGTCTTGAACGCTTTACGCGTGAATTATCATTTAAATTTTACATCAAAATGTGGCAGAGCAAGTTTGCAAAAGTATCTGTTTAACTCTGTCTCACCCAGCAGCTGTAGATGGTGGATTTCATGTGTAAATACAAACAAGGGTGTGGTGCTCAGGTCAAATAAACGACACTATGCAGAATATGCCTGAACTGATAACCCATGTTTATATTCAGTGCTGCTTTTGAAGGCGATCATCACTATTTTATACAGTTTTATAACCATGAGTCATTGCATAAGCTTGCTTGGAGGGAGTGTGGTGGTAAAAAATATTCAGAAATATTCTGTTGGTCACTTTACAGCCACATGTGTCACTGTAGTTTATTAAGATTTTATGTAATAAAGTAGCATAAAGAAGTGCACATGCAGACTTGCCTTTTTCTTTAAGGCAAGGCAAGGTAATTCTCAAAGTAGAGTTGCATCTTTGTATTTTCCACTGCATGCACGGGCATGCAGTCAAAGAACCAGTCATTCCTAGCAACTCCAGTGCAGATGTTGGAGCTGTGGGCAGGAAAAAGCACACAATAACAGCCTTTTTTCTGTTTTAGAGTCGAGTGGAGCTCTGGGGATAGAGATTTACCTGTGGAAGAAGGCCAGAAGCAGATATCTGGATGCTGTTCAACCTTGTTTTTGTTTAGAGACAGCGGAGAGCCATGGCTCTGAGGGCGTCTCCTTTTCCTTATAAGTTTGTTTCCGGTATCCACGCCATAGGATGGACATTAATTGTGCCATGCTTCTGGTATCTTGATCGTGTTATTGCTGTATGCAAGTCGACTACAAAGGAGAGAAGTGAGCGACAGGAACAAGAATGTTACCTTCACCCCCTCAAGGTCTTCTTCGGCTCTATTTCCTTCTTCCTTTTTTTCCTCCTCTCAGCCCCCTTGGCTTTCCTGGGATTTCTGCTCTGGGCGCCGCTTCAGGCCTGCCGCAGGCCGTTTTCCTACCACAGAGTGGGACCGACCTCAGCAGAGAAAGAGACAAACAGAGGCTTTGAGCAAACGGGAAAGGCATCGTTTACCTTTGCCTCAGCCAATCTGTGTCTCCTACCGGACGGACTGGCTCGCTTCAACAACCTGGGCCACACCCAGCACAGGGCGCATGAGATTGGCCAACGTATCGCAGAGAGTGTCGGGCGACCCCATGTGATAATCACAGTGGAATCTCCCAGCAGCTGTGGCCCTTCTGACAGCATCATCCCCAGACCATGCTCAGATACAGATGGAGGCATGGAGGGACAGTCTCAACCTCCAGGAGGTCATTATTCAGAACCAACCGAAAGCTCTGTATCCTCTGATGATGCAGAGGAACCGCTGACTGAGCCATCCTCTTCCAAACCGAATTATAATGAGAACTCCAACAAACAGGGGCAGTCAGATCATGGGAGTCCAAGTGTTTTTCTCCCAAAGCGTCCTCGTCTGCTGGATGAGGAACCCTGGGAAGTGTCGTCCTTCTTTCCAGCCAATATCGATATACTGTGTCTGCAAGAGGTTTTTGATAAGAGAGCTGCCAAAAAGCTCACCAATAAACTTAAACCATTGTTTGGACACATACTGTATGACGTCGGCGTGTACGCCTGCCAACCGCCCTGCAGGTGTTCTGCTTTTAAGTTCTTCAACAGTGGTCTGTTCATGGCCAGTAGATTCCCGGTGCTGGAGGCCCAGTACCACTGCTTTCCTAACAGCTGTGGGGAAGACGCCCTGGCTGCCAAGGGTCTGCTCTCTACTAAGGTACCTTGTTAAGATTGACAATGAGTAGTTTTTTTGTCAGCTTCCTGATCAAATCTGTTATAAGAGATTGAGGCATGAACATGTATGAAGATATCCTAAATATTTAGACATGTTGGATCCACTAATTAGGCTTTGATTCTTGATTAAGGAGGAGGCAGAAAAGGCCACATGAATATTTTCAAATCAGTTATTAAATAAAATAAATGTAACTTGACGTGCACCGATCAGACTTTTCCTGGCCAGTACCGATTTCCAGTTTTTTCAGGGAACTCTTCTGCTAACTACAATTTCTTTAATCTAAAGGATGCAACACATAAAAGAGAAAAGTTTTTTTTATTCAGAGAGTAGTTTTTAATCCATCAGAATGAAGAAATAGAAAATTACCTCCACTCATGCATCAAAGCATGTGTCCCTTACTTTTATCTGGATTGTATTAAACTCACAGAAGTATTCGCTGTTGGGTAATTTGTTTACACACCAAAAATGGAGGGAAGTCTTTGCTTGTGTGCATTTAATGAACAACAACAACAAAAAACAGATTTTTTTTCAACATTTGACCTGTCGTTCTTCAGTTAGGGGAAAATTGGTCTGTTTTGATCTCTGGCTAATTGGTTGATGCAGCTTTTACTGTGAAACTATGAAAATACTATGAAGAACTATAAAAATAGACATAAAGGATATTACATCTCAAGCATCCTGTTGTTGTTTTACAAACTACATAGGCACCCCTGGTAAGAATGTCTAAAAATACTTAAGAAAAAGTATTTTAATGGCAGCAGCATAATCTCACATTGACAAAAAAAAAACAGAAAAGTCCAGCCTAGAATCTGAGTACATTTATTCAATGTGGAAAAAAATCCCACGTTTTTTTCCAAGATCACTAGTGTCACATGAAATGGCTTCCCTGACAAATCCTTCAAAATTAATTCAGTTTAATTCAAAAACACTTTATTAATCCCAAAGGGAAATTAAATGTTGTAGCTCATTATGTAGGTTTCTGTAAAGAGCTGTTGTAGATGCTAAGGGCTGTGGGCAGGAAGGATTTCTTTTAGCGGTTTGTCTTACGGCAGATCCGAAGAAGCCTCTGACTAATGACACATGACAGTCTCATGATTAGGATGCTCAGGGTTCTAAATAATGCTCTTCATTTTATGAAGAATCCTTCTTTGCATAATGATCTCCAGAGGTTCTAGGAGTCCCCAGAACAGAGCCAGCCTTGTTAATTGGCTTGTTGAGCTTTCTTAAGTCCCTGGCTCTGATGCTGCTACCCCAGCAGATGAAGGCAAAAGAGATCACACTCTCCACAACAGACTTAGAGAAGATCTGCAGCATCTTGCTGCAAACACTGAAGGTCCTGGGCTAAAATGTAAATCAGTGTATTTTTTTATACTTTACTTTTCTGAGTGGAACAGAAGGTCAAGGAACCTGATCATAGAGAACCGCAGCATAGGGTGATGTCTTAGGGTCTCCGTAATGACGATTGGACAGTTTGTGCATGCCAGCCAGCTTGTTTTGGAGGCGGCCAGAATTAAAGCCTTTTCTGTCCCACCATCACAGAGGTAATCATACGGAGTTTACTAGCACTCTGTCTTACTGGAACCACCACTGTCAAGTACGTTGGAGGATCGTGATGCTGTAGGCCTCTTTCTTGGTTCTGAGAACCTTGTTTAGAGTATTCTGGATGATCAAACGAGGGATGATCACCCCTTTCCCTGTATGCTCCAACCTCTCAAATGTTATAAGAGAAGAGCTGTACTGTTGGCAAAATGGGAAATATGCTGGTTATTAGTGCTGTTTTCCCATCCAAAATGTATAAATGAACTTAAATTAAAGGTTGGGTAATCTTTAAAAAAATTAAGTGGGAAATTATGCTCCTGCCAAACAAGATGAATTTATTTAAGATGGTGTTCAGTAAAATTTTTGGGTTGGCAATAATTATGGAATGTGCATCATACGGTAACCCTAAAATAAGGTAAAACTCCATGTTGTTTAAAATTCTCAGGTGCTAATCGGGCAGAACCAGAAAAAGAAGAAAGCGGTCGGCTATTTCAACTGCACACATCTACATGCACCAGAGGGCAAGTCCCAGTTTCCTATGTGGTTCAATCAGAAAGACCCACATTCTTAAAAAAGAAGAGAGAAGATGAATCAAATTTCTAACAACGTTCCCTGCGTTGTCACCAGGTGATGGAAAGATTCGCTGTGAGCAGCTGGACATGGTCACCAGGTGGATCAGGGATTTTCAGACTGCCCACAAACAGCCTGACGAGGAGGTGGTTTTTGACGTGCTCTGCGGGGATTTCAACTTTGATAACTGCTCACCCGGTGCGTCAGTTTCGCGGTCATAGTTGGTATTTTGTTAAGATTTTGGACATTTTCTGCAGTGTTTTTTTTTTTAAGCACATGTTAGACATACTTTAATAACCTTGTAATCTGTCCTGTCTAGATGATGTTTTAGAACAGAACCACAGTTTGTTTGAGGATTACAGAGACCCTTGCAGAGCAGAAGCTGGAAAAGAGAAACCCTGGGTCATTGGTTGGTATTTGTTTTTATATTTTAAACTAGACTATATACAGTGCTTTGCCAAAGAATTCACACCCTGGAATTTTTCCACGTTTTGTCACCTTGTTAAGGAGGGTTGGATTCAAATCCACATCACATTTTCGATAAGATTTTCTATTTGTGAAACATGTTTATGCATCATGTTCATTTCACTTGAGTGTTATGTGCTACTTTGTGTTGGTTTTTCTCTAAGAAATGTCAGCAAACATACAACTGTGGCTCAGTAGGAAGAGTAGTCGTCTTGCAATCAGAAGGTTGTGGGATCGATTCCAGCTTCCTCCTGCCATAGGTCGATGTGCCCCTGGGCAAGGCACTTAACCTCAAGTTGCCTACTGATCTGTGTATCAGTGTATGAATGTGTGAACATTAGTGAGTGTGATTGGGTGAATGTGGCTCTAGTGTAAAGCGCTTTGAGCGGTCTGTATGACTGGAAAAGCGCTATATAAGTTCAGTCCATTTACATACAAGTTTATGGTTTGTAACATGACAAAATGTGGTAAAACTCCAGGGATATGAGTCCTTTTTCAAAGCTCAGTACCTACTTGCAGCAAATGTTGACAGCTCTGATTGGACTCCATAACTGTGTTGTGTTTTTCCTGAAGGTACTCTGCTGGAGCAGCCTTCTTTGTATGAGGATGATGTAAACTCACCAGAAAAGCTACGAAGGTGTTTTTTTTTTTGTTTTTTTTTGGCTTTCTTCTGTTTATTGCTGGAACAAAAATATGATGAGAGGAGCATTTTTTACATTTTGTTTATTCACTAAGGTGAAATGACAAATTGTTGTTTTCTTTGTGTGTCTGTAGGACTTTGGAAGCAGAGGAGCTGAGGAAGCAGTACATCTCTCCTCCTGTTGCTAGAGAGGGCGTTCCTCTGATTTACCCAGAACCCGGCCAGCCGTGGATTGGACGTCGGATCGATTACATTCTCTACCGGGAAATCTCCATTTCAAAGCTGTGCAGAACAGTACGTTCAATGTTGTGTGTTTTTCTTTCACTGCCCTGTTACCATTTAACCCATGTTCCTTCGCATCATCCTATAAAATGTCTTATTAAACTCAGAGTTCATCTTATATTAACTTTATATTTTTTCCCTGCAGGAACTTGAAGAGGTGACCTTTATAACTCAGCTGGCTGGGCTGACTGATCATATTCCTGTTGGCTTGAGACTGAAAGTAATTATGGACTCTGACTATTATGATGAATGAGAGCATAATTTAAACAACATGAGACAAATGTACACAGAGTCACACAGTTTTACTTAAACTGTTTTGTTGAAATACTTGAATTGGTAGTTTTAGAGAAAGTTTCACTCACTGGTAAGTTTTTGCCTTGGGTGGAACTTATTTTTTATTAGTTTGATGTGGTTTCACACTTTATACACATTTTATACACATTTTATACACATTTTATACATTAGAAGCTGCTCACAGATATTGCATTGATATTTTCTTTCTTAAAGCTATATTTTTATCCACCAAAAAGAAAATCCTTGAGAAATATTTTAGAAGAACAAATCTTTCTGTTTGGCCTTTGATGTGGCACCTAGTATGATATGAAATATCTCACTTTTCTACTCAGTTACCACAGGTACGTGCATAAACTTTACTTGCTTGATCATAAATTTTTTATATCTCTTAAGCAAATAGTTGCTTGTCAGGTTTTTTTATTTTTGGGTTGATTAAATCAGTAAGTCATGAATAGATTAGTGTGATTACTAATAAGTTGATTTGTTCAATAACTTGTGCCAGATTAGTTTGGAGAGCTTTTTTCATTTAATAAAAGCGATCTTTATTTAAAAAATGGCATTTTGTGTTTTTTTGTTTCTTGTTCTTTTTCTGATATTAATTAATGATTAACATTTTTGATGCTCTGATACATTTATGTATGATTTAAAAATATATTAAACCAAATCATATCTATAAGTGGTCAAATGCTTTTTTCATGACATGGTTGAAGATAAATTTAGTGTACTCATATTGTTGATTTCATAAAATTAAGTTAAAAATTCAAGTGTCAAATTCTTTTCAGGTTTAATTTAGAGGTAAATAAAAACAGGTAAATTATAATTTTCAAAATTGATATTTATTATGAGAAATGCTGACACATCTGAAATTTTCTGTCAGAAACTACCTTCTTGGTTGAATTAAAATAATCTTAAATCTAATGCCATCGGGTGTTTGAATATTTCTGGCTTTAACTGTAACTGTCAACATATTCATGAAAGAAAATCTGAAAATAGTGCTATGTACTACAGATGACTATGATATAGTAATGAGGTGATTTAATATTTTACTCTGAAGGTGCTCAGTCTGTTTGGACTTCTTTCACAATTCCATTTAATAAACATGTCTGAAAATTCTGTCATAAATCAAGATAAACATTTTGTCAAAGCTTCTTTAAAATCCTGCTTTGCAAAATACAGCCGATTATTTCTTTCGCCGCTAGAGGGCGATAACTTCAGTTATTTTGTGCAAAGAACAACGAAGAACTGTACAAACCAATCAGAATCCAAGGACAAGATCCACTTCCTGTTTTTACTGCTCGTGGATAACATTAACAGAGAGCGACAGTTTTGTTCTTAGCTTCAAAATCATGAGTTTTATGTGTAGATTCAGGATACTGATATCATCAGTTTGTAGGAAAAGTAGTTTATTAGATGACTCGGCTATGTCTAGATGCCTCAGTATGTTTTCCAAAGCTCGGTGCCACAGACTTCCTGTTGAGTTATCCTCATGTCAACAACACTGGCGTCAGGGAGCGTCTCCTAGGTGTCTCTTTGAGTCAAAAAGACGTTATACAGACCGAGGTGAGAGCAGACTTACAGAAAGAACGGAGAAATTCGAAGAGCAAACCGATGAGATGGAGGATAACAGGAGGACCATCAACTCCCAGAACCAGGGTTAATAATCATGGAATAAATACATGCAAATTAAATATGTCACAAAATTCTTAGAGATGCCGCAACCAGTTTTTCCTTGGCCGGGACTGATTTCTGGTTTTCTCCAAGCTCTGATCTGCAGATTTCAATTCTGTCAAGGTCTAATTTTCCTGCTTTCATTTGGCCTTAAATAATGAATTTGACTGCATTGTAGGTATGATTGGAGTGAACTGACTACGATCCTCTCTTTATACATTGATCTGTTTGTTGAATTGGATGTATAAATGTGATAAATTGAACTGATTTGAACTGTAGTTCAATCCAACGGCAGCAGTGTCGTCAGTGCATTGTCCTAAAATCTGTATACCGCTGGAAGTTTTCAATCCGAGATTTCATTTCTTTTCCCCAGGATTTTCCGAGACGTTCAACCTCGACGTCCTGGTCTCTCTACTGCGTCAGGAAAATGCTGTGGACCTGTGTGTGATTAAAGTGCCGGATCATATCCAATATGCAGAGTACTTTATTGTTGTCAGTGGTGTATCACCAAGACATCTCCGCGCCATGGCTCTTTATGCCATCAAAGTGGTAGCTATTCTTAATTTGCTTTCTGTTAGATACATTTGAAATCCGGCCTGCATTTGCTTCAAAGCCTGTGCTAAGAACTGCTCTCCTTCAGTACAAGTTTCTGAGGAAAGATGGAGAACTACATGTCAAGATTGAAGGCAAGGGTGCAGATGACTGGATGTGTGTTGACTTTGGTGAGTAAATCCAATCCTTAACAAAATGGTTTATTCCTACTGGTGTCAGCTGTTAGAGAAGTTGAAAAAACGTTTATTCCTCCTCAGGTAACATGGTTGTTCACCTCATGCTGCCTGAGACCAGGGAAGTGTATGAACTGGAGAAACTGTGGACTCTGCGTGCCTACGATGAGCAGCTGAGGAAAATTCCTTCAGAGATGCTTCCAGAAGACTTCGTATTTGATGCCGAGCTCACAAAGTGACTGTATATTTAAACAGAACCAGTAGTTAACTAATTCAAATGGACATTCAGTGTTTTCCTCATTTTTTTCAGTGATTGGTTAGTGCATTTGCTTTTGTTTTAAATAAAAAAAAATGAAAAGGATCAGTCCTTTGTTTATTTTAGGTTGCTCCTACGTCACACTGATAAAGTTTTCTACCTCCTTAATATTTGCAGCACGTCGCATTTATTGGCAAGCCTCGTAAAGATGTGTAAGAAGCCTAAAATAAATACATATCTTATTGCAGTAGCATAATGTCACACTGGAAGAACTTGTTGCAGTGAGTTTTTGGAGATTTGTTGAATTTTATTTTATCTCTTTTACCATTTAGCTTACTGAGCAAGATCAACTTGAGTCCTTGTTTGTTACTGTTCCAGTTGTTCGAAACTTTTCATTTGCTGACTGCAGATATGAGCAAATTTGTCACCATATCCTGACTAATTAAGATTGACACATATCGGTTTTATTTAAATGGATTGTTCTCCTGTTTTTCCCATTTTTAAGAGTGGATAAGAGAAGACATTGAATTTGTACTTCAGGGAAACATAAGGTCAAGGATAAAAGTGCCTGGACTCCTGGATCAACCAAGAAAATTACAAAAAAATCTTCAGTTACATTTCAGGTGCCATTAATTGTGGCAACTCCCACAAAAAAGCAACTTAAAGTCCCAACAAAAAAATTTAATAAAACTACAATGGACTTAAACCTAAACATTTTCTAAAATTTAAAAGTCAAACATTTATATCTGCTTTAACCCAAAACCCACAATCATTGAGTAAAATGTTATGTTTATGTGTCTAAATCCATCTCATATACAAGTGAGAAACAATGATATCTTAAAACTTACCTTCACTTTTAACATTTCAATATATCTGTGAGGATAGAGAATGGTTCCAGTTACCATCAACACCTGGAGAACTGTGCAGAAGAACATAACAGTTTTGCACTTTGTGACCTTCCAATTACTGGACTGACTCACAGCAGTTCCATGTGTGCAAAAAGAGAGGCAGAAGATCATCAAAGCAAACAATTTCAAAATGATGTTTTTTACCAGTTCAAACAATTTGATTGGGTCTTACAGGAAAATTGATGTTGTTTGCCCATCTTTTAGCTATGACCTGCTTTAACCCAGCACTTACATGCCATGAAAGACCGACCAGCTATAGGTTCTACATCACAGAACCGTGTTCACTAAAGTACCGTTTTTAAAACCAAGATGATAGAAATAGACAAAGGATATTTTGAGATGACCTTTAACATTTAAACAAATAAAACCAGAATTGTTCTGGGAACAACTTTAGGCTAGGAAATCTTCTCTCTCCTGTCTCTTCTTGTTTTCAGAACATGTTTTCGGTCCGGTGCCATTAATTCCCTCATTGTTGCCTTCACCCCTCTATATTTCCCTACCAGCTTTAAACACTTAACTAACCAAACTTGTTAGTAAAATCTCCCTGCCTAAAAAAGATCCAAAGACCAGATTCAAGCACAACATTTACACCATTGTACAAGATCCAAATCAAGATTCTCCACTGACCTAGTCCATGTTAAAGTACAAAACAAACCACAGCCCGCTCAAGCAGCACCACTGGTCCACCAATGGTTCAAACCTTCTACTAAACAACCTCAAGCTACAATCAGTTTTTTGAGTCTGCTCCTGGATCCAACTTCTAAACACTGTAATAAAATGTCTTTAAAATGAAACACGTTCTCCTTTTGGGGCCAGTGGTGGTTCTGACATGAATGTTACCTTGGGCAACCCTCTACCTCTGCCATCCTCCAACCAACTGAAATGGAAGAAATTACCTGGGATTCTGGGGGGGAAATAAATTCAATGTAATCCTGCAGAAAGCACATAACCTTGTTTCCCAAATGTCATCAGCAAGCAGGGGACCACAGCACTAGATACACATCAAAGCGACAGAAAACTTGTTCATGGCACAATTGTGTGGATAAGGTAAATTTTCTTATCTGCTTGTCTGTCCCCTTTCTAATACCACCCTGGGCAACTGTCCATATGGCCCATATCAAAAACCACTGGTTGGGGCTGCAAATATTTTAAAGATTTCTTTAAATAAGACCTCTCTGTGGTCCATACTACACTGATTGATAATAAACTGTTTCTGGTTTAGACACGATTAAACACCAGAAGATTCAGTAATGACATATTGAAATGACAATAGACGGCCCCACAAAAGTATTAACATGCCTTGAAGGTTTTCTCATTTTATCATGCTGTGGCCACAACCTTTAGGATATTTTATTGGGATTTTATGTGAAAGACCAACACAAGATAGAGCATCATTGTGATGTGGAAGAAAAATCATACATGGCTGCAGATTTCCTTGATCGAGGTAAATATGAAACAGAAAATAAGAGAATTACAAGATCATCCCCATTTTGGCATCAAAGCATATGTTTTGAAACTTCAAGACATTTTACTGAACTCAAAACAAAGCATATTAAAATAAAACAGAAAAAACTTGTTGGTTGATATTTTTGCAGACTGAAAAAAAACACAAAGATTTCTGGCATAATTTAGCATACCTCTTGTGCACCTTTCATGATCATAGCAGACAGGAAAAGATTATCTAATGTGAAAAACAGGCAAAATTATCGTGTGAATGTCTGGGGTTTACCTTTACCTGGTAGAGACATACTCCAAAAGACTCTCAGCTTTAGATGCAGCACAAGGTAGTTCAATAAAGTATTGGCTCAGGGGGGGGGGGGCAAATACATACGTCACACTTTACAGGTTTTTATTTGTGAATCAGTTTGAAAACCATGTATCTTTTTCATACTCTAGTAAACATGGTTCTCTGATGTAGAACTTGTAGAGGTTTCATGGCTAAATTGGACCAGCCTGGTATCCAGTCTTCATTGATTGCACATTGCACCAGTAAGAGCAGAGTGTGAAGGTTCAATTAGCAGGGTAAGAGCACAGTTTTGCTCAAAATATTGAAATGCACACAACATTATGGGTGACATACCAGAGTTCAAAAGAGGACAAATTGTTGGTGCACGTCTTGCTGGCGCATCTGTGACCAAGACAGCAAGTCTTTGTGATGTATCAAGAGCCACGGTATCCATGGTAATGTCAGCATACCACCAAGAAGGACGAACCACATCCAACAGGATTAACTGTGGACGCAAGAGGAAGCTGTCTGAAAGCGATCTTCGGGTGCTAACCCGGATTGTATCCAAAAAACATAAAACCACGGCTGCCCAAATCACGACAGAATTAAATGTGCACCTCAACTCTCCTGTTTCCACCAGAACTGTCCGTCAGGAGCTCCACAGGGTCAATATACACGGCTGGGATGCTATAGCCAAACCTTTGGTCACTCATGCTAATGCCAAACGTCGGTTTCAATGGTGCAAGGAGCGCAAATCTTGGGCTGTGGACAATGTGAAACATGTATTGTTCTCTGATGAGTCCACCTTTACTGTTTTCCCCACATCCGGGAGAGTTACGGTGTGGAGAAGCCCCAAAGAAGCGTACCACCCAGACTGTTGCATGCCCAGAGTGAAGCATGGGGGTGGATCAGTGATGGTTTGGGCTGCCATATCATGGCATTCCCTTGGCCCAATACTTGTGCTAGATGGGCGCGTCACTGCCAAGGACTACCGAACCATTCTCGAGGACCATGTTCATCCAATGGTTCAAACATTGTATCCTGAAGGCAGGATGACAATGCACCAATACACACAGCAAGACTGGTGAAAGATTGGTTTGATGAACATGAAAGTGAAGTTGAACATCTCCCATGGCCTGCACAGTCACCAGATCTAAATATTATTGAGCCACTTTGGGGTGTTTTGGAGGAGCGAGTCAGGAAACGTTTTCCTCCACCAGTATCACGTAGTGACCTGGCCACTATCCTGCAAGAAGAATGGCTTAAAATCCCTCTGACCACTGTGCAGGACTTGTATATGTCATTCCCAAGACGAATTGATGCTGTATTGGCCGCAAAAGGAGGCCCTACACCATACTAATAAATTATTGTGGTCTAAAACCAGGTGTTTCAGTTTCATTGTCCAACCCTGTAAATCTGACCAGATCAGTAAGAAGTTGAAGGAGGCAAAATACTAACATATGACACTAATATTAAAACTTTTAAAAAACTATATTCAATAAATTAGAATATTATTGAAAATTTCCTTTATTTCATTTACTCAATGAACTTTGGGTCATGACTGAAAGAACGAGATCCCGGATACAAGCGGCTGAAATGAGCTTCCTCCGTAGGGTGGCCAGGTACTCCCTTAGAGATAGGGTGAGGAGCTCGGCCATCAGGGAGGGGCTCGGAGTAGAGCCGCTGCTCCTCCACATCGAGAGGAGCCAGTTGAGGTGGCTCCGGTATGTGTTACGGATGCCTCCTGGACGCCTCCCCCACAAGTATGAGTACAAGTATGACATGTAATTCGATTGTTGTTTTTGTGCAGCTCTAAAACTTGGTTTGTTTTACTACTTGATAGTAAACTTGATATTTATTCTGTACATCTTTTTATTGAATTCCTTTCTTATTTAATCTACTTCCCCAAATTTCCGTGACCTGCTTAAACCCCTGAAGCTTGACAAAGTGGATCGAGATGAGAACATGGAGAAAAGGGAATGGTTGGGGTGAGGAATGAGAATTGGCGGAGGTTCGGTCTAGGCAGGGAGTGTGGGTGAGGCTTATTTGATGTGGGCACGGCCTAAAGATCAATCAAGCAGTGTTTGACAGAAAGTGGGTTCTTAAATTGTTTTACCTATAGTGTAACAATAGTTGCTCCATTTTTTTCAATTTTTTCACATGCATTTTAACTCAAACATTTGAAAGTCATGTTGCAATGTTTATGTGATGAAGTCACATAATCTGTATGTGGTCCACTTCTGTTTGATTCAGTCTCGGTTGCAAGACATTTAACAAAAACATGCTAAATGCTATGGGTCACCAAAAACAAAATTCACCCTGAACACAGTGAAACATGGTGGTAGCAGCATCATGCTGCAGCTATGCCTGTCTCCAGCAGGGACAGTGAAGCTGGTCAGAGGTGATGATACAGAAAATAATCTAGATACAAGGAAATGCAGAAAGACAAGCTGTTAGAGTCTGCAAAAGACATGAGACTGGGGTGGAGGTATACCTCCCAGCAGCACAACAACCTTAAAGAAACAGCCAGAGCTACACTGGATCGGATTAGATCAATTCAATTTAATCCAATTTATTTGTATAGCACTGATTTACAAATCTCAAGGCACTTTACCATACAAGCAAGTCCGATTTATATACTGAAATATACAGTCAATATAATCTAATCATGTAAACAGATTAAAGGTCAGTTAAATTCATTCCAATTTGATCCCAGCTATAAAAAAATTTAGGAAACCCAGCTGATTGCATCGACTCACTGACTTTGATGCAATCGTTCTTCCTGAACAAGGATGTACCGACAGTAGACAGCTGATTGCATAAAGTAGTATATTTTGTATGTGGTGACAGCAGAAAGGGAATCTTCAACAGGAAGAAACCTCTAGCAGGGCCTGGCTTTGTGTGAGCTGCAATCTGCTGTGACCAAGTGGAGGTTCGAAAACACAGAACAGACACACATAAACTCTATTTTGTTGTATTAAAAGCTACAAAGAAAAATAAACAGTGTTTCTCTAGTCATTTGGTGTTGGAGCCTGATTTTTGTAACTGTTCAGATTGTAATATTTTGCTGAAACAGCTTTTTAATGTATCCATGCAGTCTTAAAACATTTTTTTTTGTCTTTTTCAACTGTCGCCTCCAGACATTTTTTAATCCCTCATTGTGTTAATGTTCACATTTAAGATGGAGATCAAGCAAATAGCTGGAAAGAGAAAGGGAGAAGCTCAGTGAGAACAACTAGCATGGCAACAAGTGCTCGTACGCGTATTCGTCGTCTTCCGCTTTATCCGGGACCGGGTTGCGGGGCAGCAGACTCCCAGACGTCCCTCTCCCCAGACACCTCCTCCAGCTCTTCCGGGGGGAGTCCAAGGCATTTCCAGGCCAGCCGAGAGACATAGTCCCTCCAGCGTGTCATGGGTCGTCCCCTGGGCCTCCTCTTGGTGGGACGTGCCTGGAACACCTCCTGAGGAAGGCGTCCAGGAGGCATCCGGTATAGATGCCCGAGCCACCTCAACTGGCTCCTCTCGATGTGGAGAAGCATCGACTCTACTCCGAGCCCCTCCCGGATGGCCGAGCTCCTCACCCTATCTCTAAGGGAGTGCCCTGCCACCCTACGGAGGAAGCTCATTTCAGCCGCTTGTATCCGGGATCTCGTTCTTTCGGTCATGACCCAAAGTTCATGGCCATAGGTGAGGGTAGGAACGTAGACTGACCGGTTCGCTTTTCGGCTCAGCTCTCTCTTCACCACAACGGACCGGGACAGCGTCCCCATTACTGTGGCAGCCACACCAATCCGTCTGTCGATCTCCCGCTCCATTCTTCCCTCACTCGTGAACAAGACCCCGAGATACTTAAACTCCTCCACTTGAGGCAGGAACTCCCCTCCAAACTGAAGAGGACAAGCCACCCTTTTCCGGTCGAGAACCATGGCCTCGGACTTGGAGGAGCTGATCTTCATCCCAGCCGCTTCACACTCGGCTGCGAACCGCCCCAGTGCATGCTGTAGGTCTTGGCTACAGGGGGCCAGCAGGACCACGTGATCTGCAAAAAGAAGAGACGAAATCGTCTGGTCCCCAAGCCAGACCCCCTCCGGCACTTGGCTGCGCCGAGAAATCCTGTCCATAAAAGTTATGAACAGGACCGGTGACTAAGGGCAGCCCTGCCGGAGTCCAACGTGCACTGGGAACAGGTCCGACTTAGTGCCGGCAATGCGGACCAAACTCCTGCTCCGCTTGTACAGAGACCGGATGGCCCCTAGTAAAGGGCCCCCGATTCCATACTCCTGGAGCACCCCCCACAGGGCATCACGAGGGACACAGTCGAATGCTTTCTCCAGGTCCACAAAACACATGTGGACCTGTTGGGCAAACTCCCATGAACCCTCGAGTACCCTGTAGAGGGTATAGAGCTGGTCCAGTGTTCCACGGCCGGGACGAAAACCACAGTGCTCCTCCTGAAGCCGGGGTTCGACTATCGGCCGGACTCTCCGCTCCAATACCCTGGCCTTACCAGGGAGGCTGAGTGGATCTTACATATCAATTTCTTAGACTGGCCAAATTTTAAACCAAGGCCTAAACTCAATTCCGAATCTTCGGAAAGACTTGAAAATTCGCTGACCTTCTTCATCTGATCTAACTGAGCTTGAGGTATTTAACAAAGAAAATTTCTTTGTCTTGGATATCAAGTAAAACCAGCAACAAATCATGCAAAACATTGAAATTTTTTATTTTAATGTGACAAAATGTGATAATGTGATCTTAAAGGGGAGATGTTTTTAAATCATCCTATGTACAGTAGAACTGCAATGCTTTGGTCTGAACTCCTGGTTATTGTAGTTTCACAGGTCCCTCTATTATCCCTGTTCTGAGAGCAACTCGTTTTGGTGCGGTCTCTTTAAATGCTCTTAAGGCACTTCACACCCCACTCTCCTCCAGGTGAAAGAACGCTCCACTTTGACCCGTTGGGCCATTTTTGTAGTATGATAATTATCTAGCGCTGCAGAAACAAGACAAAAACGGCAAAAACAATGCAAAACTGTTTTGTGTAACAATATCATTCAAAATGCACCGGACGGTTATGTCCTCAAGGAGCTAAAAGCAGCACACAGCCCTAACATAAGCACAAGGCACAATGCTACTTCTATCAAAACATGACTGTTAGGTTAATTTCTCTTTAAATTGCCCCTAGGTGTGATTAAGTGTGTACATGGTTGTTTGTCCTGTATGTCTCTGTGTTGCCCTGCAATGGATTGGCGACCTGTCCAGGGTGGACCCTGCCTCTTGCCCATAGACTGCTGGAGACAGACACCAGCTCCCCCATGACCCATTATGGAATAAGCGGTATAGAAAATGAATGAACGAATGAATGAATAAAGTTTGCTGTCATTTTAGCATTATTTGCAGATTACCGCTTTGCTGTGTCCATTGTTTCCATAGACAGAAGGAACTGACCCCTTAATCAGATGAAGTCTTTCAGCAAATCCTTCTTGATTCTGGCAGGATGTTGCTGAAGGTACTTGTCCTTAAATGATGTGGGTAGATTTCCATGAAAAATAGAGTTTAACCAAACACTCTGAAGAGGTTCTGAAGCTGGGGGACGGTATAATGCATGGTGTTGGTTAATACACCCAACAACCGAACCAAACTTATCCTTTTCAGCGTAGGTATAATTGAGCTTGGACTACCAAATCACAGTGAGAAATAAATATGGCGGATACATGAAATTGATCAGTCGGATATCCATAACCGTATTTAGCTGTTTCGCATCAAATACTGTGATGTAACAGTTGGAAAAACGTAACAGATGATAGAGAAAACCGAAGTGACTGAAAAATCCAACCCAAACAGAATATGAAGATATCTACGCAGCACCTGGAGAAGCTAAATTAAACTTTCTGCACTCTACAGACGTTTGCACTCTACAGACTCCAAGTACACAACAAAATGTATTTAAGCGGATATCGCCCCCCCCCTTGAACCACCACCTTAACGTGGTGGAGGGGTTTGAGTGCTCGAATGATCCTAGAGGCTATGTTGGCTTAAATGCCCCTGGTAGGGTCTCCCATGGCAAACAGGCTCTAGGTGACGGGTCAGACAAAGAGCGGTTCAAGAACCCCTCATGACGACTACAAAATCGAGACACGTGACGTTGCCCGGTACGGCAGAGCGGGGTCCCACCCTGGAGCCAGGCCTGGGGTCGGGACTCGTTGGAGAGCGCCTGGTGGCTGGGTTGCTCCTCGCGGGACCCAGCCGGACCAAGCCCGAACGAGAGACACGAGACCATCCCCCAGTGGGCCCACCACCTGCAGGGGGAACCGTGAGGGACCAGTGCAAAGAGGATTGGGCGGCGGACGAAGGTGGAGACCTCGGCGGCCCGATCCCCGGATGCTTAGGCTGGCTCTAGGGACGTGGAATGTCACCTCACTGGGGGGGAAG
Organism: Girardinichthys multiradiatus; assembly: GCF_021462225.1. Taxonomy (NCBI): domain Eukaryota; kingdom Metazoa; phylum Chordata; class Actinopteri; order Cyprinodontiformes; family Goodeidae; genus Girardinichthys; species Girardinichthys multiradiatus. The sequence continues at coordinate 3,916,212 of NC_061796.1, forward strand.
GAGCCTGAGCTTGTGCGGGAGGTCGAGAGATATTGACTAGAAATAGTCAGGCTCGCCTCCACGCACAGTGTGGGCTCTGGAACCCATCTCCTCGAGAGGGGCTGGACTCTCTTCTACTCTGGAGTGGCCCACGGGGAGAGGCGGCGGGCTGGGGTGGGTTTGCTTGTCGCCCCCCAGCTCAGCCGTCTCGTGTTGGGGTTTACCCCAGTGGATGAGAGAGTTGCATCCCTGCGCCTTCGGGTTGGGGAGAGGTCTCTGACTATCATTTAAGCCTACGGGCCGAGTGGTAGTGCGGAGTACCCGGCCTTCTTGGCGTCCCTGTCGGGGGTGCTGGATAGTGCCCCTCCTGGGGATTCCATTATTCTGCTGGGGGACTTCAATGCCCACGTGGAGAACGACAGTGACACCTGGAGAGGCGTGATCGGGAGGAATGGCCGCCCCGATCTGAATCCGAGTGGTGTTTTGTTATTGGACTTCTGTGCTAGTCACGGATTGTCCATAATGAACACCATGTTCAAACATAAGGGTGTCCATCAGTGCACTTGGCACCAGGATACCCTAGGCAGGAGGTCAATGATCGACTTTGTTGTCGTATCATCAGACCTTCGGCCGCATGTTTTGGACACTAGGGTGAAGAGAGGGGCTGAGCTGTCCACTGATCACCACCTGGTGGTGAGTTGGATCCGCTGGAGGAGGAGAAAGCCAGACAGACTTGGCAGGCCCAAGCGCATAGTGAAGGTCTGCTGGGAATGTCTGGCGGACCCCTTGGCCAGGGATGTATTCAACTCTCACCTCCGGGAGAGCTTTGACCAGATTCCGAGGGATGTTAGAGACATAGAGTCCGAGTGGACCATGTTCTCCGCATCTATTGTCGATGCTGCCGCCTGTAGCTGTGGCCGTAAGGTCTGCGGTGCCTGTCGCGCCCGGTGGTGGACACCGGCAGTAAGGGACGCTGTCAAGCTGAAGAAGGAGTCCTATCGGCTGTGGTTGGCTTGTGGGACTCCTGAGGTGGCTGACGGGTACCGTGGGGCCAAGTGTGCCGCGGCCCGGGCGGTGGCAGAGGCAAAAACCCGGACCTGGGAGGAGTTTGGTGAGGCCATGGAGAAGGACTACAGGTTGGCCCCGAAGCAATTCTGGCAAACCGTCCGGCGGCTCAGGAGGGGGAAGCAGTGCTTCGCCAACACTGTTTACAGTGGGGGTGGGGAGCTGCTGACCTCGACTGGGGACATTATTGGGTAGTGGAAGGAGTACTTCAAGGATCTCCTCAATCCTGCCATCACGCATTCCCTGGTGGAAACAGAGGCTGGGGACTCGGGGTTGGACTCTTTCATCACCCGGGCTGAAGTCACCGAGGTGGTTAAAAAGCTCCGCGGTGGCAAGGCTTCGTGGTTGGATGAGATCCGCCCTGAGTACCTCAAGTCTTTGGATGTTGTGGGGCTGTCATGGTTGACACGCCTCTTCAACATTGCGTGGCGGACGGGTCAGTGCCTTTGGATTGGCAGACTGGGGTGGTGGTCCCCCTACATAAGAAGGGTGACCGGAGGGTGTGTTCCAACTACAGGGGGATCACACTCCTCAGCCTCCCTAGTAAGGCCTACGCCAGGGTATTGGAGAGGAGAGTCCGGCCGATAGTCGAACCCTGGCTTCAGGAGGAGCAGTGTGGTTTTCGTCCCGGCCGTGGAACACTGGACCAGCTCTATACCCTCTACAGGGTACTCGAGGGTTCCCCATAACCTCCTAGCAAGCCCCAGCTACACATTGACTTGTCAGAGCGTTAACTAAATGTCTAAATTTGATAATGCATTGAAGCTGAGGATGCCTGTGCAGACCTGCTGCTTGGAAGTGTCAAACATTCGGTCAGCTGACATGATTTGACCACATTCTGTGTTGCACTATTAGTTGAGGTCATTTTGTCCTGTCTTGATGGATTTATATGCATGTTTCTGGCTTAAACTGGCTCTCTAGCTACCACTAGATGTGTAGTTTTTACTTATATACTGATTATCACTCTTGACTGTTTTCTGAAGATGCATAACTATCTCTTTATATTTTCTCCCTGTCTTCTAACTGTCCCTGCATAAGCAGTTTACACTAACGCTACAAAATGACGGAAAAGAAGAAATGTATGTAATAAAGAGTACGTTTTAGCGAGTAACTATTTTGAATTGCATTGTTTTTGTAAATTGAAAGTAATAAAAAGACCCATTACTTAAGGTTTATAACTTCCTTGTTCCTAATTGAATAATATCAGCTCCTCTCTGGTGAGCTCTGGAGGGAATATTGAAATGTGAAATAAATTTTCCACTCAGCCTTTGCTATGTGACTTTATGATATCATTATCCGCACAGCCATGTAGCCTACTGTTGTGTGGTCATTAGGATTCTACTCCGTGATGGAGTAGATTATGAGGAAAAGGGCGAATAGTTATAGCCTTCTACAAACAGCAGTGGCAGAGTATCTCTCCTGTTGTTGTATAACAACAGGAGAGATGTTGTTGTATAAAGGTGCAGCACACTGCCCTAAACGGATCATTTCATTAGCTTCCATGCAACGTAAATGAACTAAGCCAACATAAAGCTTTCTATTCTATACTTATGTGTATGTGACAACTTAATGTTCCACACAGGAAAATAGGCTGGATAATGGGCGGCTATTTATCACTCCCTCAGCATGCAGCTATTGGGAAATTAATCAGTCATCTCCCACCACCT